>NW_021703768.1:60034492-60515370 GCF_005190385.1 Monodon monoceros | reverse complement strand
TATATATATATATATATATATATATATATATATATATATATATATATGTATAACAATCACTCTGGATACAGCAGTAATTAACACAACATTGTAAATCAACTATACTTCAATTAAAAAAAAAAAAGAAAGAAAGAAACAGCCCTAGATCTGCTCTTCAAAATCCTTGCTGCCCCATGCCCTCTCCTAGGGCTCCATCCACTGCCATCCTGATGCCTCCACGTGTCAGAGCCTTAAGCAGCACACCACATGGTTGTTTGCCCTCCGAGGTGGGCTCCTTTGGAATGGTCTTGGGCAGCTCCAGACCTGCCCCTAACCCAGCCTTCCCTTCCTCTTGATATCACATTGGGAAGAAAAAGAGGCATCTGAAAGGGGAGCGGGGGGTAGGGTGGGTGGGTGGATGAAGGGCAGAGAGAAGAGGTCCAGAAAGAAAAGAAAGAAGCCTGAGAGTCACAGCACATAGAAGCCTTGCTACACAAACGACTTGGGAGAGGGACAAGCAGAGGGTCTGGGAGGAGCAGCTGGTGAGGCTTTGGCTTCTAAACACCCACATTTCCGTGGCCACCAGAGCACTTCCACGACACAGTTTTTCCTGGCACTAGTATTACTGTGTTTAACCCACAGCGATCCTGTGACACTGGTATTATTCCCATTTTACAGATGTGGAAATGGAAACTTGGGACAGCTAAATCATGTGTCTCAGATCACAGCTGACAGGTGGAGAACACAGCTTTGCAGGAGAGGCAAGCCCGCCCTTCTGAGCCCTCTCTTGACCTCCACACAAACCTAGGCTTCCCACACTGCATATTTAATGAGCTCTTCTGTAGAAAAATAACCCTAAATGCAGAAGAGAGTAAACACACAGAAAGAATTGGGGGTGAAGAGAAGTATGTAGGGGCACAGCTCAAAGCCCAATAAGCATGAATTGTCTAATTTCAGATTCACTCTTAAAAAGAATCATCCAGGGCTTCCCTGGTGGCTCAGTGGTTGGGAGTCTGCCTGCCAATGCAGGGACGCGGGTTCGTGCCCCGGTCCGGGAGGATCCCACATGCCACGGAGCAGCTGGGCCCGTGAGCCATGGCTGCTGAGCCTGCACGTCCGGAGCCTGTGCTCCGCAGAGGGAGAGGCCACAGCAGTGAGAGGCCCGCGTACCGCAAAAAAAAAAAAAAAAAGAATCATCCATATTGCATTCTACTGCACATCTGATCTGTGGTTCAGTATTAAAATATAAGGAGTCCCCGCCTCCAAACTTAGTAAACTGGCATTCCAGGCAGATATGCCATGTGTACCCTGCGGGCGCTGGGTGTCACAGTGCGAAGGACTCAGGCAGCAGGACAGCCTCCCCGGACGGCTCCCGGCGTCGACGCCAGCTCAGCTCACGCTTGGCTGCACGTGTGCAGGTGGCTTTGAGAACCAGCTGGGAGGTGTCATTCCCAGGAAGCATCTCGTCCAAGGCCCTCCACCCGCTATTCCCGCAGCGCTGGAGTCTGGCTAAGCCACGTATCACCACCCCTCGCTGTAATCCACAATGACCTGACCCCCTTAACGCGTCGGTGCGCACAGCACCCACTGTCATTGTGCTCACGAAGTAGGGAAGCATGTCAAGAGGAAAAAATGCTGGGCAAAGAGAAAACCAGAACTTTCTCATTCCATCTCGTTTCCCACATCTCGTTTTCATCTGGACGCTCCAAGTCTGTTCTACATTCAAGCTGTATAGTGCTCTTGGAAGGTAGGTTTACGCCAATTTACTAAATAAAGCTGAGCAAACCTGTTCTGTACACACTCCAGCATGCAAACCCCAAAGTTCTTTGGTTCTTAATAAGTACTTGGCATGAGCCAAGGTATCTAGAGTAGAGGTAGATAGAGTAGGTACCAAAATCACAGAGACGAGAAGCGGAAAGGTGATTGTCAGGGGAGGCAGAGAGGGGAGAAAGCAGAGCTAGTGTTGAATGGGGACAGTGTTTCCCAAACTGAATGGGAAGCTGAAAAAGGTCTGGAGATGGGTGGTGGCAATGGCTGCACAACGATATGAATGTGCTTAATAACAGAACTGTACACTTAAAAATGGTTAAAATGGTAGATTTACGTTATGTATATTTTATCACATTTGAAAACAAATGCTTACACAGCACTTTCTATATGCCAGGCACGGTTCTCACTTCTTTGCAGATGTCAACTCGTTTAATATCCACAGCCCTGTGAGGTGGGTTCTGTTATTATTGTCATCATCATTATCCTTGCCCAGCGTCCACAGCTGGCAAGCAGCAGAGCTGAGACACACAGGCTGGCATTCCAGCTCCCTCACCTCACCCTTAAGCAGTGCTCAGCTGCTTCTCAGCAAGACAGGCAGCTGGGCTCGGGGGACTCACCCATCAATTCACACAGGCACAGAGCAGCAGACCCTATTGGTCACAGACCTTTGGGAGAGTCCTAAAGACACGGGACCCCTTAGGCCTCACAGTGACGAATTCAGAAATATCTAGAGGGCTCACCAGAAACAGATCTTGAATCGAACTGAGCCTCTTCAACCAGTTTCATAGAACCAAAGCATTTCAGATTAGAAAAGGTATCTCTCTGGTCTAATTTTCTTTTCAAGACAAGAACTACTGCTAAACTATAGCAGAGAAGAGACGTTTTCTTTCTTGTATGTCTTGTATTTATACTTTCTTTTATTTCTAGAAAGTACACAGAACTGATGATCTATGAAAGAACCGACTTCCAGGAGGTCATACGGGTGAAGGTTCAAGGTCTGGGAGAAACCACCTTGAGCAAGTCACTTAATCCTCTCTGAGTTTTACTTTCTTATCTGCCCAATAGGAGTACTTTAAAATCTATCTTCTCCTTAACAGGATTAATGGCTTAAGATTAGTTTAATTTATAGAAAAACACTTTCAAAAATTTAAAATGCTCTTGTCCTAATTCTATCCACTTTGACGTTGTTTAAAAAAAATAATAAAGATCTAAATAAAGTACTTAATAAGGTCAATAACAATCACATCCAGGTCTCAAACACTGCTCCTAGAGTTCCCACCAGTTCTTTTTATTTATTTATTTATTTATTTATTTATTTATTTATTTTTGGCTGTGTTGGGTCTTCACTGCTGCACACGGGCTTTCTCTAGTTGCGGCGAGCGGAGGCTACTCTTCTTTGCGGTGCGTGGATTTCTCGTTGCAGTGGCTTCTCTTGTGGAGCATGGGCTCTAAGTGCGCGGGCTTCAGTAGCTGTGGCACGTAGGCTCAGCAGTTGTGGCTCGCGGGCTCTAGAGCGCAGGCTCAGTAGTTGTGGCGCACGGGCTTAGTTGCTCCGTGGCACGTGGGATCTTCCCAGACCAGGGCTCGAACCCGTGTCCCCTGCATTGGCAGGCAGATTCTTAACCACTGTGCCACCAGGGAAGTCCCCCCCACCAGTTCTTCACACATTGTTACTCATCCATCCAAAGGTAATGAAGTATGAGACATTCACAATGTACGCAGTATTTCACCTCTGCTCAAGGAAAATGCCTTTTCCTTACTGTCAGCATTCTGCACACCTCTCCCAACAACACAGTGGGACAAGTGTAAAGCAGACCAGAGAGCTGAGGACGTCATATCAAACGTGAACCCCTCTAGCCTAGTGCTACAGCTTCTCTACCTTCCTTCTCAGTATATTTAATTTTGTGTATACTTCTTAAGAACAAGGGCATTCTATTACATGAACTTGGTATACTTATCTGAATCAGGAAATTTAATATTGATACACTACTATCCAATCCCCAGTCTATATTCAAGTCTCACCACCTGTCCCAATAATGTCCTTTACAGCTTTCTCTTTGTCCCATGCATTTTGCTGCCGTGTCTCTCTAGCCTCCTTTAATCCGGAACTGTTATCAGCCCTTGTCTTTGTTGATCTCATGTTTGGGGGCACTACAGACCATTAATCCTGTAGAATGTCCACCAGTTTAGATTCATCTGATGTTTCCTCATGATTCAATTCAGGTTATGCACCTTTTGCACTTAAACACACAGCAAAACAAGTTGTACACTTTTCACAGCCTCAAATCAGGAGGCATGTGATGTTGGTTTGTCTCAATATGGGTGATGTTACCTTCAATCACTTCGTGAAGATGACGTATGCCAGGTTTCTCCACTGAACACTTACTGTTTTTTCCTTTGTAATAAGTAAGTGATTTGGGGGGAGACACTTTGTGACTATGTACTGATAAATATCCTTTCCTCATAAAACTTTCTCCACCAATGTTAGCAACTTTTGAGGATTCTCTAACTCCATTATTCCTGCTATCAATATTTTGAGGTCGTCAACTGTAAGAGAGAGCCTCCTTTCGCATTTGTTTATATCTGTTTGTGAATTTTATATTCAATCCCGCACCTATATTTGATAAACCGACATATAAGCGAAAAAAAATCAAAGTGACCTGAAAAAAATTTTTTAACATGTCAAGAAAGGATTAAAATTTTATACAAGCATCTTCTAAAACTAGAGTTTGCCCAGTCAACGTGCTAAACCTCCAGCCATCAAGTCTACAGCTGATCACCTGCTCTATGACAAAGCCCTGGGTGTACTTCAGATATGGAATACTGTGTCCTGCAGTGATTTACCAGGCTTTGTGCTAGTAGCCTGACATGTAGTTGCTGATCTTCTCAATAACTCTGCTAGACAGATGACCTAATTTACATGGAAGGAAAACAAGGCTCAGAGAGCTGGATGGGGACTTGCCCAAGGCCCTGGGGCCAGGCAAGCCAGATTCAGGTGTGTGGTTCTAGAACCCATGCTCTTCCACATACGGTTCTGTCCCCTTGTATATATACAATAGGACAAAGCTGAACTTTAAAGTTCATTTACCACAGAAACCTCTGCTTCCAGTCATATAACTATTATACTGAAATGAGGTTCTATAATGAGATGATTTAAAACTCTGGAAATTATTAACTTGTGTATGTTTTCTCACTATAAATGGTGACACTCTCATTGTACAGCCCCTTCCAGAAAAAAAGTTCAACCAGGACATGGTTTATTTAATCTTCCACTGTATGTCTCTTTAGATTCAAGTGGCATGAATTTGGTCTTTATTCCTGTAATCATATTGTTAGACGATTTTATGTTTAGGAGAAAGAAGAAAGAGGGGCTATAGTTCAGTAGTGACTTGGGTAGGGAGATGTTTCCACACAACGTTAAAACTCTTCATCTTAAGTGAAGGTAGCATGAGTGGCCAGGTGTGTTCTCATACTTGCCCTGTGATGCAAAAATTGCACCACTCGGTCCGTTTACTTTGTGTGAGAAAGGATTCACATTCCTTCCCCTCCCCATTACACACACACAGCATGCACACAGTTTACTTACTCACTACTAGAGCTATTCAGGGGGTTAAGTCAATCCATAGGTCTGTATTATGACAAAGACTATAAATGTTATAACCCAGTTTTACTGTTATACCATTTTCATTCAAGGAAGTGAGGTCAGACTGTTGGATGTTAAGAAAGACTTCTTCTAATAAATCATACCATAGGTTTTTATTTTCACCAGAAGGGTGGGATGAAGACAATTAACAACAGCCCCTAGAGAAAATTTGAGAAACAGAGTAGATATATCATCAATCCCTTATAGTCTAATCCCTTTTATAGCTCCCTTAATCTTCTCCACTGGCTTTAGACGACTTTGTGTTCATGGCTCAACTGGAGGGGCTCAGATCACACAGAAAAGAATTCAACAGCCTCATCTATGAGTAATGCAGGCTTTGGGGCCCAGTTTTTTGCCAGTTCCTTCCCTTCCTCCCCTGGCCATTCCCTAGCCAATGGGTAGGGTTTTTCTACTCCCTATTTCATGGGTAGAACCGCTCTTCCGGATTCCTGGCGTTAATGCAGGGAGAGCTGGGTGCCATCTCCCTACTTCTCCTAGGCCTGAACTTCACTCCACGTGTACCACCCTGAGGCAACTCCTACTCAACACTCAGGCTCTGAATGCCCTCCATCTTTCTGGCACACAGGGGATTCTCATTCTTGCCTTCTTTTAGTGAGGTGCAAGAGGGATGCAACAGTTCAGTTGCATCTGTCTGAAACAGTTCGGTCCACAAAGTTAACCAGAAGGTCGGGAAGCAACGAGTATTAACCACACTTTGCAAGTGAAGACACAGAGGCACAAAAGGTAGTGACTGAAGGGCAAAGGGTACCTGGTTAGTTAACAACTGAACCAGTAGAAACCAACCCAAACATGCATCTGAGACCCACCGGGTCCCAAGTACTGGCTTTGTAAGAAGTGGCATTCTTAGAGTGGTACCTTCTCTTCCCAGAATGCTCCCTTTCCCACCAGGTTTTTAATCCCTTCTTCCTCCTTTGGGTCTTTTCCTCATATTCCATGACTTGGACACAACCCTGTCAAAAGTAGGCACTTCAGGGAATTAATTTCTGTATTCTTTCCAGGAAAAAACAAGTTTACTGAAATGTGCCAGACAGGACCTACAGAAGAATGATTACATAAAGGGAGAAAGAAATCAATGAGAGTTCCAGACTGTAAAGATGATGATCACAGTGATAAAAACATACTAACCACGACTGAGCTCATATAATTGTGCTAGACATTCTCCTAAGCCCTTCACAGAATTTAATGCTCACAAGAGCTGTGGGAGGTAGGTACTACCATTTCCACTCATCAGTGAGAAAACCAAGGCACAGAGTGGTCACTTGTGGAACTTGGATTGGCACCAATGAGTCTGGCTCGAGGACCCAGCTCTTAACCATTAGGCTGTGTTGCCTCAAAGACAGCTCTGGTTTAAGGCGATAAGGGGGGGTGGCTTGCCCTTGAGCCTGGTCATCCTAGTCAGCCTCGAGGTCCTCTGCAGGTCAAGGAAATGAATACAGAGTCAGGACACACCGAGATGAGACTCAGATAACATGATTATGTTCTGGTATTTGTGAGTCAAGGGATCACACACAGAATCAATACTCTGTCCTTCAAAACAACCACCTGAGAAGGCTCTATGTTCATTCGAACTTGGCTGTCATTACTGGGCACATTTTTAGATGCCTCTTTAGGAATGTCCTTCAACTCAACTACATATTTCTTTGAAATACCCTGAAACTGGGTCCTCAAAGATGTTTGCAAACAACTGGTAGTCAACTTGAGCCAAGCTACAGAAGTAAGGTGGCAAATTGAAGGTTTTATTGCTTCCATTAATTATTTTTCCTTCCTGGGTGAGAACATGACTCTGATGGCAATTCCAAAGGAAAGTAATGAGAAAGTATGAACTAAAGATGTCATTTATTTAAATGTGTAAGAGTTAGATTTTTAACCTCATAACTCCATAGTTTTATCTAACAGACTTTTTTCCCCTCAGGCTTCTCCTCAGTTTGAGGATGACAATGAGAATCTCCTAGTCACTGTAGGCAAACAGTAAAGCACTGAGTTTAAGAATCAGGATTTGACGTAAAATAGACTGGATTCTGATCGCCACTAATCTCTAAGCTCCAACTTCCTCATTTGCAAAGTGGGATGTTATCTAATTAGTCAGGCTACAGGAAGGAAGACATGGTACTCAAACAGGTAGCTGAAAACAGTTTAATAAAAACATTATTTGCAAAGGCATGAACAAGTTACAGGAAACTAGCAAGGATTGCAGGGTACCTGGGATCTAGCAACAGCAGAGAGCCATCACCGCCCCTGTGTATGAAGGGGTAAGAGGAGGGAGTAGGGCTTCCCTGGTGGCGCAGTGGTTGAGAGTCCGCCTGCCGATGCAGGGGACACGGGTTCGTGTCCCGGTCCGGGAAGATCCCACATGCCGCAGAGCGGCTGGGCCTGTGAGCCATGACCGCTGAGCCTGCGCGTCCGGAGCCTGTGCTCCGCAATGGGAGAGGCCACAACAGTGAGAGACCCACGTACCGCAAAAAAAAAAAGGAGGGAGTAATTGTGGCAAGAAATTAGCTGCAACAACAGCAGTAGGAAAGGGCCACCCAACAGGAACTGTGGCTTTCAGCAGAGGAACCCGGCACCACCTCTAATCCACAGCCTAGGGAAGGAGAGAGCGCAAAGCAAATAAGCACCCTAACTTATCTCCCCAAAGCCGGAGGGCAAGGGAGCCTACATGGCTGCCAATAATAGTCTGCTTCCCAGGGTACTGAGCACGATGGATCAACACCCAGCCCAGTGCCCCTCACAAAGCTGTTGTGAGCCAATTCTCTCCTAATCACTTCTTTGATGTCTCTATCAGTGGTAAATGCTGTAAGGGCAGGAAGGATCCACGTAATTCACTGCCAGGCCAGAGCACAGCTCAGTCACCGGCACAGGGTAAGTCACTCTTACTAGCTCTCATTATGATACTATTTGAAATAATACCATTGTTGAGGCATCACTGGGTTGCTGTACAACACAGGAAATAAGTAGAGGGCTTATCCCCTTAAAATATAGACCTGGCTCTCCATCCTTGTTCTATTAGCTTGAGAGGTGTGTGATGCTCCAAAAACACCCATCTCAGAATATTGGCTCAGATATAGATTGGTTTAAATCCCATTAAAGCCATAAATCTTTTCTAACGTTACTGAATTTCCCCAATTTCATTATATGAGTATAGTTAATTCCATTTGGTAGATAATAGAAGCTTAAATGTTTCAACCCAACATGAGTATGTCTACTCTTAATTTCTACTAAAGCCATTATACAAAGGTCACTTGGAATCACTATACATTTCAGGAACTGTGCAGTAACCGAGGAGACTTCTCAGTCAAGAGAAAAGAAACAAAGCAAAACAACAATGAAAAGACTGGATTTCTCAAACCTCTCTAGTAACTACAGTGCATGCTAGGCAGACTAGTGCCCACTTGTGCAAATACCACACCTGCTGCAGCTGTTCAGATAATAAAACATCAATACAAGCAAGGTAAGATGTATAACAGGTCCAGGAAGAAAGCAATTCCCTCTCCCAACTTACAGATGTTTACCAAATTAACTTTCGTATAGCTTAAAAGTTAAAATCTCACATAGCAACCCCTAAGAATATAGGAATATTTATTTAAAAATTTAAACATCATAGAATTATAGAGAGTAACAAGTGAGTTCTCCTTCCCGCTAACACCCAACTAAGTCCTACTCTCATCCCCATTAGAAAGCTCCATTAACAGTTTGGTGCAATTCCTGTAAGATTGTTTCCTAGATTTTGACATATATATATGCTATATTAAAATATCAATGGATCATTGAATACATGTTTTTCTGTAAATAATTTTCACTTAAGAGATGGACATATTCCCACGTCAGTCCATAGAGAGCTACCTTGTTCTTTTTAAAAGCTACACAGTATTCCTCATACAAATAGTTTTTAGTTTATTTAAGCCACTCCCCAATTGCCAGGTACTTAGGTAAATTTCAATTTTTCTACTCACTTCACTTATTTTCATTAATTCTTCACAATATACACAGCTCATCTTTTTTTTTCTCATTTACAATGAACCCATTTTTTTAATACAGATTTGCTGACTCCTACTGAAGTTAATTTTCTATTAAATCAGTGCCATGGTGTAGTGCTGGCTAAATAGTTTATGTGGTTTTTAATTGGCTATACATTCTGATTTCTTCAATTAAGAGGTGGGGTGGTCTGTGTTCCATCCCCTTGAATCTGGGCAGGCTCGCAACGGCTTTGACCAATAGAGGCAGGCAGAAGTGATGCTGTCCGACTTGCAACTCTGGGTTATACAAGTCCACGCAGTTTCCTCTCCATCTCATGGAACCCTCCCTCTTGGAAGCCAGCCACCATGCTGGGAGCAGCTCAAGCCACTCCCAGGAGAGTCTACCTGTAGGTGCTGAGTCCAGCCTTGGAGTCATCCCAGCCCAGGTACCATAGATGTGAAGGAAGAAACTTCCAGACCGTTCTGGCCCCCGGAAGGTTGAGACTTTCACTGAAGCTCATTGATTGGTGTAGTAAATGGAGCTGAGACAAGACATCCCCACTGTTCCCTGTCTGAATTCCCAGCTCAGAGAATCTGTAAGTATAATAAGATGGTGGTGGTTTTATTCTACAAAGTTTTGGGGTGATTTGTTATTGAGCACTATATAAATATGTCAGTATACGTAGGTCTGCCTGCCTAACTCAGGAGGGTGACCCTTCTCTCATCCCAAATCTTATTATTCTATTACTGCTTGCTATAAAGACAAGTGCAAAGACATTGAGGTCTGGACTAGGACCTTGAAATACTCTTTAAATCACTGTAACTCTCCTGTCCTCACATATAAACTAGAGAAAGTTACTCTCTCTTCCTAGAGCGATGCTGTGAAAGAACTAAAAAATGTGTTAAAAATGCTATACTACCAAAATTGTGTGTTGGGGGGAGGGAGACACAGAGAGAGAGAGAGAGAGAGAGAGAGAGAGAGAGAGAGAGAGAGAAAGAGAGAGAGAGAGACTGTTCATTCAGCTGGAGCAAAGATATTCAGATGCAAATCCCCAGTAAACTTGGGGTTTAAGATTTAGTCAGGATCTCTGGACTTCCGGAGAGCATAAGAACTCATTTAATTCAATTCTCCTACAAAGACTTTCATAGACTGGCATTCTTCTAGTTTCAAAAAATTATGAATAACACAAATTTACTTTAACACCCTTCAGCAGAAATGTTAACTGATTTTAATATCACATCAAATAACATAATTCTTATTTTAACAAATAAAAAATAAACACAGATACAGAACGGGAATAAAAACTAGAAAGAAAAATGCCTAATGCTCTCACAATGGCTGTATTTGGGTAATGAGATTAAAGATTATTTTGCCTTTTTCTTTACATTTCAGGGTTTTTTGCTAGGATAATTTATTACTTCTATAATTTTTTAAAGTCAGTTGGATTAATAAGCCATGTAAAGACAGTCTGTACTTGCAGATTGATAGCCAAATCCCACTCCTGACACAGAACAGCGGGTGGCCTGGGCTCTGTACCTTCCTTTGCATCACCAGTTTGAAATGCTTTACTCACTTCCCACAGTGTCCAACACCATCTCCCACTCCCACTGCCTTCCCTGGTACCAGCAGACCTGCAGAAACAATGGTTTCAGGATAACACGAGCAGCACCAACTGCATTTCACGTCGCCCAGTACCCCAGGAGAGCCTCCCATGCTAGGAGAGCATGTGCCTGGCTGCCTGTCCTCCCTGCAGAGCTGAGCACCTGGGAAGTTATGGCAAAGCCCTTCTGAGGGGCTGTTCTCCTGTACGACTCTCTCTGCTCACTCCAAACTCAGGGAGCCAGCAAAGAGCTCAGAGTCTACCGCAGCCCCACCTGCTGCCTTTCTAGATCTGGCTTGCCCCTCCAGTGCGGATTCAGGGGGTGCAGCCATCTGTCTCGGGCTGTCCTGTTAAATTGCTTCTTACAGCATCAGGTAAGAGGCTGCAAGCCTTGGTCCTCCTGCTGGCTGATAGCCTGTAAGGCTACAGATGGGCTCAGGCAATCACATCTCTTGCACAGAAAGGTCTGTGGGCAGCCCCTCGATAATAGATTGCCAAAAGTCTTAGGCTGCCCCCACTCAGAGTGTTCTGTCATCTTCCTGGACCTATCTGCCAATTCTTCTTTAACTGTCAAGAGTTGGTGCTTATTAGAGCCTTACTACTCAAAGTGTGCTCTGCAGACCAGCCATGAGGGCATCACCTGGGAGCTTGTCAGACCACAGAATCTCAGGCCCAGCCCGGCCCGCCTGAATCCCCAGTTTACTCCATCCTCAGATGATGCATACGCACAGGAAAGTGTGAGAAGTGCTGAGCTAGAGAACCCTCATTTAAAACGTAATGTTTTTGCCAGTATAAAATCCTGTTAACACTAGTCATGGTAGAAATTCTGGAAAAAAATTGTTTTAAATGGTGGGAAAAAAGCATAATCCCATTTCCAGCAGAAAGACCTCATTATTCATGAACTCGTGAAAGGGGTGGGTGGGGAGAGCTCAGCTCACTTTATTTCAGAGCCAAATCTGGGAGCATGAAAGTGAGGCTATTTCGTTTAAATCACTACCTATCATCACAAACACTAATTGGGCCAGTAAATGGTATTACAAAAGCTTAAGCTGGAGCCTGGCCAGTACAAAACACAGCAACGCAAAAAGAAAACATCCATAAAACAGTTCTGTTTCTTTACCTATGGTAATGATTCTCAACGGGGGACATCTGGCAATGTCTGGAGACATTTGGGGTTGTCACAAGTGACTGGGAACACTCCTGGCATGTAGTGTGTCGGGGATGCCACTAAACATCCTACAACACACAGAACAGCTCCCCACAACCAAGAATTATCCAGTCAAAAATGCTGGAAGTACTGAGGCTGAGAAACCCTGACCTATCGAATTATCTACAGTGTCGTTTCCTCTTCCCTCTCAGTGCCCCCATCACCTACTGTTCACCCCACCAAGAAACCCACTCCCCAGTCAAAGGCCTGTACTCTCCTCACTCAATGGTTTTCCACTGCTGCCTCCAACAGGAGCTGGCCTGAGTGTGTGACAGCCACGAGGAGCCGGGCCCTGTGCCTGTCCCCTACTCATTACTCATGCAGTGCAGGCCTGAGATCACCTATTATAAAATCACAGGCTGTGAGAGCGGGAAGGGGCTTAGTGATCTTCTGGTCCAGCTCCGCGGTGTATTAAAGGGGCTGCATCCCAGACGAGTCAGCACACAGACTGGTTCCTTTATAACAGAGGAAAAGGAGCCAGGACTCACAAGGAATGCAAAGAAAAGAAACAATGGCACGGACCCCAGCATTTGAGGCACCCAAGCCACTGCTGAACGGCAGGGCTCTACTTTTAGCTCAACTTTCCTGAAAAGGACCCCTGCTTCCCCTTTTCTAGAATGCCCCGGCATCCTCTCCAACAGTTTTGTCTTCTCCTCTCCGCCAAAGGTTGCTGTGAAGACTCTGTCTAAGAAACTGAAGTTCATTTCACAGAACAGAGAAAGAACCATCCTACCGGGCAGGGGACCATACGTCCCCGTGTGCCCAGAAATGGCCCAGCTGACATGGTTGCCTTGGCATAATTACTAGAATTCCTCTTCTCCCATAAAGGTATCTAGGTTTGGATGATGAATTATACTGTAACCTTTCTCCCGGGCATGCTATTCCCAGGGAGAACAAAGCTCCAGGCCTGGCATGCTTCTGCAGAGCACAGGAAGCCACAGACCTGAAAGTTAAGCTCATGTGCAATTATGCCTAATTTGGCCCCTGCTGGTGATGCACCAGCTGACCGAAATTCTGCCCACTGGAAATGACTGGACGCCGATGAAGGGAAACTCAGAACTGGGCACACACGCTCTCATCTTGTGACTCGAGGGTCTCAACAGTGAGGTTATTGGCACAGACCATGGGAAAACCTGCTCTCAATCTGACCCATGAAGTGAGTTACACAACAACTTCCAATTCAAATGCATTCCATCCTCCAACTCCTGACACCAGCACACGTGAAAAAGTCCTATTTCCATGTGGCACACAAGCACTGACCCACAAGGTCTAAATGGCTGGATGAAGCCCATAGGCTTGGGAAAAAGGGAGCAGAAAAGCCAGGCCAGCAAGCTGATTCACTGGCAATTGATTTCATCCCACCAACAGTCTCTACACCAGACGATATTATCCCAAGTCAGCGAAGTCCAGATGGGGAAGAGCTTCTTACCTCACAAACAGAAGCAGTAATATGAAAACTAATGTGGGTGGGGTCCCCCCCATTTTTAATGATTACAGGTCTAAGAGAAATGAAAACTACAGAGTAGGAAACATAGTTCTACTTAAAACAACTGTTAACAATGTGATGTGCCTCCTTCCAGTCCTTTCCCCCACAGGAGTTAAGTTCTAAATTCGCCACAGTGTATCCTGCTTTCTCGCTTTATTTTCTAAGCACTTCTCCACATCATTCAAAACTAGTTTAAGTTTTCTGTGGTTCTCCAACGGCAACATTAACAGCTGTCTGCTATTCAGACTTCAAAAGTTTATGTGTAAGAGAAGGTAGTAAATAAAGAGGATGGAGAAGAAAAAGGAAACTGAAGCAATAAAATTTTAATGAAGGATCCATCTCTCTAAACAGTCTTGGCCACCAGGGTTATGAGTTTCAAACCTCTCCTTGAATTCTGCTGGAGTCAGTCAAGAGGCTTGCCCTGAGCTAGGACAAGCTCCAGATGGATCAAATGAAGGGGAAGAAATAGCAAGGCAGGCATGGGCTTGGAGTCACTGCAGATGAGAAGGAATGCTCAGGAGGAAGAAGAAAAAACGGTCCAACTGTCTGTGCCTCTTCAGTGTCTAAGAATCCTTGCCTTCATGGCTGTCAGGACACTCCATCCACTCTGCTCTCCTTCCCTCTAATCAGTCCTGCATGCATGGGATTGAGGCATATCAATCCCGGGCTTCAGTTCACACTATCTCCTCTTCTGGAATGCTCCTTTCTCCACCCACTGAGCACGCTCTACGTGCCAGGTACTGTGCTAAGTGCTTTACATTTGCATCCCATTTCGTTCTCATGATGCCATCAGATAGGTACCACTACTTCATCCCTTCATTCTGCGGGAGGGGAAACCAGAGCTGAATGGTAGTTAAGTGACAGAACCAGGGCTCTGAGACACTGTGCCATCTCCCCCATCAGAAGCTCAGCTCTCTGAGAGCAGAGACCAGGCCAAGGGGCTCATTTGTCAACTGACCACTTCACTTACATCTCACTTTCTTCCTGAAAGTATCTGAGCAGGTTAACAAAGATAGATATGTGGGGGGCAGCGGGGGAATGTATAAATACAAAGAAATGAAATTAGGTAAAGGAAACAAAAGCAGACAAGAACAATGAAGGCAGAGGGATATAAATACACCAAAAACAATGTGTAAGCCCTTCACAGAAGTCTACAGATAAGCTCCAAATTTGTACTTCTGACCTTTTATCAGTCTGAGCAAAAAACAGAAAGTGGCTATTTGTAAACCTGTTATGGATTTATGGCAGAAAGTCCTGTTGCCATAAAAATTATGTTGGAAACAATGTGTGTTTCAGCCATCCAGCCTGATCAAAGGACTTCTAAACGAGCCTATTCTCTGCTTAACTGTTGGCTAAACCTGCATGCACCGCAAGGTGAACTTGACAGAAACATCTCTAAGAAGAACCACACACTTCCCAGTTCTCTTATTCAGAATGCGCTGAATAGGTTTTAAGTCACTGAGAGAGGATTTAAATTATCATTATGTGGTGCTGGCTCCTAAACAGTGCTGTGATTACTGCTGTCTTTCTCTCTCTAGGTAGTGCCCATCCAGGCACCACAGCCTTCTGATGCCTGCAAATCCTTTCTTTGATCTCCGCTGCCTCTACACTTTTCCTTCGTTCATCTGTTTTCGTGATGATATCTCAGCTTTGGTGATGACCAAGCATGGACTTGACAGCAGGCACTAGCCAACCCCACTAACTCCCTGCCTCTCCCCGGCCATATGCATCACTGGTTTTTTGTTTGTTTACTTTTCTGTTTGCTTTGTTTTGTTTTGGCCATGCCATGCTTGTGGGATCTTAGTTCCCCGACCAGGGATTGAACCTGGGACCACAGCAGTGAATCCTAACCATTAGACCGCCAGGGAATTCCCTATACATCACCGTTCATGACCAGCTAAAGTCACTGTGCTAAAAAGTTCAGATGTCTGAAATTCTTCCTTTGCCCAAATTTAATGGCTATACTGCATTGCACAGTATCCCCCCCCCCCCAAATTCATGTCTGCCCGGAATCTCACAATGTGAACTTATTTGGAAATGGGGTCTTTGCAGATGCAATAAATTAAAATGAAGTCACAATAGATTACGGTGGCCCCTAACCCAATGACTTATAAGAAGAAAAAACACTCAGGGATAACACCATGTGACCATGGAGGCAGATACTGGACTGATACACCTAAAAGCCAAGCAACTCTAACGACTACCAGCAACAAGCATAAGCTAGGAAGAGGCAGGGAAGGACCTCCCAGCAGAGCCTTCAGAGAGAGTGTAGCCCAGCCAACACCTTGATTTTGGACTTCTAGCCTAGAGAATGTGGGAGAATAAATGTCTCTTATATTAAGCCACACAGTTTGTTTTAATTTGTTACAAAAGGAAACTAGTACAATGGCTAAAATGCTTTACCCAGAAGACATAGTACCAAGTACACAAAACTGACTTTTTAACGTGTATCCAACAGGTACAGCAGGCACAAGGTCTGTAGTCACACTGCCTGGGTTCAAATCCTAACGCTGCCACTTACTAGCTGTGGGCCCTTGGGCAGTTACTTAACCTCTCTGTACCTCAGTTTTCCCACCTATAAAATGGGGATAATATTACCAATCTCAGAAAGTTGTCATAAGGATTAAACTGGGTGATTCATATAAAGTGCTCAGAGCCACGCCTGGCACCTATAAGCGCTATATATTTGTTATTATCAGCATCATCAGAGGTTAAACTGACAGAAAAAGGCAGGAACCAGTCCCTTCTTCTTAGAATTGTGTATAAAATGCCCACCTCTCGTGGTCCTGTCCCCTCCTAGCAGGTACGAAAAACCATGGGATGTCTCTCCCGGGGCTGTGCAGAGACCAGGGTTAAGATCAGGATCCTCCAGTGAAATAGGATTGTCCCAGTTTCAATACTTCCAGGCTATTCTGCAGAGCCTAACCCTAACCCTCTTGTTAAATAATCCTAGGAACTCCACAAGTGATACTCAGCACACATTCCAAACTAATCATTAAGAGACAACAACCTGGTTACACAGAACTAGACTGCTGATCCTGTAATGCTCATTTCCAACCAGGGAGCCGAAGGATGACCAGTCTTCCAAAACAGCAGGTTGTCTAGTCCTGGCTCCACCTAAGCCAGGGACAATGAAGCCAGAATCCTCCAAACACACTTTCTTACTCTGGACTCCATGGCCCCAGCAGTGTATAAAAATGACCAACACTCACCCTTAGGAAATGGCTTCCCCTTACTTTCAGTCCACAGTTGTTCTAGAGCCCTTGCTCTCACAGGGTCCTGCCACCTTCTGCTCTGGGTAAAAGTCACCACATTAGAAGCCTCTGTCTGCCAGCCACAAGACAGCCAAATGGAGACACCAAGTCTAGTACAACTCAATAACTCATTCTAAAAATATCAGCATTCCAAATAATACTTCCAAGGATGATTGGAACTATCTAACTAGCATCATTGAAATTGATGAGAGATATATTAATAGCTTGCACTGAGTGCCTTCTCGGTACTAGACACAGCATTTTTATGTAGAGTAATTCATTCAGTTCTAACTACTATTATTATCCCCATTTTACAGTTGAACAGCATGAATCAGGGAAGTTATGATTTTGCCCCAGGTCACACAGCTAATACAGTTGATCCTTGAACATGGGAGTCAGAGGCATCGACCTTCTGCAGTCAAAGATCCATATGTAACTTACAGGCGGTCCCTCCGTATCCACGGAGTCAACCAACCGAGGATAATGTAGTACTGTAATATTTACTACTGAAAAACATACAAGTGGACCTGAGCAGTTCAAACACATGTTTTCAAGGGTTAACTGTATTTGGAGGAGCCAGCTTAACAAATGAAAACAATACTCAAAATCCTATATACCCGGGACTTCCCTGGTGGCGCAGTGGTTAAGAATCTGCCTGTCAATGCAGGGGACATGGGTTTGAGCCCTGGTCCGGGAAGATCCCACATGCCACGGAGCAACTAAGCCCACGCGCCACAACTACTGAAGCCTGTGCGCCTAGAGCCCGTGCTCCACAACAAGAGAAGCCGCCGCAATGAGAAGCCCGTGCACCATAACAAAGAGTAGACCCGGCTCGCCACAACTAGAGAAAGCCTGCACACAGCAACGAAGACCCAATGCAGCCAAAAGTAAATAAATAAAATAAATAAATTTATATATTAAAAAAAAATCCTATACACCCCAGAGAGGCAACCAGTTACCTCCCTTTGCACTACTTACAGAGTCCAAAGGCAACAACCTCTTGTCTATGGAGTAATACTATTTAAATGATCAACCAAAAGGTAAAACTCTCTTAAAGGTTATGCATAATGTAAATGAAATGCTACATGCTAACCCTTGTCCTGCATCCCACCCGGGGTTGCAAAGAAGTAAATCTTGCCACATCTAGACATTGGTCTTTATCCCCTATGAAGAAGAGGGATCCACACATGCCCTTGGGGTGGTCATCTGAACAGGAGCCCAGAGGCCTGCATTCTGAGTTCTCCCTTGAACTCAAACATATTTTACTCTTCTGAGGCTTCCATTCACTTAATTGAAAAGGGAGAGATGTGGGGCAATTCCCTCCAACTTAAACATAGAATTACCATACAATCGAGCAATCCCATTTCTGGGTATACATGCAAAAGAAGGAAACTTTTGTTCATAGGTATATACTTGTACACCTATGTTCATAGCAGTATTTTTGCAAGAGCCAAAAGGGAAACTACCCAGGCCGTCCATCAACAGACAAATAAACAAAATATGGTATATATGTACAAGAGAATATTATTCAGCCTTAAAATGGAAGGAAATTCTAATATATGGTACAACTTGGATGAATCTCGAGGACACTAAACTAAGTGAAACAAGCCACTCACAAAAGGACAAATACTGTATGGCTCCACTCATATGATGTATCTAGGGTAGTCAAAAGCAGAGAAAGACAGAGAAAGAAGGGTGGGTTGCAGGCAATGGGAGGAGGGGGGAACGGGGAGCTATTGTTGAATGGATACAGTGTCAGTTTGAGAAGATGAAAAAGTTCTGGCGATGGATGGTGGTGATGGTTGCACAAAAATGTGAACGCACTTAACGTTACTGCACTTACACTTAAGAATGGTTAAAATGGTAAACTTGATGCTCTGTACTTTACGACAAACACGTGTACACACAGAGAAAGGGGTTTTAATTAATTCAATGAATTTCAAACCTTGGCCGCACACTGGAATCTCCTATGGAGATTTCTTAAAATATCTATTCATCACTGGTAGTAACACGTTGGACATGGTGGACTTCTGATGTGATGTACTGGGAGGAAACGTCACTCATGAGGCTTTCATGCCAAGAAATGCACCTGGGCTTCTTAGGGGATTCAATGTCATTGAATTAAAAGGGAGTGGAAGCACTGTTCCAGCCTGGGCAAGACTGAGGGGGGCATAACAGCCAAAGGCAATATGAGACACTTGACTGGACGCTGGATCCAAAAAAATGGCTATAAAGTACAGTGGAGGAAGATCTTAGTGTAGAATTTAAAAGTGGATGGTAGACTTGAACGCACAGTACCAGTGGTACGGAAGATGGGGTTGTGGAGGAGAGTATCCTTGTTGTTGGCCTGTGAGATGCGTGAAGTATTGAGGGCTAAGCTGTCAGAGTCTCTGCAGATGCAACGGTGCAGCAGGATGTTAACAGTTGGTGAAGCTAAGTGAAAGGCATGGACATTCAAAGTATCGTTCTTTGTGGTTTTGAGGGCTCAAAAATTTTTTAAGTAAAACTAAATCAAAATAAAACAAAATAAAAATGTTTATGCCAGAGCTCTACCCCCAAACAAATAAACAGAACATCTGGGGGCTGGGATCCAGGGAATCAGTGTTTTCTTTGTGAAGCTCCCCTGGAGATTATAATGGGCAGTCAGGTTGACAACTAGGAATTAAAAGAGCTCTAAACCGAGATGTGATATTACGGCGTGTATAACAGCCAAAGATGTGCAATTAACCTAAGAGGGTGGCCCACTGTTGATACCCAGAGGCCCTGGGAAATTTCTTCAGTCCCAAATGATCCCAGCTGCCCTACCTTCCACCCTTCCCTTACTTTTCTTAAAAATAAGCCACAACATTTCAAATTTGTAAAGAAATGAGCTCTATCAACAGACTAGGAAACAAGTGGCTCCCAAGCTTTATTGTCCCCCCTCATCGTAGATTTCCCATGTCTCATAAAATAGTTTCCCTTTAAGAAACATTCTCCTATAGCAGAGGTCTCAAAGACACTCTTGAAATGTCTTTTCAACTTTGAGGCACCTACTATTCCCTTATGTTTTCATTATTTACACTGCCTAGTAAGACAAATGTTTAGATAGATAAGGAAGAATCTGGCCAAAGATTACACACTAGGATTTAGAAAATTTATATCTCAAACATATTGCTACCCAAAGCGAAAATTTTGCTTTTCAAACTGGAGAAGGAAGGGGGGAAAAAAAGCCTCATTTCAAACATGGGTCCAAAAACAGCCTATGTCATAAAACTGAAGTGGCACTGCCTTTGAGGTAGGCGATAGAGTGATGAGCCCTTTTCAACACTAATAGGACTACCTGAAAGAGGTATTCATGTAAGCAGCTAAATTACCCCACACCACCCATATATAACACTTGAACAGTTTTCAGAGCAATCTCCCGTACCTCACACCCCTTCTGAGGTAAACATAAACCCACTTCTCAAATGTGTAGACGGAAGCTCAGAGAAGCCATACCCCATGCCATACAGTAAGTGGCACCTCCACCTAAGCCCTCAGATGCTAGACACTGCCCTTGCCATCACAGTGCCCCATGACTCTCATCCCTCCAGGGTGACAACACTTCCATTCCAGCTACCTCAGTTTTACAACATAATTCAGGGGATGATGGCAGCTTCCAAGGGGGAGACTCACCTTGCTCTGTCTGTGTACTGTTCACAAATGTTTTCCTCCCCATTTGAGTGGTGAAAGTAGCAAATGCCATCTCCAGCTCAGGGACACTCCGAAGCTTCTTATCCATTTTATATAAGGCTCTGCTCACACTTTACCGAAGGTATTTAGTCTACAAGCCCCGGGTAACTTCCATCATACACACAGCATCCAGCACGTCTTGTTGAATAAAAAAATAATGAGTGGTCTACCTCGGTGAGGCTCTTGAGAGTTCTCCTGAGTCAGGAGAATAATTCCCTGCTTTTATGTCAACCACCTTTATTTCACTGTGAACACTATTTCTTGACCCATTGCCTTTTACAAGTCGGCTTCCCACACACTTTCCCTTCACAAATTTTAAAAACTTTGATTAGCTACTGCCCACCTGGGATTTTTGCCTATCACTGCTCCCTACTTCACCTTGCTTATCTTTATGGTTTTCATCCAACCTCTCATCATCTCGATCCCAACTACAACAGCTTAACTAGAGCATCCTGGACCTCTCAACACTTTAGCCTTTCAATCTCTGTCTCTCACACAAGCATGTGCGCATGTACACGCACGCGCGCACGCGCGCACACACACACAGACACCCTAGAAAATTAGATCTCCACTGAATCCTTCCCATAATAACAGACCTGTTTTTCAGACTCTAATTTTTTCAAGGCAAAGTTCACAGCTAACAATAACTTTGTATCTTGAGTAGTAAGGGGTAACTGTTCTAACTTTTCTAAGTATAAAACCATTTTTGAAGCAACTGACAAAGGATTAATCTCCAAAATTTAAAAGCATCTCACGCAGCTCAATATCAAAAAAACAAACAACCCAATCCAAAAATGGGCAGAAGACCTAAATAGACATTTCCCCAAAGAAGATATACAGATTGCCAACAAACACATGAAAGGATGCTCAACGTCACTAATCATTAGAGAAGTGCAAATAAAAACTACAATGAGGTATCACCTCACACCGGTCAGAATGGCCACCATCAAAAAATCTACAAACAATAAATGCTGGAGAGGGTGTGGAGAAAAGGGAACCCTCCTGCACTGCTGGTGGGAATGTGAATTGGTTCAGCCACTGTGGAGAACAGTATGGAGGTTCCTCAAAAAACTACAAATAGAACTACCATATGACCCAGCAATCCCACTACTGGGCATATACCCTGAGAAAACAATGATTCAAAAAGAGTCATGTACCAAAATGTTCATTGCAGCTCTATGTACAATAGCCCGGAGACGGAAACAACCTAAGTGTCCATCATCGGATGAATGGATAAAGAAGATGTGGCACATATATACAATGGAATATTACTCAGCCATAAAAAGAAACGAAATTGAGTTATTTGTAATGAGGTGGATAGACCTAGAGTCTGTCATACAGAGTGAAGTAAGTCAGAAAGAGAAAGACAAATACCGTATGCTAACACATATATATGGAATTTAAGAAAAAAAAATGTCATGAAGAACCTAGGGGTAAGACCGGAATAAAGACACAGACCTACTAGAGAATGGACTTGAGGACATGGAGGGGGAAGGGTGAGCTGTGACAAAGCGAGAGAGAGGCATGGACATATACACACTACCAAACGTAAGGTAGATAGCTAGTGGGAAGCAGCTGCATAGCACAGGGAGATCAGCTCAGTGCTTTGTAACCGCCTGGAGGGGTGGGATAGGGCGGGTGGGAGGGAGGGAGACGCAAGAGGGAAGAGATATGGGAACATATGTATATGTAGAACTGATTCACTTTGCTATAAAGCAGAAACCGACACACCATTGTAAAGCAATTATACTCTAATAAAGATGTAAAAAAAAAAAAAATCTCATTACCTAGAAAGAACTACTGCTGACATGTTGAATGACTTATAATGCCAGACACTGGGGATACAGCAGTGACCAAAAGACACAGTTGTGACCCTCATGGATTTTATTGCTGTTCTATTTTATCCATGTTATTCTCAGAGTCATCAATGTAGTACAATTTTTAATAAATTTATTTTTATTATTTATTTATTTATTTTTGGCTGTGTTGGGTCTTTGCTGCTGTGCGTGGGCTTTCTCTAGTTGCAGTGAGCGGGGGGCTACTCTTCGTTGCAGTGCATGGGCTTCTCGTTGGGGTGGCTTCACTTGTTGCAGAGCATGGGCCCGAGGAGTGCGGGCTTCAGTAGTTGTGGCACGTGGGCTCAGGAGTTATGGCATGTGGTCTCAGTAGTTGTGGCTCACAAGCTCTAGAGCGCAGGCTCGGTAGTTGTGGCGCATGGGCTTAGCTGCTCCACGGCATGTGGGATCTTCCTGGACCAAGGCTCAAACCCGTGTCCCCTGCATCGGCAGGCGGATTCTTAACCACTGTGCCACCAGGGAAGTCCCAATGTAGTACAATATTTTTCAAAGCACATTTGCTTTATTTTTTGAAAGGTAATACATGGTAAAAACAATTCAAATAATATTCTCACCCTTGCCCTCAGTCTCTCTCCCCAAAGGTAACCTCTAAAAAGATGTTTGCATAACCTTCTAGAGATATTCATGAGTACATAGGTTAAGTCTATCTTCCCTGTTTGGTTGCTGGATTTTGTCTGTCCTACTCAACAGATCCAAGGTACACATTTTCAAAGATTTCAAAACCACTACACAGAAGCACATTATAAGTTCCATCTCTTTCTCAGAGTTCACCTAATCAAATGTGCAAAGTTAACAACCGGAGTCTACTTTGAAGAATAATACATAAGCACAATCTTCCAAACTGTTGGTCAATTCAAACCAACAACAGCATATATTCTATTGCAGAACTGAGGAGGAAAGCTCTGAAACTGTCCCCAGAATCAGTGCCAAAGCAAGGAAAGGACTCATGTGTCCCTGGTTCTCATGGACAGATAACTGTATCTTTATACATTCTCTTTATTTTTTTTATATATTTTAAATTTTATGACTTTAAATACTACAACTGAATCTTTAAAAAAAAAACTGAGGGAGGGAGGGGGAAGAGGCCTTAAAAAAGCATAAAGGAAATAAAAATGGACAAGGATTAAGGCAGTATGGTATAGATTTCAGGTAATTTTAAGAACTGGATAATTTTAATCTAGAAAGAAGGCCTCATTCTTTTTAAATGAATTTTTTTCCTTTGGAAAATAAAAACCATTAGTAGAAACAGAACGGAAGTGAGGGCCTATCTGTGTTAGCTATGTAATGACCATTTCTCGGAAAAACTTCCTAAGAGTGCAGTATGAGCAAGGCTCTGGATTGGATACGGGGGGAGCAGAGTTTAGGGGGTGGGTGAACGGAGAACTCTTATTCCGTGAGGCTGATGATGTGACTGACATCTTGCCGGGTCCCTTACCCCAACCCTGCGAAGCCTGCCTGGTCAGCCCAGGGCCGAGGCAAAGAATGTGGAAGCGATCGACATACCCAGGGACCCAGGTAGGAACCAGCCAAGTCTGGCTGACCCCAATGCTCCCTTCTGGGGGAGATGAGGAGTAGAAGGGTCGATAGGAAACATTTGTATGAAACTTCCTGGAACAAACAAAACAAAACCCTGGTAGAAGAAAGGGGGAAGAGCAGAATGAATGAGTAATCTGAACGTGGGGACACAAGAAGCAGTGAAGATTCTCTACATCCAATGGCTCCAATATCCCAATTATTCCTCTAAGTTGAGCTTCACTGGCCCATGAACCTAAAGTTTCACTATCTTTCTAGAGGCAGTAAGGGATCCTGAGGGACGTCAAATGAACCCAGCACACTTCCTCCTCCTCTTGCTCAACCCCCTGCTAAATCCCCACAGTACTAGGTTGACTAGAAGGTTGGACGACGCTCTCATCGAAGCCAGACTCCACAATCTGAATTAGGCATGAAGATTAACACTTATTTCAAGCAGCTCCTTCCTATCTCGATAGTGTCACAAACCCTTGGGCTTTCAAACCAGCTGCAGCAGCTATGATCAACTTAACCCTGAAATGAGACAACAGGTTGCTTATTAACTGCAGAATAATTCCTCACTCAGGTATGCTAGTGACAATTCCACAACCACTTTTAAGATGATAAAACAATGCAGCACAGAAATCCAACCCACCATCCAACTTTATTTGTTAACGGTCAGCAAAAGAACATGTTAGTTGGTTTTTTTTTTAAGTATACATGAACAAGAATTTGATCTCCACCCAAACTGATAGACTGACTCCACTTCCACATAGATAACTATTTTCCGGTTGAGTATATACGTTCAAGAAAGCGTGGGATGTTTATGTCAATTATATCTCAATTTAAAAAACATATACGGGGCCAAGATTTTAAATCCACTTTCTGTTAAAGTGAGAAGAGGGCAAGGAGGTGGGGAGACAGGCAAGGGGCAGCAGAGATGAGGGCAATACTACTGCCACCCCTCCCCCACCAGTCAAGTGCAGGCACTATGGAGACACATTCTGAATGTGCATTGAATCATTTAACCCTCTGAGCATGCACTTTCCCATCTACACTTTAGAGGGGTGGAAACGGAAGCACAGAGAAATTAAAATAACTTGCCTAGGTTCCACAGAGGGTGAAAGCAAATTTAACTCAACATTAAATATTTGCCTGGCAGTCAAACTCTTGAGATTATCTTTAATTTAACAGATAATAGAAACAAGTTCCTCATTCAGACCAACAGTGCAGTGCTGACACTTTAAGCAAAATCTGTCACAACAGCAAATATTGACTGAGTGTCTTCTAGGTACCAGGGTTCCAGGTTACCAGCTAGGTACTGAACCTAAGCATTCCTTAAGTATTTCAAACATCTGTTGCTTCAATCACATGCAAATCAAGTCCATTTATATGAAGATGACTAAGGATCTGCCTTAACATTATGTAAGACTGAGTTCATACTGGCAATAAAATGAGAAGTGAGCCAAAATTATCAGGAACTAATCTGCCTTAATGTGCAAAAAATGATATAAAAATGTACTTCTTTAGAGATTCAGGAGTAATGGAAAAAGCAGAACAATTAAAAGTCCTCTTTGGGGATCCTAAGCAAAAAAATCAGAGGAATGTCCCCCTATCTTTAATCAATAGAAAAATAAACAGATCAGTAGTTTTCTGTAATGTGGGCATGACCTAGGTGCACTAATTCCTATCAGATAGTATCTCTGCTAACATACTCAACTGCTCTCAAAGTTGTGAATGAATGAAGAACACTTGAAGTTGTCCTGGATAAAAAAAATGGAGGGAAGAGACAACTTTCAACCCTTACTGTCCAGGCCCCGCCCTGCAAGGATTAAAGTCCAGAATGGCCAGGATTGGGACCTTCCTTATTCCACAAACAGGTTCCCCAGCTCACCCAGCCTTCCCAATGGCTCCAAAGAGCACCACCTCCCCCTAGAGATCCTTGGGGAGTTGATGTCACTTAATCCCTAGTTAGTGGAGATTTGGCACTTTATCTTCTAAATCACATTTGTTTCCCAGAAGGGAGAAAAGCAACCTTAATGCCATACCGAAACAGATCCTATAAAATAAACACAAACCTGTACAGAAATCAATGCCAGGGTTTGTATGCCATGCATGTGTGTGCTCAAATCAAACACACAAGGCATACTGTAAATAAAGCATTTGGTAACGTGCTCACGTGTTTTTACTTACATGACAAAAACTTGCAAGCACTGTGGAGAGGGTAATCTGTGTATTAGGGATGCTTTTTCACCCTTGCACTAGAGCAGTGCATCAGAAGCCCTTGTAGGACCCCCAAACACACACTGCCCGGCTCAGGAGGTCTGGGTGGGGCAGGGGATTCGCCTTTCCAACAGGTTCCCAGGTGATGCTCTACAGCCCTTGCTGCTCCAGGAACTGCTCCAGCAAAGCCACTGCACTGACCAGAGAAACAGCTGTCAGTGCCTTTGGTCACCTTGGAAGGAAGGGCCATGCACAACCCATGATTGTAAAGTTAAGGGAGAGTCCAGTGAGAGTGTAGTCAAATCTGAGGACCTGCTAATGAACTGGAAACTCGGCATTAGCCACTTTCAACCAAACTGAGATGTTCTCCTGTGACTGCCCTAAATCTCCAGTGAAATTTGAGAAGTCAAAATTGTCATTAAGTAATGGAGAGTATGAGGAAAAAAAGAGGGAGAAGAAACCCTACTCCCTAGATAATTTCGCTGTCCTTGCCCTGCTGTAACTACACCATTTTTTTTTTTTTAACCTGTTTTCAGGGAATTTACATTCTGAAATGGTTTGGAGTTAGCTGTCTGTCTCCCTGGCTGGAGTCTGTTAGGCTCCGGTGAGGGTCCAGACCTACCTCTCTTTGTATTCGTTGGATGCCACCAGTTCCAGAAGCATCATCATGATTTACTTCTAGCCTATCCCAAGTGGAACTATCTGGCAGAACCAACCTGGCAGTAAAAAGAATTCCCCAACCTAGAAGCATGGTGAAGGGTCTTCTGAGCAACGAGAGAGAAGGCACCCCCCGCTGCACACGTCCCCAAACCTCACCCACCCTCCTGCTCTTTCCAACCCCATGCATTCCAAGCACACCCACCCTTCCCACTTCAACAGGTCACTTGCCAATAAACTCTAATGAAAAGTTAAAAAAAAAAAAGACCTCTCAAAGAGCGAGATACTTCAGTGAGAGACTAGATTAAACTACTCTTAGGACAGCTCTGCCTTTTGTTGCCTACAAATAAAGGATTCCATGATAAATTCCCCTCTGGCTACACCTCCTTTCCACAGCACCTATCCACACCTCCTAAGCATCATCCCCACCAAAATACTCATGCAACGAATACACGGAACGCCTTTCAGTTTTCCCTCTGACCTCCCTCCAGGTCATGGTCACAGCCTTCATGACGCCTTCGCATTTCCCCACCCAAATCCGTCACTCTCGTGTCTACACTTCCACAGAACTTGGAAGTACACTAGTAAAAGTATAAGCATTACTCTTCATCTTCCAGATTCTCTTATAAGCTGTAAAGCTGTAACCATCTCAGTCATTTTCCCTTCATCGGCAATGTGTTGTACATGTTAGGTGCTCAATTGATTGACGTCACTACAATGTGTTTAGCACTATGTGCAAGGAACCACACCAGCCACTGTCACAGGAATGGAAAACACCATCCTTCAAGGTATAAGAGAAACCCCAAGGCTACTCAGGCAGTTAATGGCCAAGTCAGGATTTCATAGGATCTACTCAACACCAAAGCTTTTGCCACTTCACTGACGCCATTCTGCCTTTCAAGGGAGAAAAACGAAATGGAACACTAAGGTGAAAAAGCCTCGGCTCACTGGTCAGTCAACCCACTGCAAACTTCCGCTTGATTTCTCATCAGCCCTAGACTTTAAGGCATGGCCAGTATATGTAATAAAGTGTGTTTTACAAATTATCCTATTTGGAATCACTGGAGCATGCAGCTATATTATGGAAAAGCCTTTCATTTCAGTGCCTCACAATGAGATGGGATGTCTCTACATACACATAGAATGTTTTAATGAAGCCTAGATGTACTCTACAAAAAGCCCATGTATTCTTTCATAATTTTCCTTAGGGGTAAAACAACCAAATTAAACTCGAGAGAATACCACCCATCTTCTTTTAAAAGAGCACACTATCCAAATGGCTACAGGTTTCTGCAGTTTGATAAAATCAGGACAAACACCTGAAACAGAGAGAAAAGAGGGGCGAAGCCCCGTTTGATGAGTCAAGAGAGGCAAATGGCAACAGCCAGTGAGAAAAGGCTTCAGGGTCTGACAGCACTGGCTTCCAAACTCCCTCTGTCACCAGCTAGCTGTGGGGTTTTGAGACAGTATCAGGGGGTTTCAGCTTCGGGAAAACCCCTGGCCCTCTCAGAGGTCATAATAACAGCACGTGAAACACACAAGCACTTGGTAAATTCACCAACTTAAATTCCACACCCCATGCTTAAGTGCCTAACCTGTAGGACTTACCTGACTCAGATCAGAAGTTGAGTGGCCTTTGTTTCTCTTTTGATTACCGTGAAGACTTGGTAAGCATTAGATCTGCTTAAAATGAGCTGCTGAAAAGCTTATGGAGTGGAAGGTGAGGGGCAAAAGCAAACCAATGGTTCCCTAGAGAAAAAAAGGCGTTTGCTAACAGCTTAAGCAACACTAAACTCTCCAACAAACTGGATATTACAAGCTTAAACTCTCCCAAACAAGTCATTTGGGCTAAGGGCATGTGTAATTAAAGTTAAAGGCATACTAAAATAACACTTTAGCTGGTGACCTGAAAGAACCTTTTGAAAAGCTCAACCAAAACATTAGTGCACGTAGGAGGGACTTGACTTTTTGTCTATTACAGACAGCATTGCAGGGCAACACTGCATACATCCCTCTGCCTCCAAAGGAAAGCACTGATAGACCGTTAGAGCCAAGCTGCCCTAAACACAGATGTATTCAATCCTGTGGTTTTTGTTTGTTTTTTTTTTTTTTTGCGGTACGCGGGCCTCTCACTGCTGTGGCCTCTCCCCTTGCGGAGCACAGGCTCCGGACGCGCAGGCTCAGCGGCCATGGCTCACGGGCCCAGCCGCTCCGCGGCATGTGGGATCTTCCCAGACCGGGGCACGAACCCGTGTCCCCTGCATCGGCAGGCGGACTCTCAACCACTGCGCCACCAGGGAAGCCCTCAATCCTGTTTTACACACCTGAATTTAACAGTTCAGAACTTAAATTTCTAGTACTGGGAAAGGGATAAGAGGCTTAGTTGTGTTGACCACTGAAACACACCAGTTACCAGTTGATTCAGAAATCTCACCGTGCAGACCAGAGCATCAGTCAAAAGCTCAGAGCATCAGCCAGAACCTTCCCCTGCAACACACACATAAACACACCCATGCTGGGCTTATGCTACACTTTTAAAGAGAAGCAAATAGTGAAGCACGTCATTTACAACGTTTCTCATGAAAGGAAAGAAGTTTTGCAGAGGGTAGAAAACCACAATTCCTGCCACAGACATATTGATTACTGACCCACAGGAGCCACTTAAATGCTGACTGGATCATCAGTGATGAGTGAAATCATCTACGTCTAGTCACAAAGCCCCTCTTTGCTATCGCTGGTCTTTTTAACTCTCAAGTAACTGGAATAAAACTTTTGACAGATCATGGTGGCAACGTGTTTTCAGAACTCCTTTGGCACATACATCACAGTTTGTTACAACAGCACAAAAATGATTTTTCAAATCATACCTATACATAACTTTCAATTAAATTTAGTTTTGATTGTAGAAAGATACTCTGGTTGTAATATAATATTCTACTCACGTCTAAATTAGTATAGCAGCTTCACCGTTTCCGTTCTCCATATCTTCTCTGCAGAATTACACTAGTGAGCTAATATTTCATCTTTGTTCTATAGTAACACCTCACAAAATAACTTCCAACAAGATGGCACATCACCTATTACACCAGACTCGTGAGAAAAGCTGGACGAGAATGTCCAAAAAAAGGGGCTATGTGCCGATGTGCAATGCTCTTCATGCTTGTGGGATCTGAATCTCCTAGATTGCCGCTTCTAAGAGCGCTCTAAAACTACAGGTGCATTCAATGAAAACCAAGCGCCACCACAGACGCTCACGCAGGGAAACAGATGGAAATGCCACATTAATGCACTGCAAGCACTGCAAGTTTGCCCAGCACACTGAACTAGTGAGGGACGACACACCAAACAGATCATGGTTTAAAATGTGATATCAAAACGCATTTTTAAATTCATACTCGCCTAGTTTCTACACATTGTGGCCATCTTATAATTTGACACAGTGAAGCTACCATACATTCTGGGAGCCTGACACATAAAGGACTTTCACCTATCTGAAGATGGTTGACACCACTCTGGATGAGCACATCCCACTGCAAGGAACTCTGCCCTCTGTGTTGGTTAGGCAAAGTGCAAACTAAGGCTGCAAAGGGCAGGGCCGGGTTACTTGTTAAATGCATTTCCCTAGAGTACAGAGGCTGCAGCTGACTCCTCAGGCTGCCTCCTCACTGGCTGACACAGAAAAGGTCACCTGGGAAAATTAACTTCTCATCTCTGATGCTCCATTCCAAGACTGGCGGGGAGGAAAGGGAGGGTGAGCACGTTGACTACTCCCCTTTATTAGGCAAGCCTGTGGCCCTCACAACCAGCCAGAACCACAAAACATGCAGCAGGGTTCACTATCTTAACCCAAACCTGGTACCCCTGCCACCAAGGCCAGCCTGGGCAAAAGATTAACCTGTGATCCGCCACAGGGATCACTGACAGGGCCAACCCTGTTGAGAGAGTGTGCCAACTTTCTGTTTGTTTTAAAGGAAATACTTCCTGACACATGTTTGGTAAAGACTCTGAACTCTGCACATGAAGCCATGTGGTTGGCTCTAATCTGGCTCTATCCACTCAAGATCCGCCAAAGCAACCTCTTTCCGAGGGTAGACCCTGGCTGGGTAATCGACACTACCTCATTCAAGTCACGCGGCTCCAACCGGATCCCGGGGAGCCCAGCGCCGCGTCCTGTCCCGGCTGCAATCCTCCCGCGCGCCGCATGGGGGGGATGGGCGAGGTGCCCCTTTCAGCCGCAGCAGGAAAGGACTCCCACCTGTGGGGCCCAAACTGGCTTTTGCGGCCCAGGTGAAGCCCGAGGGGGCGGGGTAGGAGGAAACACCGCCCCTTCCAGGAAAGCCGACGTTGCTAGTAGCAGAATGCGCGGGCACACTACTTGCGGAGCCCACCTGCAGCCACAGCAAACTTTGCTCCCCTTCTGAGTTGGAAGAAAAGGGTCCCTTACGCCACCCCCTGGCCCGAGCCGGCAACGTCCAGGAGCTCCGAGGGCTCCTCACCTGATACCCTTAAACGCCTAACTTGGTGTGTCCCGGGGCGCAGATCCAGCTCTGCCTCGCGCCACGGTGGGGTGTGCGGGGTAGAGGATTGGGGTGCCAGCTGGGGATTAGGAATTTGTGGGGAGAGCGGGAGGACGCCGCTCACTAGCCTTTGCAACTCCAGCTCCCAACTTTGCCAGCCACCCAGCCGCTGCCCTCCGGTTCCTCCGCGGCGCGCACCCGGCTCCCTCGGTTTCTCCAACCCTCCCTTAGGGAGAGAGCTCCCCAAGGCCGGTGGAACCCCGCGCGCCCGGCGCACTTACAGCCGTAGCGGGGTCTCTGCAGGGACGGCTGCTCCTCGTGGGGCATCCTGCGCGGTTCCGGGGGCCCGCACGCGGCGCGCCCCCCGCGGCTCCCCTCGCTGGCCAGGCTCGCCGTTCCGCGCCCAGCCGGCGCGCTAGTATCCGGCCTCTCGCGGCCCTCCCCTGGCCGCCCCGAGATGGGCGCCCCGCTCGCTCGGTGCTCCCTCGTCAGCGCCCGCTGCTGCCGCCGCGCGCTGACACCGGAGCAAAAGTGAACTCTCCTCCCTCGCTCGCTCCGGGCCGCCGCCGCCGCCTCCCGGGCAGGTTTCCTTTCTCCTACGGCCCGGCCCCGTTATCCACCGCGGTGAGAGCGCGCGCCGCGGCGCAGCGACCTCTACCGTGCGCGGGGCGCAGCGCCCGGCCGCCTGGACCCGCCCCTGTCCGGCCCCGCGGCTGGAGGAAGGGGCTGCGCGGGCCCTGGGCCGGGATCCCCTGCCACTGGGGCCCGCGGCCGCCCCGCCTGCTTTTTCACTTGTGGAGCGTTTAGAGGGTGGAAGTGAACCTCTGCGGAGAAGAGCAAGAAAAACCGCAGAAGACACAGCCAGCCCCAGCCGCCCAGGGTGTTGCTCAGTTACAGAAGGACAAACAGCGTGGTTCCTTTTCGTCTGGGGAGATTGCGCCCTGACTTTTTTTATTTTTTCTTTTTTCTTTTTTCCCCTCGAACGTTGCTTCTGTGACTCCTTGTCTACAAAATACCGGGTTCCCCTTTCATGACCAGAAACTGAGAGTGTGTGTTTGCTGTAGGGACAAGATAAACACTCGCCGAGCAACCACTCAAAACACAACTGCAAGTCATCCTCGGATCACCTTGGGCCCGCTGCCCTCCCCCAAGTACAGAACTGTCGCCCAGCCCAGCTGGGGTCGCACACCACAAAAACCTTTTCCGGCTTAGCTTTTAAGGAAATTAAACTACCTGTGGCAGTTTTTAAAGATTTCAGGGGGGGGGGGTTTGTTTTGTTTTCATGCAGTCACCTGGAGCTATTTTTCTCTTTGTGCCTCAGAGTGATAAGATCTGGAGGAATGTGGACTCTTCTAAACCCGTGTCCTCACCTGCTTGTCAAATGTGGAATGTGTGGGTTGCTAAATAAAATAATTGGCTGCCTAAATAAACTAATTGGAGTTATAAGAGATGATTTCTTTGGAGAAAAGGTGGCATAGTGACACTAACCATTTTGTAGTCTGCAAAGATAGAGGGTGGCCAGCTGGTTTCCATTTCACGTGGGAGCTGCAGTCCTTCTCAAACTTGTTGAAACTCAGATTCTGGGGGCCCACCCTCAGAGTTTCCAGTTCAGTTGGGTCCGGACTGGGGCTCATGAATCTGCATTTCTAACAAGTTCCCCTGTAATGTTAGAAAATAAGCACGAGGCATCTCAGCTGGACTCAGGGAAGTGTCTTCCCATGGGAGAGCAAGGAGGTTCTATCCCACTCCCCTGGTTGGAATGGGCTGAGTGGGCCTTTTCTCCCTTAAAAAGCAGATGCCTCGGGCTTCCCTGGTGGCGCAGTGGATTCTTAACGAATCCTCCTGCCAATGCAGGGGACACGGGTTTGAGCCCTGGTCTGGGAAGATTCCCCCATGCCGCAGAGCAGCTAAGTCCGTGCACCACAACTACTGAGCCTGCACACTAGAGCCTGTGAGCCACAGCTACTGAGCCCACGTGCCACAACTACTAAAGCTCGTGCACCTAGAGCCCATGCTCTGCAACAAGAGAAGCCACAGCAATGAGAAGCTCGCTCACCGCAAGGAAGAGTAGCCCCACTCGCCACAACTAGAGAAAGCCCGTGTGCAGCAACAAAGACCCAATGCAGCCAAAAATAAATAAATAAGCAGATGCCTCTTTTTATAAGAGCAATTCAAAGGTGAAATGGCCACATTTTGAGGCACAGCACCCTGTCAGTCAGTGTTCACTCAGACAGGGGCATGTTCAAGGGGAATTTCCTGTGTTTCTGGACATGTTGAATCAGATATCTCAAGTTCATTTCACCTCTATGATTCCATGTATTAAGTACTACAATTAAAGCTCACACATATCAATTTTCAGTATGAGTGTATGATTTAGGACCCAAATAAGTGGGTAGTTTAGGGAATTCCCTAGTGGTCCAGTGGTTAGGACTCTGGAGCTTCCACTGCAGGGGCCAGGGTTTGATCCCTGGTGAGGGAACTAAGATCCCACATGCTGTGCGGTGTAGACAAAAAAAAAGAAAAAAGAAAAAGTGCGTAGTCTATGTATTTAGAGGTGTTAGGAAAGTCACTGTAAACTGGAATGGTCAAGGAAGGTGATAGGGTTTGAACATACGGTTTGAGGTAGACCTTGAAGAAGAGTTGGAAGGAGAACGCCTACTCCTGGAGGACAGGCAAGGACAAGGGACAATGGAGTGGGGCATGAGGTTGGCTGAGGGTGGGAGATTTGAAGCTGGTATCAGATCATGGAGGACACTGAATATGGGCAAAGAGGACGGGATATTATCACAGAAGCATTTGAGAGCTCAAAGGTTTGGGGTACGGGAGCTGCATGATGCAAGGGAGTATAGGGAAGGGGACTCTTGCAGCAGGTTATAGGATGGATTTGAGTGGGGCAGCTGGAAGGTGCTGATACCTGGTGGAAGGGGCTCTGGCAGAAGCAGAAGAGGGAAGTAAGGAGAGCTTCAGTGAGGTTGATTGACGCCAGTGTGATAAAGGGGTAGTTTTAATACAAACAAGTTGGTGTCATCGACACATATAGATATCACCAAATGTAATAAATAAAGTAAATATCTGTTAATGGTAGAAAGTGAAGGTTAAAGCAAAAATAGGTGGTCTGCAGGAGAGTAGTTCTAAGTTCATGTTCCAGCTGGTCAGCTCTTCTCTGAAGGCTCTGGGGAGGTTTTAAAACTCTGTCGTGGCTAACGTTTCTATGGAGAACTTAACGCTAAGAAGAAATTGTAAAAGCAAATGCTCCTGATTTATTTTGCAAGTGCTGAAATGAATCTTTGGGATTTCAGTCTGCATTCACTGGGTAACTGCTATCTCACAGATCACTTCTTTGCAGAATCTCAGAAAAGAAACTTGTCTGCAGAATTTGGGGCTATTTTTCTCTTAGGGTTGGACATTGGAGGGTGATTCAAATAAATGCAATGTGCCAGCTTACCTTGCCATCTGACTGTGCTTGCAGGAATATTAAAACAAAAACTGACACCGTCTAGTGAAAAATGTCTTTTTAATAAAGCAAGAAGTGTTTTTTCTTTAATGTAAAACAAAAGATGACACTGGAAAACTACTAGACCTGGTAAAACAATTTTTAAAGCAGTATTATTTAAAAAATGATTGTTTTCAGAGGTCTCTCTCCTTCTAACTAGTTGAAATGAGGTGTTTGACAAAACGCAATTTTGTTTTTATAACAATAACAGATTATTCATATCAAGAGCATCAAACAGGATTTTAAAAGTATGTTTGAGTAAAGATCTCGGCATGCACCATTCCATTCACCTTTGACATGATTTGGTCATTTTCCAATAATATCATGTTATTGATCATTTTTACATTTTTACCACAATAGTGACCAATGTGCTTTCAAAGCATCACCCAAAGAAGTGAGGCATGAGGAAGTGAAAGGAAAGAAATCATTAAAGCCTTTTTCAAAGTCCTAGGAGACTTTGGGTTGTTAACATTTTCTAACTCATTCCTGTCCCAGAAAAAGAGTGATGCTGAAAAGGAATCTGCATTTTATTGCCAAGGAGAGCTCTGTACCTAAAAAGGGAATCCTTACAGTCCAACGTCAGCTTAAAAAACAAAAAAGAATCAGAACAGAAATAAATGTAGTGGTCAGTGTTTCAGTTCTCAAAAACAAAAGTCAGGTAGTAATGTCAGGGTAGAGGATAACTGTAGAACTGGTGGCCTCTACACATCATTTTATGGCCAGGGGAACAAAGAGGCACAGAGAAGTTGCATGATTTCCACAGCTAAGGAAGAATAGAGCCTTAGCAACATTCCAGGTCTCCTGAGAGCCTCTGCCCGTTGCTTTTTCTACAGTACATGTTTTTGTTTTTATATACATAAATTTTTTTTTCAGTGAAGTCCTTTTCCACTTCACTACAGCCTATAGCTTTGGACAACTTTCAAATATTTTGCCAATGTTAAATCGGCAAGCCTTCTTGGCAATCTTGCCTTTTTCTCTTTGCTCTGAAGTTCTAAACAAATCAAAGTTTGGAGAGACTGAACTTTAATTTTATTAAAAAAATAAAGCCATGCACAGTTCCATTATTATTTTTTCCATTTCACAGTTTAAGAAAGTTAGAACTTCAGTGACTCTGAGAAGATGATCCCCAGGGTAGCCTGGAAACGAGGAGGAAGAGAAAGCAGCATTGATTCTAGGTGGCCCCCTTCACTTTTTATCCCCTTTACTCTGCATTAACTTTCTCAATTGCATTTATCATCTAACATAACATACACTGGATTATTTGTTTATTGTTTGTCATCTCCCTCTAGAACATGAGCTTTCTGAGAGCTGGGACTTGGTCTAATTCTTCACTGCTGTGTGCCAGGACTTGCAGCAATGCCTGGAATATAGTAGCTGCTTAATTATTTTGTTATAATCACGAATTTACTAAATACAGGTATATACCAGGCACTATACTAGGAATGGTTGCAACTTCCAATCTGTAACAACTCCGTGAAGAACTTCTGGTTATTCTTTTGTTTGTTTGTCTGCGGTACGCAGGCCTCTCACTGTTGTGGCCTCTCCCGTTGTGGAGCACAGGCTCCGGACGCGCAGGCTCAGCAGCCATGGCTCACGGGCCCAGCCGCTCCGCGGCATGTGGGATCTTTCCGGACCGGGGCACGAACCCGTGTCCCCTGCATCGGCAGGCAGACTCTCAACCACTGCGCCACCAGGGAAGCCCCCCTGGCTATTCTTATTTAACAGTGAAGAAACCGACTCAAAAAGTCTCATAGGTATTACAGTAAAGGGCAGCGCTGAATTTACCTGAATCCAAACTTTTCTCCCAACACAAAAACCTGTCTCCTAGGGGCTTCGTTGGTGGTGCAGTGGTTGAGAATCTGCCTGCCAATGCAGGGGACAGGGGTTCGAGCCCTGGTCTGGGAGGATCCCACATGCTGCAGGGCAAATAGGCCCGTGAACCACAACTACTGAGCCTGCATGTCTGGAGCCTGTGCTCCGCAACAGGAGAGGCCGCAATAATGAGCGGCCCGCGCACCGCAATGAGGAGTGGCCCCCACTTGCTGCAACTAGAGAAAGCCCTCACACAGAAACGAAGACCCAACACAGCCATAAATAAATAAAATTTTTTTTTTTAAATGGCAAAATTCCTTTAAAAAAACAAAAAAACCTGTCTCCTGTTTCAGGCTAATAAATTGAACTGTGCATTTATTTCAACATGTCACCTTCTACTAAATGCATGTTCCCTTCTCCCAGGTGAATGCTAAAGGAACTGCTATAAATGCCCCCAAATTACCATCATCTATTTGACATCACCAAGAACTAGGGACCTGGGGGTCCAGTTTGCGTCCAGGCAGTATTTCTGATTATAGTTTTCCTAATAATCCCCTGCATTTCCCTGTTGGTTTTCAGATAAGATCTGAAAGGGCTAAGGGCTCTACCACGTATCTGTAAAGTTGTCCTGAATCCATTTTTAAAAATTATTCATGATTTCCCATTAACTATGACTTCAAATATGCTTTATCTTATCTCAGATTGATCTGTCTTTAGCAGTAGCTCTTAATCCTAGCTTTAATTTTCTTTGCCTGACTCCTATACCCCCTTCTGGAACACTCTGTCTTAACTGGCAGATGAGAGGCAAATGAATTTCTAGCTGACCTTGGAGAGCTTGGATATTTTGAAAGAAGCTTGACTATCAGAGAATGAAAGTGAAGACACCCATTATGTTACCGACCTGGGCTCTTGGATTATTTAATCAATAGAAATTGATAAGAGGCAATATGAGAAATTCAGGCAAGGTTTTATTGGGACTGGTGCTGCAGCAGGAGACAGCGAGAATGACAAACCAGTGCCCTTGCTCGCTTCCTAAGGAAGGTGTTCTAGTTCTTTTAAATGGGGTGAGGGTAGGGGAGGATTGGTGGGTCAGGTGGAAAAGGGTGGCTTGGGTGATCTGCCCTTCCCCTTGGTGGTTCAGCATGCAGGGATCATGCACAGTACCCTGCTTTTGCTCGTGGCACCTCAGAAATGGCAGTTGGGTACTTCCCTGGTGGCACAGTGGTTAAGAATCCGCCTACCAATGCCAGGGACACGGGTTCGAGCCCTGGTCCGGGAAGATCCCACATGCTGCGGAGCAACTAAGCCCGTGCGCCACAACTACTGAAGCCTGCACTCTAGAGCCCGTGAGCCACAACTACTGAGCCCACGTGCCACAACTACTGAAGCCCACCAGCCTAGAGCCCGTGCTCTGCAACGAGAAAAGCCACTGCAATGAGAAGTCCATGCACTGCAACAAAGAGTAGCCCCTGCTTGCCGCAACTAGAGAAAGCCTGCGCACAGCAACAAAGACCTGATGCAGCCATAATTAATTAATTAAAACGTTAAAATCTCTCTCTGGAATGCTTTTCAAAATATTTTTAAAAAGGAAACAAGCATTCTTGTTAGTATAGTCAAATAGATGTAATGGTTTTGTTGGTTTACTAGTTTTTTAAATTCAGATTCATCTAATTTTCTTGACTAAGGCAAATCTACATTATTTCAAAACAAAGTCTCACTGAGATAAACACACTGATGGTGGCAATCTGAATATGCAAACATACAAATCTTTCTAGAAAGATGCTTACTATCTGGGGAAGGGATTGTGGCTTCTACCCCAAAACTCAGCTGCCCCCTAAGGGGCTGCTGGGACCCATTTCCTGATGACCAGCTTCTCCATTTGGGGACTGGTTAGTGACTCCTGGCCCTCCTGTTAAAACTCAACAAGGGATCGCTCTTCACTTCATGAATAGGGGGAGGGTTGCCCCTAGGTCCGGTCTGTTGTGTAAACAGAAATTGCCACACTTTCACAAAGCACTGCTTAAATATTTTGGTGGGGCCCCCTCCACTTTAAAGCTTTTTTTTGCGGGGGGGTAGCCAACCAGCTGCTACAGGTCAGTTACTCAGCTTGTTAAGGGTTAACTTTACATCTGGATCTGGTCAGCCTGAGGCCAAGTGTAAAAACCAATAGAGAACCAAGGAATACCGTAGCAAGGGAGGCAATATCACCAGTGCCTGCCTTTTGTCATACCATAAATACAACTGTCACCTCAAACTCAACAGGTAAAAAATCAGAACCCACCAATTCCACATGTCTCCCATCTACCAATGGATCTTTCCTCTGACTGCCATACTCTGTTAATACAAACATTTCCAATCACTTAGACTTTTGTAAAAAATTAATTTATTTTATTTATTTATTTTTGGCTGCATTGGGTCTTTGTTGTTGCACGCAGGCTTTCTCTAGTTGCAGTGAGCCGGGGCTACTCTTCGTTGCATTGCACGGGCTTCTCATCGCGGTGCTTCTCTTGTTGCGGAGCACAAGCTCTAGGCACACGAGCTTCAGTAGTTGTGGCGCACGGGCTTAGTTGCTCCGTGGAATGTGGGAACTTCCCGCACTAGGGATCGAACCCATGTCCCTGCATTGGCAGGCGGATTCTCAACCAGTGCACCACCAGGGAAGCCCCTCACTTAGATTTTTGATGTTTCGATCTCAATCTTTTTGGATTCCTCCAGGATCATGCCTCAGCATCCAGTCAGCCACTAAGACTTGGTCGTTGGTTTTTTGTTGTTTTTTTGTGTGCGTGTGTGAATATCTCTGTTGTTTGTTAATGTCTCTTCATTCTTCTTTGTTCTCATCATCACCACTACCACTCCACTCCCGTGCAATCTCTCACCTGGGCTGTGTCAATGGCTAGTCCTGCGCTGGTTTTTTACTTCTTGCAATTTAACTTCATTTTTTTCCTCCTCTAAATTCCTGTATCAAATATCCTGTATCAAAGGCTCCTTTGAGCCTTTAGCAAATGCTACTTTAGTTGCTATTTATGTTTCTATTGTTCTCTTGACTAAAAAAAAATAATAAAATGTTAGCACTTGGAGTACCCAGATTTCTACTTTAGTTCCCAGATAGTAAATAAAAGAAGTAACCCCAGAGGGTCGAAGATAGCAGTGTGGAAAGTTATAGCTGTTGAAAGTCTGCTGATTTTTCATGTGTTTAATTCCAAGCTAAGATTTTCTTCCTAGAGACTTTGAAAGTCTAAAAATTGAGCACTTTCATGGAGTTGGAATTTGACCTTTGTCTAACATACAATAGGTGTTCAATGAAGACAATCACAGTAGAAATCTATTTGGGTCTGGGCAAGTGATGACATTAACAAATAGGGTCTGCCTACTACACATGAAGATTATCATTTGATCTCTACAGTTTCTAAGCATGTCAGTAAAACCAGCTGGCTTGTGAAGGCTTCTGAAATCAGTCAGCTCTGGCTGCTATAATAAAATACCATAGACTGGGAGGTTTAAACAACAGACATCTGTTTCTCACGTTTCTGGAGGCCGGGGAAGTTCAAGATCAAGGTGCCAGCTGATTCGGTTCCTGATGACTACGGCCCTCTTGCTGGTTGACAGATGGCCATCTTCTTATTAGGTCCTCATGTGGCCCTCCCTTGATGCATGCATGCTGGGAAGGGGAGGGAGAGGTAGGGATGGGAGAGGGAGGGAGAAGGGGGAGAGGTGTGTGTGGGGGAGAGAGAGAGAGAGAGATTTCCTGCGGTTTTGCTTTCTTTTCTTTTCATAAGGGCATTAATCCCATTATGAGAGCCCCACCTAATCTAACCCTAATTTCCTCCTAAAGGCCCTGCCTCCAAATATTGTCACACCATCACGCTGGGCTCCAACTAATGAATTTGGGGTGTTGGAGGGGAAGGACACAGTCAGCTCATCGCACCTTCTTTTCATTTTCCTAAAATGTCTGTAATCTAAGCATGTTGGAGTGTCACAGTTGTTATTTTACCAGATCACATCTTCTGTAGTGTGGGGAGTATTTACTATGAACAAAGACCACGTATGCAGAGTAAGGATGGTGTTGTTAAAGTTTAAGGCAGGAACCTCCCGCTGATCAGCCACAAGGTCCAGTGGGGGAGGGCGGGAAGACACGACAGTCACTACAAAAAACGCTGCCCAATGTTCTGTCATTTTAAACCCTCAATGTTTATTGTGAGGTTTCCCAAAACCCTCAGCCCTTCTTCCCACTCCAAGTATTACACGTTGTCTAGTAGTGTTTATTTAAATTATCTTAAAATGAACTTAAATTGTTTTCACTTTGAGAGTGAATTCTGCAGTCTCTAGAAAGAACTGAGGACATTCCAGGGAGTAAAATTAAACAAAATAGACAGAGGTAGGAATTTATCTTCTGCAAACTATAATGTTAACTTCAAGTGTCTTTTAAATGTGATGAATTAAACTCTTCTGAATGTCTGGAGTTTATATCTTCTTAGAAAATCTGTTAATTAGTATAAACTGGAGCCTTAAAATAATGTTTCATTGAAATTATATGAGGTGCTCTTGCAAAAAAGAAGGAAAGCATTTAGCTGTAAATGCTATACAGAGGATCTGTCCATTAGGTGAAGAGTCCTTTTCAATAAGCAACAAAATGTTTGACCAAAATTTTGAAAATCTAGCCCCAATTCACATGCAAATCCATTTCAAGATTACCAAAGAGGTACCTAGGATGCTAAACTTCCCATGGGCCAGAAAATCCTAGCTGATTTTGATTTTATTTCTGATTTTTACACTAATTGGTTTGTAAACAAATTTACAAAGAACACTTTTAGACCTAAATGACTTTTTCATTCTGTGGCAGGGACTTTGTCAGTTTTATAGTATTAATATTTGGCCTCAAAAATTAGGTTTTGGAATTTTAACTCTTGTTGACTTCCCTCGATTAAGTTGTTCAGTCCCTTAAAAAAATCCCCAGGATTTAGTGGCCAAGGGCCCACAAAGGGAAGAGGTCACACTTCCCCTCCCCTCCTCCTCTGTAATCTACACCAGGAGGGCACTGGCATTGATTCGTCTCCTATGATGCCTCTATCAGGCTTCACTGATGCCTGTGATAAGAGTTCTATTTTAAAACATTAAAAAAAAAAAAAAAAAAAAGGAAAGGAAAGAGAAGAGCAGATATATAAAAGTAATATTTTCAGGTAATTTTCATTCTTTCCTCAAAACCTTTTTGTGTCTCTAAGACTTGGAGCTCTTAAAAAAAATCATCTGTTGTTCTAGTTTAACAGCTCTCCAGTTTTATTCACTGCTTGTACACCCAGTGCTTTGCACATAGTAGGAACCCAATATACATGTGTCATATCAATGGATGATTAACTTCAATCTCGATTCTCTCCAAAATTAATTTCTTGGTGCCTCCTCATCACTTACCTCCCTCGAACTGGGGTCCTAAAATCAATTTCTTGCCTCCCTCTGGGTCTTTGATGCCAACAAACCCTATCGTGAAGGGAAAGTTAAGTAAAATCCCATATTTGACAAATAACCATACATTTAAACAGCACCTGGTTTCGGCAGAGAGCTAAACCTTGGTAGAGGACCTATATGTAAATTAATAAGTACTTGCATTGCGATATCTCTCATTCAGAGCAGCAGCAGCACAGAAGTATATATAATATTAGCATGGAATTCAGAGAGAGAGAGAGAGGCAACCGTGACATCTCTGAGATGGAAAAACCCTGTGGAGCCTCTTGGCTTTCAATGCAAGGTCATTCATTCCAACCAACCAACCAGTTCAACTGCCAGAAACAGTCTCATGAAACAAAGCAAGATTATGGATTTGTCTTTCCTAAGAGCTGCCCATTGTGGACAGGACCTGGTGGTGAGAATCCAGCTGGAGAAAAGCCTTGTGGTAAGAGCGGGTCATCATGCAGTGGCTCCAGCTCCAGGAACTACAATAGGGGGCAAAAGTTACAACAACAACGTTCTAATCGCTCCAATGTCTAGGGACCAGGGCAAAAGAGAGGGGTCAGGAAAAACGCAAGCTGCATAAATAAAGGTAGAAGAATGATGGGTTGTGCCCCAGAATAGGAAGAATAAATAAATAAATAACATTTTAAAACATAGGGATCATGGGAGGCATTGAGATGAGTGTAGCATCAACAAAACACTCTCTCAGAGCAGAGTGCGATGCTTACTGGCTGCCTTCTTACTGCTTTCCACTCACTGGCTTAGAAGAAGAGAGCTTTGATGGAATTCACTGTGTGACGTCCTTCCTCCATTAACAGCTTCTAAATGATTTCTGCAAAGCTGTAAGTATTAGGGGAGAATCGAAAGAGAAGCGATCAGCATGGTTACCTGTTTTGGGGAAAACATGTCAGGATGGGAACTTTAAGAGACTCATTCAGCTTCTTAGCACAGGAGCAGGAGAGCCCGATATTCACTTAGAGAGGGGAAAATGAGTTGGGAACCATGACAAAACTGTGCGTTGGAAAGAGTATCTGTGAAAGGAGCCCTAATGCAGCAAATGAAACTTGGGTGAGAGGCAGGAAGGACTCACCCGGAGCTGGACTAGCTGGGGGTTCAGCTCACAGACAGCCTGTCAGCTTGCCTGTTGTTTGATTCTAATTCTCATGTATCCCGTACTTAAAGCAGTTGCCAGACTTTTCTCTTGTTCATTTCTCCAGCATATTTGACAATCTCTCTGACACGTCCTTTGTGGCAGATACCATGCTAAACATCGAGGAGGGATAGAAAGGAATAGAAACCATATGCTGTGACCATCAGCAACGTACAGTTCCATTTGCCTCTCGCTATAATTTTTATGCAAATCTGTCATTCCAAAAGGCCAGCTAGGTCTAAATAACCCAGGCAAAGCACTAAGAATGGGATGGGGAAAGTTATTCTATCCACCCAGGCAAAATTGTGATATTCATAAAAACATAGTTTACATGTTTCGTTTCACAAAAGAATGGTTCAAAACTAAATAGCTGGGACTTCCCTGGTGGCGCAGTGGTTAAGAATCTGCCTACCAATGCAGGGGACACGGGTTCGAGCCCTGGTCTGGGAAGATCCCACATGCCGCGGAGCAGCTAAGCCCGTGCGCCACAACTACTGAAGCCTGCGCTCTAGAGCCCGTGAGCCACAACTACTGAAGCCCTCACGCCTAGAGCCCGTGCTCTGCAACAAGAGAAGCCACCGCAATGAGCCACCGCACACTGCAGCGAAGAGTAGACCCCGCTCGCCGCAACTAGAGAAAGCCCGTGCGCAGCAAACGAAGACCCAATGTGGCCAAAAAACCAAAACAAAACAGAACCCCCCCCCAAAAAAACACAACTAGATAGCTGAAGGAAGAAGGGAATTTTAGGCAAGAAAAGGCTCATTTTTATCATCTAAATATATTACCCATATTAGCTAAAATTCATGTCCTTTTTATTGTTGAGCTCCTATATAGCTAGAATTGTCTAGTTAAGAGAGCAAAGGGGTATTCAGAACAGAGAAATATGTCTTACTATCCTAAAAGTTGTCTATCCAGTCTCGCTGCTTTCAAAAGTTTCAGGGAATCACACTCTGTGAGTTCAAATACTTCCTTTTATGCTGAATAAATAAACTTGCTTCCAAGTCAGGATGAGCACAGAGTTCCAAACACTGAACACTTAATGACATTCAGCATGAAGTGCTGGACGTGATCTGTAAAGTCAAGGGTTAGTACATTCTGAACCTTTACAAAAAGACAGAAGGGCAAAAATTCCTCATGTAGTTTGGTATAAGTGATGTTCATATGTCCATAATATTCTCTAGCTTTATATATATATATACACATACCTTGCTGTATCGCATAGTAAAATACCAGGATTTTTTACTCAAGTGTCCCTGGGCGTACAGAGTTCAACTACAGGGCATCAGGTAACTGGAGGTGCGATGAAGCTTGAGGAATTCAAATGTTACCCATTTCACCTTGTTGTCAAAGGGCCTGCCTGAGCTCCACAGAGGAAAGTGCTCTAAGTAGGAGGCTGTTAGGAGACCTTGGCCTCGCCACCGCCAGTCCAGTGCCAGTGCCTGAGGCCTGTTCCACTAATATTACGGATGAGGAAATGGAGGCACAAGGCGTCTGGAAGATGAATGATCCGACGTTCTTGGTTTTGTGCATACCACTCCCCCCAACACCCCGCCTCGCCCCTCCCCGTATAATAGTTTTTCTTAATGAGCAAAAGAAGGAAATCGGTTAGGCTAGATTCTTTGCCTAGGCTCATTCAGGGCTTTTGTCCAAGTTCAAAACACTGCTGGCTTGGGGATCCGCCTGGAACATTCTTGACTAACGGGGAGGCAAAGGTCTCCTCCAGAATTAAGTGCTGTCTCTCCAGAGAAACTTTCCTGGGGAAGGTTTGTGGTTTAGTTTTGTTTGAGCTGGAAGAAGAGGGAAAAGAGAAAAGAATGGATTGAATTGTTTTCAAGGTCAGGCTATGGATCTGAGGTGTAAAGAGGCTGACAGTATTGTGCGTGGCTCTCAGCTTGAAAGGGTTTGATTATTAAGAAAGGCTGGTTAAATAATATGTGTCCGAGCTGGCAAGCAGTGGGGTTTTAGCTGCCGTGGAAGCAGATATGGCCCGGGGCAGTCTCCTCCTTCACTTTTCCCTGGTAGCCAACCGGGGCCCACAGATATTTCACTTAGCTTGTACTGTACAGGCCCACGAGTGTTTAAAAACAATTAAATTAGTTGCTGACATATAAAAAAGCCAGTCGTTTTCTCCCATCTCCTAAAAAAAAAATTCAAACCCCAAAAATCTGGCCAGTGGGGGCCATATTCCCATGCAGCAGCCATGGGCTGGCAGTAGTCAGCCACTGCCTCTTTACCTGGGGCACAAACCCCCGGCTGAGCCAGAGCTACTGCCCTTCTTGTTCCGGCCTCACCACCTTCTTCCTCCGCTTTCTTTCTTCCCACCACGGTGTCATGAGTACTTGGTGTGCTCAAGAGTCTCCTGACCCACCTCTGCATTCAGACTCACCCTGCCAATCCTGCTCTGTCTCTCAAAGCCCTGCCTGCTCCCAGGTGGCACCAGCAAACTGGACAGTCTTACAGGCCAGTTAATGCAATGCTAAATTCTTACGCTCTCCAACGGCACTCGTTCATTTTCTCATGGTTTGTTTTTCCTGGACCTACTGGAAAGAGTACGTAGTGTGAATTTTAGGCTGGGGGACAGGCCAGGTGGAGAGATTTGTGTACAGGTGAGCTGCCTGTCGTGTCAGCCTAGGGGTTTGCTGTCCTTTTCTTGAGAGTGGGACCCACCCAAGATTGGAACGCTGTAATTAGGTGGTAGGGTGGTGGAGCAGTTACATTCCCCCCAGAAAAGGAGAGAAGGCCTCCCCACCCCCATATCCATCTCCAGAGGTTCTCGCCAAGGACCCTCCCTCTAGGTCTGCCTCGGCTGGGAATTGGGCACTGAGCCCATCAGAGCCACCTGTGATGCCAGTGGGGTGCTGGGCCTCCTGGCAAAGCGCCAGGCACTGCTTAGGGAAACACGCAGCCTCCTTGTCCTGCAGGTACAGTGCCAAGGTCACACCAGGTTGGAGGGTGGCCGAGGTGAGGACAGGCAGGGTCTCCCCTCCCACAGCCCAGCGAGGAAGGGGAGCTGCTTTATTTACAGTTTTGCCCCAGCCTTTCCCCCTCCCCCGTGGCTGGCCCTAGATTGGTTCTGTACTATGATCATCAGACTGGCAGCTCGTTTAGTTCGGACAGATTTTCCTTCTCCTTCTCCAAACGTCTAGCTTTAGGAAGTACTTAACAAGTCTTGGGTTTAAACAAGAACATGGCAGGGGCCTGGGAACGCTCAGGAACAAGAGGCAGGGGGCAATGACCTCCCTCAGAGTCCCCCAGTCTTTGTTCACAGCCCAGAGGGCACTGTATGAACTTGGAGAAATCACACTGTGATGTGGGAGACTGCAAGAGAAGGAAGTGAGGGAGGCAAGTGAGGGAGAGAAAATGAACACAGAATTTGGAAGCAAGTTCCTAAAGCTAATGCGTCCTTGGCAAACATCTGTAATGTCCCTAGGTCTACAGGAGCAGGAAACTTAAAGAGCTTAATTTCAAGTTATATCATTTATTATCACTCACACACATGGATTCACAGTCCAGATTTAGATCCAGGAGAAAAAAAAGTGATAGGAGAACTGACAGCATGCAACTCAATGCTTAAAAATAAAATTGATGATTTGCTTAAGTGTGAACTTTTTGTTTTTTTTTTTCTTTTGGCTATGTTGGGTCTTCGTTGTTGCGTGTGGGCTTTCTCTAGTTGCGGGGAAAGGGGCTACTCTTCCTTGCGGTGAGCAGGCTTCTCATTGTGGTGGCTTCTCGTTGCAGAGCACGGGCTCTAGGCGCACGGGCTTCAGTAGTTGTGCCACACGGGCTCAGGAGTTGTGGCTCGCGGGCTCTAGAGTGCAGGCTCAGTAGTTGTGATGCCGGGCTTAGTTGCTCCGCGGCATGCGGGCTCTTCCCGGACCAGGGATCGAACCCGTGTCCCCTGAGTTGGCAGGTGGATTCTTAACCACTGCGCCACCAGGGATGTCCAAGTGTGAACATTTTGATTCTATAGGGAAATTATTAGTTGTCAGAAATTATTTGCATGACATCAGAGTCTATTTTCTGAGTGGATAAGTGCAGTACCTCTGCTCTCAAAGAGTTTGTAATCTACCTGGGTTAAGAAGGCATGGGTTTTGGAAAGGATTGATAACAAAATAAATGTTTGCCAAGCAAGGCCAGAAAATGGTAGGAATAAGGACATTTCTTAGTGAAACCAGTGCTATGAGTTTCTGTGACGAAGAGAAAATGAAATCCATCAGGGAAGGTTTTGCTGAATCTGGCATTTACAACGTTTTAGCTTCTACACAATGTCAGTCTAGTGTTTGGCCTGACAGGAGCTACATCTTATTTCTAACATGTAGAACATGCTGACACATAGTGTAAGCGCTCAATTCATGCTTGTTGAATGAATGAGTGAATAAATGAATTCAGGTAAAGAAAGCAGACAGTTCCCACTGTTTCGAGGCATTCCTTTTAGGCACACTTCCCAGGGGCAGATGCTTATCAGAGGCACAAGCCTTCCCCATATTTGCCAAGATAGCACAAGTCTGGAAAAGCAGTTAAGCGAGTATAACCTTGTGACCCTGGGCAAGTCCCTGTGCCATCTTCTGTCAGGCAAAACCCCCCTCACAGGAGATAGTGCAGGCAAAGCTCTTAGCAAGCTGTATGAGGACAAGTACGTAAATGAACCTGCTTTTGTACAACTCATCCTAATTTGCATATAAGAAAATTGCACATTTACCTGCCCTAAGAGGCTTTTCTAATTACTTTGCTTTTATTTTATTCTATTTCCTTTAATATGTAGCCCAAATTTTTACAAAAAATAAACTAAATAAAATAAATTCCATACTTAGTAATGAAGTAATCTTTTTTTTTTTTAAATTGAAGTATAGTTGATTTACAATGTTTCAGGCGTACAGCAAAGTGATTCGGTTATACATAGATGTATCTGTTCTTTTTCAGATTCTTTTCTGTTATAGGTTATTACAAGATTTGAATATAGCTAATTACTTTGTAAAAACTTTATTGGGTTCTTCTCTTTCCAACTTAAAAAAGAAGGTTTTTTCATGGATAAAGGGAACTTCCTGGGGTAGCATCCACCAGCGTGGTGAGCCAGGACAGAACCATCACAGAGGACTTCTGGCTCGGGCTGAGGGGCTCTTTCTCCAGAGCAGGCCAAGTGGCTCCCGCCACACCTTGGCATCAGGGCGGAGAGGGTTAAACCTTGAGGTCAATGTTGAGCAGCATTTCTCTGGCAGCCACCCCACGGCCACTGCACCCTGCAGCCCAGCTCCCCCCCACCTTCTGCTTTGCTGGAAGCAGGCCATTGGAGCGGCTTGCTTCAGTGCATGTGCTTATCAGTAAAAAGAGATTTAAGTGGACAGGTTCAAAACAGGACTGTACAAAGTCCGGGTGGCTGGGCGCATGGGCTTTCTCTAGTTCTCCCATCTCTCTCCTCCGTGAGCTCCACCATCAAGCCAGTTTGCTCCCCTGTGAAGCTGGGGCACTGAGAAATTCTGCAGCCACGAAAGATGACATTGCTCACTGGAGGGGGTTTGATTTCCAGGAAGTTCTCCTAGGTTGAGGAGCAGGCCTTGCAGATGGAGGCCGGAAGCTGAAGGGGCTCTGCTGGGCAGGCAGACATGGGCCCCACGTTGTGTGTGTGTGTCGGGGGCATCTGTGAAGGGTGGTCTGAGGCATGTAGTCAGACCCTCCTGCCCCAGTCCCTCTCCTGAAAGCTCCTGGGAATCAGATGATGCGAAAAAGCAAAGCAATCCAGCCCCCTGCCCCCACCCAAATCCCTCTGTTTAAAAATCAACTACGTGGGCTTCCCTGGTGGCGCAGTGGTTGAGAGTCCGCCTGTCGATGCAGGGGACGCGGGTTCGTGCCCCGGTCCGGGAAGATCCCACATGCCGCGGAGCGGCTGGGCCCGTGAGCCATGGCCGCTGAGCCTGTGCGTCCGGAGCCTGCGCTCCGCAACGGGAGAGGCCACAACAGTGAGAGGCCCGCATACCGCAAAAAAAAAAAACAAAAAAAGAGTCAACTACGTGAGCGTTTCAGTTATTTTGGGGTGGGGTGGGGTGGGGTGGGATAGAACAGGGGCTGGGCAAGAGGAACATCCATTAGGCACTCAGCTGGGAGCTAGTGAGGGTGGTGGTTAAAATTCACACTGTGGTTCCACCCTTCACTGTGAGTAATTTCAGTCTCAGTATCTGTTTTCTCACGTACACAGGGGATAATAACAGTACCAGCTTATAAGGTGGCGGTGAGGATTAAATGCGATAATGTGTGGATAAACCCTAGCAAGGTGGGTGGCACACCGTGAGCGCCTAACAAACAGGAGCAATTATTAGTAATAATAACATTATTAATAATATATGGTAGAAAAACGAATAATGTGTGTTAGAACATTCTTGTTTGTCATGTCAAGCCGTTATGGTGGCAGATTCTGGGAAACCATCTCCCTGGGGGCTTCTGAGGGCTCAGTCATCAAATCTCACCTGGGCTGGCAGCTCCCAGTTCAGACAAGGAGACCACCATACACACCCACACAGCACTGGACTGCTCTCTGAGGGCTTTGCCTGATGCTAGCTTATATGATCTTTATAGCAACTCTATGAACAGGTTTTACTTTTTGCATTTTATAGAGGAGGAAACGAAAGCTCAGAGAGGTGCCCAAGGTCGCCCTCTTAAATGCAGAGCCAGGACTAAAATCTAGTTTTCCTCACTACAAATTCTGTGCTCTTTTCATCAGACCACTGTTCAAAATACAAATTCCATGGCCCTAAATCCCAAAGATTCTGATTACTGGCCAGGAATTTTTTTTAAGCTCTGAGCAGCTTGGAGAATTCCCACACTAGACCACACAGCTTCTTTGTTATCTTTGATTTTGCAAATGAACCAAAAATTGGAAATAGGAATTTAATGGAGAGGGGAGAGGGGAGGAAACAGGAAGCCGGCCTCTGACCAGGAGGATGCCTGGAACACTCCAGGTAAACCCTGGGTCTGTCAGCACACATCCAGAGCCTGGGAGGACTGGCTTCCATCGTGGAGAGCATCCTATAGGCTGGGTGCTATTCTGAGCACCCAAGCACGTTCACACACAGTTTCATGCAATCCTCACGACCACCCTCTGAGGTTGTCCAGCTCCATTTTACAGACGAGAAACCTGAAGCACAGAGAGTCACTTATGCAAGGCCACCTATTTGCTCAAGGTGGTTCATGAAGTACTGTTGGTCCCACTCATAGAACTACTTCACGAGCGGGCTGAGGGACACAGTGAGGACCAACTGAACGCATCAGGGACCACTGGGTGAGGGGGAAAGCAGGACTCCGAGGGGCCTGGAGCACCCCTGTGGCTGCCTCCTTCCTTCCATCCCAAGAGCTGAGGTGGGCCTCATTCCTGTCTAAGGCTCTTCCTCCCACCATGCACGAGGTTGCATGCCTTTCGGTCTCTTCCAGAGCTTTCTGGAAGCACTGATCACTGGCCCTTTTTCTTCCCCATCCTTAACCTTTTCCTCTAGTAGTTCTTTCTCAGTGATCTGTGAATAGGGTCAGGTAAGCCCCACCTTTAACAGTTCTTCCCCTCAGCTTCATATGCCCTAAGTCTCCTAAAACTGATCTCATCCCTCACCCCACCCCAAATCTGCCCCTTCTGTCCTGTGTCCACCATCTCAGTAATGACAACAGCATCCATTTGGGTGCCCAGGCCAGAAATGTAGGCATCATTTTTTTTTTTGTGGTAGGCGGGTCTCTCACTGTTGTGGCCTCTCCCGTTGCGGAGCACAGGCTCCGGACGTGCAGGCTCAGCGGCCATGGCTCACAGGCCCAGCCGCTCTGCGGCATGTGGGATCTTCCCGGACCGGGGCACGAACCCGCGTCCCCTGCATCGGCAGGCGGACTCTCAACCACTGCGCCACCAGGGAAGCCCCGTAGGCATCATTTTTGATCCCTCCCTCTCTGTCACTTTGTCATCCAATTCATTGCCATGCTGTACATGGCACACTGTGAACACCTCTCAAATTCCTCCACACCTCTCCTCTGTCACCACCTTCAGCCATCATCATGTGGGATCAGGGCAGTGCTGCCTGGATGGTTCTCTACTTTTCTAGTTTTGCCACCCTCCCCCACCTTCCACTCATCAGTTCTCTACACGACCGCCAGAGTGATCTTTACAAATAGAAAGCTTCTCCTGCCATTCCCCTGCATAAACCCTGCAGTGCCTCGGCTAAGTCCTAAGTTTAAGACTAAAGTCCGTACCGTGGGACACAGACCTCTGGTGATATGATCCTGCTCACTTCTCCAGACTCCTTTCCCTCTCTCCCCAGAATCGTCATCCCTTCCACCACCCAGCTGGGCTAATTCTTCTTGCCTTTCAAGAAGAGCTCACTTGGGGGAAGCTCAATAAATGTAAGTTGAATGAATGAGTGACCCAGCAAGGCCATGAGGAGTAAGCAGAAGCTCATCAGAAGGACTTTGGGGTTGAGAACACACAATATTTTCCCCATTTAGGGGCCAACCTGACAGCAGAGATGGACTGAAACAATCCAGAGGAAGCCCCTGAGAGCTAATACCTGCTGACCTAGCCTCTGTGCAAATCTTGCTGTTAATTATTTTCTCTTAATTCCCGTAGTAATCCTATAAGGTGGATACTGTTTTTGCTCTCTTTTTACAGGTGAGGAAACCGAGGCTCAGAGAAGCTAAAGAATTGGCTGAAAGTCGCACAGTGGTGATGCTAAGATTTAAACCCTCGTCTATGTACATTTCTCTGTGTTACAATTTGGTTCCACAGTTTGCTCCCGCACCTACCTCGATCTGTCTGTCACGTGGAATCTTTAGGGAGTTCCTATGACTCCACATGCAGAGATAAAACTAGGAAACAGCTTGTAAGAAGGACAAATTTCCCAACAGACTTGGCACTCTCATGCTGGAAGTCTGGCTCTCTTTGCTTAACATCTAGACGAACTCAGACTCTGTAATCTCGGAATTTGAGAGCTGGAAAGGACCCGAGAAATCATTTAATCCAGCTCAGTCCTTTGACACATGAAGGGGCCAGTGATCTGCCCAAGGTCACTCACTGAGTATCCCAACCCTCTGGCCAAGCTGTACTTTGCCATTCTGGTGCTTGATTGTATGTATTTGAGTCTTTTAATAAAACAGCCTTCTTAAAACTTCAAACTGCATTTGTCAGAGAAAGAATTTCAACTTCCTTGATTGGCCAGATGTCATTTCAACAGCGGGCCTGGACCGGCTGGAACCAGGAAGTTCAGGGCAAAGAGGGAGCTCGGGTGAGACGGGGTTTCGATGGTGAGGGAAGCCCGGGCGGGGCAGCAGGGGCAAGTTGGAATTCTTTCCCAGCACAGCCTTCCTTTCATAGGCATCAGGGAAAAACATGACGGGACTTTAGAAAGTTTCGTTGAACACATACCTGGTAGTAGGAATGGAGAAGTTGTCCTCAGGTGCTTACAGTCCAATTAGACAGGAAAACCTAAGGGGAAAATACTCAGAGGAGGACACCAAGGGCTTTGCCTTGGGAAGTCAGGGAAGGTTTCCTCCAGGAAGTGGCTCTAAGCTGGGCTTTGAAGGAAAACTAGAAGAGGAGGCAGGCCGCTGGCAAAATTGGCGGGGCTGAAAGTAATGAGAGTGTAATTGAGAGCGGAGGCGCTCAAAGCCTGGAACATGAGCCAGTAGCATCAGGATCACCTGGGAAAGTGTTAGAAATGCAATCATTGGGTCCCTCGCCTGAAGCCACTGAATCAGAACCACTAGGGCTGGGCCCTGCAACCTGAATGTTTTAACAAGCGCTGCAGGCGATTCTGATGCACCCTAAAGATTAAGGCCCATTGAATTAGAGCATTCCTAATTGGAAGTCCATGGCATCCTTGCTCTCTTGGTAAGGCTTTGGGACAGCAGGGACAGGTGCAGACAGAGCGTGGGTGCCAGCACTCGGGTTCCCTTCTGAAATACCCCCCGGGCTCTGGTCCTTCTTGGACTCAATCAAGCATCATACATTGCACTATGTACCTTAAGGAGGCTTCTCCCTCTCATCTGTGAGGTCCTAGAGGGCCTGGCTTCCCTGTGATTCTAGGTGCTGACCATGTCAATACCAAGAGTCACAGCCATGTCTCCGGAAGACTTGTCATGTCTGCCAGGGCCCTGCACGGGTTCCTTCTTAGAATTCTCATTTTCTTTGTGTCCTTAATGACACAAACGTCACTCTCTCACATGGACCTTCCCAAATATCTGATTTGAAATCAACACACATACCCCTGCTCCAGGAACTCCGTGTACCCCTATCTTGCTTTGTTTTTTTCCATCACATCAATCACCATATCCTACGTTTTCCTTTTTGTTTCTTATCAGTCCTCCCAGCTTCCAATAAAATGGAAGTGGTTTTATGTGGTTCACGAAGACAGAGGCTTGTGTTGTTTTTTTATTTCATTGCTAGAGTCTCCAGGCTGAGATAGCCCGGCATAGAAGGGGTACCCTATTTGTCCGAGGAATGAATGGTTTATGCCATGTGATTCTGCATGTGTGGCCTCAGTTATAATTGATTAAGCCAGGAACTGGTCCCTAACCCAGGGCCAGCTTCCCATTGGTTGGCCAATGGCCTTTGAGGGGGTCTGGCATGAGAGCCATGGTGACAGGGTGAACCCATCAGACCTCACTGTTAAGGAGACACAGAGAGGGAAGCTGACAGTAGGCTGGGACTAAAGAAAAGAGCCACAGAGAAAAGGCAGCAGAAGCTTGAGGCAGAGAAGTAATGGAAGTGGAGATAGGGAAGAGCTGAGTCATCTTCACGGCAGAGAAGCTCCAGCCTGATAACCTCAGAGAAGAACTCTGGAAACCATGAGTGAGATAGGGGAGCTGCTGGGGGTGGCGAGAGCTGCTCTTCTCTCCCTGATGATGTCCCGGGTGGCCTCACAGCCCAGCTGTGTGCAGAGTCCTTCTCCTTTTGTTCTCTGCACATCCTAAAAACAACTTTCTATCAGCTGAGATGACCGGCCGGGTCCCGGGTCCCTTCAGCAAAGGCGCCTGAGGACCAGCCTAGCCCCGTGCCCAGGCAGGGGCTCCCAGTGACTGGGCTGCACTTTCACTCCCTATGGAAGGCACCGGCACTGGAGTAAAAGCGCCGAGGCGGGGTTGTGGTGGGTGTCCTCGCCCATCCCAGGCAGTAATGCTCAGCCGAGCTGGTGCCTCTAAAGCGTGGCAATATGGAGGGGAACCTTGGGCAATTCCACATTAAACGGGCCCTTTCCCTTTATGACCGTGCAGGGAGAAGGTCAGGGGGAGGCCTTGCTGCTCAGCCAAGTCGGCAAACAAAATCCCATGTTTGCTGTTCCAGCGTGGCCTTGGAGCGGCTCCTGTGAGGCAGGCTGGGGTGAGGCGCGTGTGTCAGAGGTGGATGGTGTGTGTGTGGGCGGAACGTCAACCCTGCCCCTCATCCCCACTCCTGTGTTACCTGACCCGCCACAGGGCCCGGCCCCTCCCCTCCTGCCTGCCTGCTATTTACTGTCCTGTACCATCTCCCAAGGACATATGTGGAAAGCTTCCCACCTGCCCGTTGTAAGCCCAATTTTTCTAGAGTTGCTAGTGCACCTCTAAAACATTTTATTTTGGCCCTGCTCAACATTGAGATTGTCGGGGTTCATATCTTTTTCTTAAATGAAAAACATTCTGTCCAGATGGCATGATAGCAAAGGCTCATTTGTCTGTGAATATTTATGAAGTTCCACTAAGTGTTCAGAGCTGGACCAGTTGTTGAGGAAACAGCAGTGACAAGACAGAAACTCCTGCCCTCATTGAGCTTCTGTCAACAGGAAAGACAGATAGTAAACAAATAATGATAAACATGAGGAATATTACGAAAGAAGAAGTACAAGGTACTACTGGAGCTTATCACAGGAGGAGCAGGACCTAGTCTGGGAGTCTGAAGAAACTTTACTGAGGAATGAGTAGGTATTTTAGCCTACTAAAGACGGTGTAGAAAGGGATCCACGTGGAGGAAACTATGTATTTGTAGGCTCAGGGGGGAGACAGACAGACAGAAAGACAGAGGAGAGAGAGACTGGTGTAAAAAAAAAAAAAGAAGTCCAGTATGGCTGAACTGAAGAGAGGAAGATGGAACCAGTGAAAGACGTTAAATACATCTGAGGAGAAACAGAACAAGCTTTGCTCTTCACACCCTCTAGAATCTGTCATTTAACAGTCAAATGACCTTCTCTTCCCCCAACTCTGCATGACAAATGGTTTTACCAGTTCAGAGCAAGCAGACAAACAAATGATCATACTCTGAGTGTCTTTCATTGTCCACAGTACATTTAGAAAAGTTGGCCACATAGCCTATCATCCAGGCCAATTCCATTGGTCCAAGGGGATGGGGGTGCTTGACCCCAGAGAAGTCAGTCTATAAGCTGGTCAGTGGCCTATGAAATGGCCTGTTGAAAAAGCTTTGTGAAACCGAGGAAGCCTATGCCACAAGGTGATGGGCAGACCAATAAGAATTTGAATTCTTATTTAAAAGGGGTATTTGAATATGAGGCACTGGGCAAAATTGGTCAGTAGCAGCAGGAGTGGGAGAAACAGAGACAGAGAGTTGCTGAGACAACATAAACGTGAAACCCTCGAGCAGGAAGCCCTAAAGCCTGTTGTGGAACGTCTTCTGGACCCCAAAGCACATTCCATCTCCACGAGGCTTGGCTGTGTGGTTGAGGGTCCCATCTTCCTATCTCTCCATGGACCCCTACAACAAACCTCACTCACCTCCTGGGTCCCCCTTACCACTGGAGAGCCGGACTCTACAAAGCGGGAGATGATAAGGAACAGTTGGTTAAGTGTTCACTTTTACACCAATTGTTAGGTCACAGCCTTAGAATCAAAGTTTTTGTGGGGCTTCCCTGGTGGTGCAGTGGTTGAGAGTCCGCCTGCCGATGCAAGGGGACACGGGTTCGTGCCCCGGTCCGGGAAGATCCCACATGCTGCGGAGCGGCTGGGCCCGTGAGCCATGGCCACTGAGCCTGCGCGTCCGGAGCCTGTGCTCCGCAACGGGAGAGGCCCCAGCAGTGAGAGGCCCGCATACCGAAAAAAAAAAACAAAACTTTTTCTGGCTTTCCCATTTCCTACTAGTTTTCTTTTTATTCATGATTTTAGTATTAAAAATAACTCAGTGGTTAAGTAACTATAATGTATTTTCTCAATATGAAGAAAAGAAAGCTGTGTTTGAAGGATTCTAGCCCTCACTTTCCTTAAGTGGGTATTCACTTCCCTATTTGTTGAGAGGCAGCATCTCCCAGGCCTGATGTTTGGGTCTTATCAGCACTTCTCCTTGCTGAGCTGGGAAGGTCGTCAATGTTGACATTGATGTTTCCCGTGAATACCGGCCCTGCACCCTCTAATAACAGTCAGTAACAGCTGGAGGGAAAAATGATACTCATACTGTTGAGTACCCAATGTGTGCAGGCAACATATCAGTTGTCTCTAGAACAATCCTAAGAGGAAGTTACAATTGACTTCATTTTACAGCTGCTAGGAGACAGACTCAGCACCCAAACCCAGGTCTGTCTCCCACTTCCCTGATCATTTTTGCTACACTGAGCTACCTTGTTCATTCATTAAATATATATCATACAGTGCCTACTGTGGGGCAGTATACAATTTTAAAGTTGAAATTGTTCTCAAGAGGTTTGTGGTCGAGGTGAGGAATCAGACAAGAGCATTGATGATAAACTGAGTGACAAGTGTGATCCTAGAGGCGTGCCCTGGTGTCCTGAGAGCTCAGAGGAGGGACAACTAAATCAGACTTTAGGGGCTGCCTGGTGACAGTCAAGGACAATGTCTTAGAAAATGTAACCCTTGACCTGAGTTCGAAGGGTAAGCTGGAATTCAGCAGATAAAGGAGCAGGGAAGGACTTCCCTGATGGCACAGTGGTTAAGAATCCACCTGCCAATGCAGGGGACATGGGTTCAAGCCCTGGTCCGTGAAGATCCCACATGCCATGGAGCAACTAAACCCGTGTGCCACAACTACTGAGCCTGCGTGCCACAACTACTGAAGACTGTGTGCCTACAGCCCGTGCTCCACAATAAGAAAAGCCACCGCAATGAGAAGCCCATGCACCACAACGAAGAGTAGCCCCTGCTCGCCACAACTAGAGAAAGCCCGTGTACAGCAACGAAGACCCAACACAGCCAAAATAAATTAAAAAATTAATTTAAAAAAACTTTATTAAAAAAAAGGAGCATTATGACTAAAGTAACTTTGAATGTTGTGAAGGGTTGCCAGATAAAAACACAGGTCGCCCAGTTAACTTGAATTTCAGATAAACAATAAATTATTTTTGAGCATAAGTATGTGCCATGCAAATTTAACTTGTGTCTATGTTTTTATTTGCTAACTCTGGCAGCCCTTACGTTAGGGAAGAGCATAAAATAAGGCCAAGCTGGTAGGCAGAGGCCAGCCATGAAGGAGCTTGTGCTTTCAGCCAAGGACTTGAACTTTTTCCTGAAGCCCATCAAGTGCTATCCAGGAACCTGATATACAGGAGTGTTACGACCAGACTTGAATTTTAGAAAAGTGCAGACACTGGATTGGAATGGGCCAGGTAGGAGGCAGAAAACCAGTTAGATGGTGTGGAAGCTTGCTGGTTTTCCCCTTAAATACATTTCTTCTCCTTTCCTAGTAAGACCATGGCTTCCCAGCTAAAGACCACTTTCACAATCTCCTTTCATGCCATCCATACCTGTCCAGTAGTTCTGAACGCAAGTGCCATGTGCTACTTCTGAGTTTTGCCATTAAAACAACTGGGGGGCCTCCCTGGTGGCGCAGTGGTTGAGAGTCCGCCTGCCAATGCAAGGAACACGGGTTCATGCCCCGGTCCGGGAGGATCCCACATGCCGTGGAGCAGCTGGGCCCGTGAGCCATGGCCGCTGAGCCTGCGCGTCCAGAGCCTGTGCTCCGCAACGGGAGAGGCCACAATGGTGAGAGCCCCGCGTAACGCAAAAAAAACAAAAAAACCCAACTGGGCATGTGCCTTCTTCTTTCCCCTCCCTCAAGCTAGAACTTGGATGTGTGGGAATTCAGCCTTCCTGAGTGGACAGCGACCACAACCTAGGGTCTGGGGAGGATGGAGCAAGGAGGTAAAAGGAACCAGGGTCCCGGCACGACTGTGTGAAGCCCAATGGCTATTCCACCCTGGACCAGCCACCCTCCTCGGCACTGTCATTTGAGAGAGAATACACTTCTCCTTCATCTGAATCTCTGCAGTTTTGTGTCTCTTTGTTTTGGCAATTTTGTTTGTATCCTGACTCTTATAGAAGGTAAGTGTGAAGAATCAAGTAAGAAAGAAAACATTTTCATTTAGATTTAATAACTTTGCAAAGATTCTAAAAGTCTGCTAACATTTTAGTTTTGTGTCACCATTTTTTTTTTTTCTGGCTGTGTCACACAGATTGTGGGATCTTAGTTTCCTGACCGGGGACTGAACCCCAGGCCATGGCAGTGAAAGTGCCGAGTCCTAACCACTGGACCACCAGGGAATTCCCTTGCTTCACTGTATTTTAATTATCTACATTTGTTATTATATTGTGAGATTCTATTAGCTTTAATACTTCACGAGTATAATTGAAACTGGTAATTTATAAATGGGAGGACAGATGGAATGCACTTCAAAACTTTTCACTTTGGAAGGGAGAGCAACGTATTTAATCAAACCATTTAAGAACATGGTATTAGCATTACCCAGTGATGACCACCTGTGTGGAAGAGTGGTCTACCTTTCCCTTTTGGAATTCCAGAGTGAAAAATGCCAGGATCAGAGCTTAACACGTTCATAGTAAGCATAAGAGATGATGAGTCAGTCGGTGGCAGCTTGCAGCTCACAGGCGTAGAAACAGTGGTTCTCTATCACTCCTAGAGCATGTTTAAACAAAAAATCAGAAAATAAATAAAAATTAAATAAAGACCCCTTGGGCCATGTTTTAGCTTCCAAATCACTCCAGTAGGGTAGGGTTTTTTATTTAAAGAGTATGAAGAATGTATATTTTAACCATGTATTAAGAATTGCTATATACCCAAAGCAATCTCTAGCTTCAGGGCAATCCCTATCAAAATCCCAATGGCATTTTTCACGGAAATAGAACAAACAATCCTAAAGTTTGTATGCAACTACAGAAGATTGCAAATAGTGAAAGCAATTTTGAGAAGAAAGATCAAAGCTAGAGGCATCACGCTCCTTGACTTCAAACTATATTACAAATGTATACTCATCAAAACAATAGGTAAAAACAGATGCATAGGTCAATGGAATAGACTAGAGAGCCCAGAAATAAATCCACACATATACAATACATTAATTTATGACAAATGAGCCACAAGTATACAGTGGGGGAAAATGGTATTGGGGAAACCGGACAACCACATGTAAAAGAATGGAACTGGGCCTCAATCTCACACCATACATAATATATATATAATGAAATATCATTCAGCCATAAAAAGGAGTAAATCTTGCCATTTGCAACAACATGGATGTACTTTGACAGCATTATGCCAAGTGAAGTTAGACAGAGAAAGATAGATACCATATGATCTCATTTATATGTGGAATCTAAAACAAAAAAACCCCAAACAAACAAACAATAAACAAGTAAGCTCATAGACACAGAGAACAGATTAGTAGTTACCAGAGTTGGGGGTTGGTGAAATGGGTGAAGGGGGTCAAAAGTTACAAACTTCCAGTTATGAAATAAATAACTCATGAGGATGTCATGTACAGCATGGTGACAATAGTTAACAATACTATATTGCAAATTGAAAGTTGCTAAGAGAGTAGATCTTAAAAGTTCTCATCAGAAGAAAAAATATTTTGTAACTATGTATGGTGACAGATGTTAACTAAACTTATTGTGGTGATCATTTTGCAATATATACAAATATTGAATCATTATATTGCACACCTAAAACTAATATAAAGTTATATGTCAATTATACCTCAATAAAAAATGCTACAAAAATTCTTAAGCATTTGTTTGTTTACATATAAAGAAAGGGAAATGGGAGGGGGCCTCAAGAGGGGGGGATATGGGGATATATGTATGCATATGGCTGATTCACTTTGCTGTACAACAGAAACTAACACAACATTGTCAAGCAATTATACTCCAATAAAGATGTATAAAAAAGGAAGGGAAAGATTATTTTCACATATCCATAATGCAGAAGTGAGAGTGTCACATTGGAAATGGTGAAAAGTGCTTTTATGCACCAATGTTTAATTAAACATAATTAACTGCCTACTCACCAAAAATGGCTTTCAGTCTTCTTGACCACCTTTTAGTCACTTTAATTAGCATCATACTCAGCTGAAAATGACGGAAAACTTTATCATCATTAGGAAGTCAAGTAACTTCTATCCTCTTGCTATGCCATCCTCGATTTGGTTTCAACCTCATGATCTGAAATGACTGCTTGAGAGCCAGCCATCATGTCAACGTTCCAAGCAGCCTGACCGTTTTGGAAATTATACACAACACTTCCACTTACATCCCATTGGCTAGAACTTAGACATACAGCTACTTCTGTCTACAAGGGAAGTTGAGAAATGTGGCATTAATTCTGTGCCTATGTATCTAGCTAAAAGCAGGACATCTATAGCTAAAAAAGAAGAAAACCAATATAGGGGCCACTAGGAGTGGCAGTTAGGGACCTCAGGGGCTAGATGATATAAATATTCAGGAGGAAATACTTTTTAAAATTATGCTATAATAATGATAATGATTCTCCTAAAAAGGTCAAGTGACTTTCATTTATTACTACAGGGCACAACATTGCTGCTGGTCTTAATGGAGAAAAATTTCCCAAAGAGAGGCAATGCTAGCAGGAGACAGGGAGAATGGACTTTCAGAAGAGAATCAGGGCCCCGTCTAGCCTGGTTAGTGTCAGTAGGCGGAGAGAAGAAACGCAGCTTCCTCTACAGCAGTTCCCAGCACCAGCCGCTCAGGTCACCTGATGCTTATCTCCTGGAATCAGGACAAATCATGAGTTTTGAAGACTTGAAACTTGAGCTCTGGGGAATTTAAAGGAGCCTGCAGTTTAAAATCAAATGAGCACATTGGGGTAATGAAACACATTTGCGTCCTCCAGAGACTAATCCCTACTCAGCTTGCTGGGCTCCCACCTCATGTGGTGGGTCAGAGCTGTGTATTTCATACAATAGAATTATTCCATTGAAAATAAAGATGAGTGGTCAAAAAATAAAATGAAGCCTTCAGTTGTTAGTGGAAAGTGGCTTTTATTTATTTTATTTTTTAATTTTTAAAAATCTTTTGAATTTTATTTTATTTTTTTATACAGCAGGTTATTAGTTATCCATTTTATACATACTAGTGTATATGTGTCAATCCTAATCTCCCAATTCATCAGTCTCTCAGGTGATGATGATGGAAAGTGGCTTTTAAATGAAGCTTACATTTCCCCAGATTAAAATGTAATTTGAAAATGGATTCATTCATTTGCTCGTTCATTCACTAGGTCAAGCATTGTTTGGATGTCTCTGAGCACCTGGCAGGTCTACAGAGATGACCTTTAAAAGCTTGGGCAATTCTGATAGATTTGCATGTGTCCGTGGTTCCAGTGGACTCTATACGTTTCTTGGCTTTTCATTCAGTTGAGAAAGAGTGTTGAGTTAGGAAGCCGGAGTTCAAGTAAGTCCCCATGTACTCTTGGGCAAATCTCTTAAACATTTGGGGGCCTAGTTTGCTCAACCGTATGCATTATGATTAAGTTAGATAAGGGGCCTTAAGTCAAGTTCCTGCAGTGGCTAGGCATGTAACACAAGTAAGTGAAGTGGACCTTGGCTTAAGAAAAACAGAGGCAGAGGTCTGGTTTGCTTTCCTCTGAACTCAGGTTTAAGAAAAACAACAATGTAAGCCCAATGATCAACGGTCACCAACACTCAGCTTCAAAGCCAGAGAAGCTCCAGGGAGCAGTGGGGACTGGGGTCATCTGCAGAGGACAGGCCCCTCCCAGGTATTCCTGCGATTGCTTGTCTTCAGTGAGGGATGTGAGCTAAGTGCTACCAGGGCTTCTGAATTCTCAAGAGACTTGAGAAATATGGATTGCTTTTCCTCTGTGAAATTTTCTTATTTTCTGATTTGGGGGCAAGTCATTCCAACTTCAAAAAAAATCTGATGCAAGTCAATCTTGTACAGGCCAAACTCAACAAGCTTGGTTTGCAGGGCTGCCCACTTACAGTTTCTGGGTTACACTGTAGTCCCTCCAGCAGTAATTCTAAAGTTGAGATTTCTGACCCACCAAGAGCTTCAGCATGTCAAAATCCCCAGAAATTACATACTGTTTTGTGACTGTACATTTTTGCGGGGAGAGGACTTATAGGTTTCGGTAAAGTTAAGAACGCGTGACCAGCAAACTTTTAAGATCCACCAATCAGCTTAGCACAGGTTTCCAGCACTTATTTTCGGAACGCCAAGCAGTTCGTGATAATGTTATCAGACACTTGGTTCACTCATTCATCCAAGAGTTATCGAACATTTGCTATGTACGAGGCGCCTTCTAGGCACTGGGAATATAGAAGCAAATAAAAGAGACCAAGTCTTTGTTCTCATGAAATGTATGTTCTAGTGGAGGGACACGGATGATATCTATAAAAGCAAAAAAGGTACTTGTTATGCCAGATAGTAATGAGGGCCATGCAGATTAAGAGGAGAGAGAGTGACAGGGTGGGGCGGAGGCCTATTTTAGGGGGAGTGAACTGGAAAGTCCTCTCTTAAGATTTTACCTGAGCAGAGACCTGGCTGAAATAAGGAAGCAAACTGTGCACTTTTCAGGAAAGAGCATTTCTCAGAAGGATGAGGTGAGGACAAAGCCCCGAGGCAGGTGCAAACAGCAGTCTGTTGCTGGAGCAGCAGGGTTAACTATACCTACTACTAGTGTGGTTAAAAAAAAGGCTTTGAGAACTCTTTTTTAATAAAGCAATTCCTTCAAACCATTTGCAACGATTTTATCTGTTTATATTGATAAAGCCCAGTTTTAAAAGCAGATCTAAGAAAAGAGGCACACACCCACTAACTGGTTGGTGCCATAAATTGGCTCAGTCTTTCCTGAGAGCTGTCTAGTAAATTTAACAAGTGCTATAAAACTGTTCACACCTGTGACTTGGTCACTTCACTTTGTGGAATATTTCTTCAAGGCAAAAGGGGAAAAAAATGGTCCAAATCTACCAAAATGCCGTTAGCAGGGCCCTGTATAATACAGTGAAAAATTTCAAACAATCTTAATCCTCAAAAACGGGATGAAAATAAGCAAAAATAAAATAATGAATTTCACCATGCTTGGATTCTATAAAGCTATTAAATGACATGTGGGAACACTATTGAGTGGAAATGTAAAGTGGAAAAAACAAGCTACAGACCTGGGTATTTATGTTCATCAAAATTATGGAAAAGGTATTGCTACACATTAACAAAGACCAAAAGAGAATTTGGAGGGATACAAAAAATCTATCTTTCAGTCAGCTCTCTTTTTGGGTGGAATTGCTAAGGCTCATAATGGATCTTTAATTTTTTTCTGTTGTTGGATTACACGTCAGATTTTTTTAAGCTGAGGTTTACCACCTGTGAAGTACCACCCCTTTCTCATGACGCTGAAAGGGACAGGGCTGTCCCGCCGGAACCGAACTCATCGTGTCACGCTGAGAAATATGCAAGTGGGGTCCACAGGGGCACAGTCTGGTTGCCACAGTAACTGGAGCTATGAGACAACAGTGAGCTTCTTACTGTGGATTTAGCATCTGCTCTACAGAGATTCACCTAATGGGACAGAAAACCAACAGCAGCTCCCATGGAGGCAGCTAGAACCGTAAGCTGCTGTTTCCACTGTGGCAGGGTATAGAAGAGCAGAAAGTTCTCTTTGCTGTGACAGTTCCCACACCCTTCCTGAGGCAGCCCAGCATCTAACTTTGTAGTTGTCTCTTCATGGGGAGAGGGGGTGCCCGGTTGATAGAGTTCCAAAGAAAAGTGCTATCTGGGCCACACTGAGCTTTGAGACCTGTTCTCATCATTCAGGTCAATGGTCATCTCTTCAGAGAGGGCTTCCCTGACCACCTGATCTAAAGTAGCTCCTGCCCAGGGATGGAGGACACACACCCCTCTGTTGGGTTCTGTGTGTTAGTCCAAGAATCTTGTTAATTTACTTGTACATTTCTGTATTGCCTGTCTTTCCCCATTACAATGTAGGCTCCTTGAAGACGGGGAGGACTATCTCTGTCTTATTTCCTATTGGTGCTTACAATGATTTCCAGTGCACAGTAGTTCCTCGGTATTTATTTTTTTAGTGAATTAATAAACAGACTTGAAACAATCAGCAATTCGGCATCACTGGACCTCACCTGGCTGCCATTTCTCAAGCCACACTGGATGAAGGGGTTTACACTGGAAAATGAAAAGAAACTTGGCTGCTGTTTTCATTAGCATCTCAGCAGGAGTGGCACGTTATCTGGGGCCCCAAGAAGTGTTGCTCTGGGGAAGGAGGGGGAACTGTTTTCCTTCCCCTCCTTGAAAAGCTCCCCGTATTTTCATATCCCCGCTCTTCCTTCTCTTCCTTCTTCCTTTCCTGCCCTTTGCTTCTTCCAGAGAATGAAGGCTAGCAGTCAGGTACGCAGTGGTGGACAGGAGGGAAATCTCTCTCTGTATCTTTCCTCCAGCAGCTGCAGGGCCCTTAGAGAGGAGAAGGGCATCCATGGAGGCTGGGATTGGGGAAGTGGTCACTCACGACATGCAGATTTGTGGTTGCTTAATTCTTGTATCATTTTAAACAAAGAGCTCACAAAAGAGCTCACAGGGATGATGTCTCCTTCATTCCACAAAATGGGAACTTAGTGTCGGAATGTCAGTGTGAAGTAAAGGCTATCGAGGGGCTACCATCAACATGAAGGTGATTTCTGTCAGGTGGGCGTGGAAATGCTGTCTTATTCTCACACGTGAAAGCAAGTCTTCAACAGGGTACCTGGGGTTATTGCTCTGGAATGTCTGATACATTGCTTCATAGTGTGTAAAGAAGAAAAAAATGCAGCGGTTGAAATGAAGGCTAAAAATCCATCTCTTTCTATGTGTTCTTGTCAAGAGCCAAGACTTTCAAAGATCTTTTTTCTACTCAGTCATTTTCTGACAATTTAAACTGAACTGCTGAAAATATGCATACCCTTGGTAATCATTGCTCATGTTTACTGAAAGCTTAGTATATGTCTGGCATTGTGTTAAGCACTTTACATGAACTCCCAATCCGAAGAGGTAGTTACTATCCTTTTTTATTGATGAAACAACTGAGGCACAGAGAAGTTAAGCAACTTGTCTGAGGTCATCCAGCTAGAAGTGACAGAGCCAGGAAATAGATCCAGAAAATGACTCCAGCATCTATGCTTTTATTTATTTATTTAAAAATTTTATTTATTTATTTATTTTATTGAAGTGTAGTTGATTTGCAACATTGTGTTAGTTTCAGGTGCACAGTGATTCAGCTATATATATATATAAAATTCCTTTTCAGATTCTTTTCTCTCCCCTTATAGGTTATTAAAAAATATTGAGTATAGTTTCCTGTGTTATACAGTAGGTCATTGTTGGTTAACTATTTTACTGTATATGTTAATCCCAACCTTTTAATTTATCTCTCCCCCCACCCCTCTTTCCCCTTTGGTAACCATAAGTTTGTTTTCTATGTCTGTGAGTCTCTTTCTGTTTTGCAAGTAAGTTCATTTGTATCATTTTTTAAGATTCCACATATAAGCAATATCATATGATATTTGTCTCTCTCTGTCTGGCTTACTTCACTTAGTATGATAATCTCTAGGTCCATCCATGTCAGCATCTATACTTTTAACCTTTAGAGAGAGGGCTTTAGAGGGAGAATCCAATTTTCAATTATGTTGGCTTTTTATAAGACTTGAGTTATATAAGATTTCAATAAAAGTTTGCTACCAAGAAAAAAATTAATGAAAATAATGTACATAAAGCATCAACTACCATAGATGGAGCTCAACCAATGGTAGCCATTGTATTATAAGGAAGTCTTAGAAAGGAGAATGTTCCTCTCCCATAGAGATTAATTTTCTTTGTAACCAGTTAAAAGTAAGTTGCCTTTTCTGAATTGTCTTTAGTGACCTTGGCATTTAAAGTCATACTTGTTTAGGAAACTGGGGTGAAATCCAATTTAGATCATAAAAATGCTGGCAAATAGGGAGAAGTCAGAAAATAGGGAGTTCAGGAGGATGTGTGAATGCCAGGAAGAAGATTGGGAGCGGGAATAATCGTTGTGATAATCAGTGATTGCATATAGGGAGATTTCCTGGAGAACTTCCCTAGCCTGTCCCTAATTTGGCATTGGTTGCTATAAACATTATTATACATGTCTTTTGGTGCACATATGTAAACATTTCTATCAGGCATATACCAAGGAGAGGAATTCCATACCATATGATATGTATATCTTCAGCTTTAGCAGACATTTCCAAACACTTTTCCCAAGTGGTCATACCAATTTACCTTCCTACCAGCAGTTCTTCAATAAGACCTCCTTGTCAACACTTGGTATTACCAGCCTTTTAAATTTTAATCATCCTGGGGCTGGGGGATATCTAGTGGTATTGTGATATGGTTTTATTTGCATGTCCCTAAAGACTCATGAGATTGTTTTCATATGTTAAATAGCCATGTTCTTCTGGACATCTTTTGTGAAGTTTCTGTTTAAGTCTTTGCTCCTTTTCTACTGAGTTACATTTTTTTTTTCAAATTGACTTGTAGGAGTTCTTCACCCATTCTGGATAAAAGTCCTTTGTTGGTTATTCAAATTACCAATATCTTCTCTGCGGATTGACCTTTCACTCCTTCAGTGGTGTCTTTTGATCTTCTGATGAATACTAAAGATATAGAAAAATGAATTCTAGCTGAATAGAGATCTAAATGTGAAATGAAAAACAATAGGATATGTAGGTGAGGAGAAAATCTTCATGACCTTGGGATAGACAAAGATTTCTTTTACATGATTCTCAAAGCACCAACATAAAATGGAAAGGTTGATAAATTAGACTACATTAAAATTAGGAACTTCTGGGCTTTCCTGGTGGCACAGTGGTTATGAATCCACCTGCCAATGCAGGGGACACGGGTTCGAGCCCTTGTCTGGGAAGATCCCACATACTGCGGAGCAACTAAGCCCATGTGCCACAACTATTGAAGCGCATGCGCCTAGAGCCTGTGCTCCACAACAACAGAAACCACTGCAGTGAGAAGCCCACTCACCCAATGAAGGGTAGCCCCCACTTGACACAACTAAAGAAAGCCCGTGTGCAGCAACAAAGACCCAAAGCAACCAAAAAAAAAAAAATTAGGAACTTCTGATGGGCAGAGTCAAGATGGCATACTAGGAGAACGTGGAATTCGTGTCTCCTCACAACTAGGGCACCTACCAGGTGTTGGTGGGGAACCATGGACACCTAAGGGGATGGGAGGAATCCCCAGTGACCGGCTTGCGAGATCCTGGCTCCCAGGCTGGAGGTTGGGCCCGAGCTCCTGTGGTGGGAGCCCTGAGCCCAAACCGCTGGCCTAACAGAGAACCTCAGACTCCAGGGAATATTCATCGGAGTGAGGCCTCCTGGAGGTCCTCATCTCAGCACCAAGACCCAGCTCTATCCAACTGCCTGAAAACTCCACTGCTGGATGTCTCAGGCCAAACAACCAGTAAGACAGGAATACAGCACCACCTACCAAAAAATAAAAAGAACTGACCAAAAAATATGTTACAGATGAAGAAACAAGGTTAAAAACATAACAGACAAAATAAATGAAGACAAAATAGGCAACCTACCTGAAAAAGAATTAAGAGTAATGATAGTAAAGATGATCCAAAATCTTGGAAACAGAATGGAGAAAATACAAGAAACATTTAACAAGGATCTAGAAGAACTAAAGAGGAAACAAACAGTGATGAACAACACAATTACTGAAATTAAAAATACTCTAGAAAGAATCAGTAGCAGAATAACTGAGGTGGAAGAACGGATAAGTGAGCTGGAAAATAAATTGGTGGAAATAACTACCATAGAGCAGAATAAAGAAAACAGAATGAAAAGAATTGAGAACAGTTTCAGAGATCTCTGGGATAACATTAAACACACCAACATTCAAATTATAGGGGTCCCAGAAGAAGAAGAGAAAAAGAAAGGATCTGAGAAAATATTTGAAGAGATTATAGTCAAAAACTTCCCTAACATGGGAAAGAAAATAATCAAGTCCAGGAAGCACAGACAGTACCATACAGGATAAACCCATACAGACACATATTAATCAAACTATCAAAAATTAAATACAAAGAAAAAATATTAAAAGCAGCAAGGGAAAAGCAACAAATAACATACAAGGGAATCCCTATAAGGTTAACAGCTGATTTTTCAGCAGAAACTCTGTAAGCCAGAAGAGGGTAGCAGGACATATTTAAAGTGATGAAAGGGAAAAACCTACAACCTAGATTACTCTACCCAGCAAGGATCTCATTCAGATTCGATGGAGAAATTAAAACCTTTACAGATAGCAAAAGTTAAGAGAATTCAGCATCACCAAACCAGCTTTACAACAAATGCTAAAGGAACTTCTCTAGGCAGGAAACACAAGAGAAGGAAAAGACTTATAAACAAACCCAAAACAATTAAGAAAATGGTAATAGGAACACACATATTGATAATCACCTTAAATGTAAATGGACTAAATGCTCCAACCAAAACACACAGACAGGCTGAATGGATACAAAAACAAGACCCATACATATGCTGCCTACAAGAGACCCACTTTAGACCTAAGGACACATACAGACTGAAACTGAGGGGATGGAAATAGATATTCCATGCAAAAAGAAATCAAAAGAAAGCTGGAGTAGCAATTCTCATATCAGACAAAATAGACTTTAAAATAAAGACTATTACAAGAGACAAAGAAGGACACTACATAATCATCAAGGAATCAGTCCAAGAAGATATAACAGTTGTAAATATTTATGCACCCAACATAGGAGCACCTCAATACATAAGGCAAATGCTAACAGCCATAAAAGGGGAAATCGACAGTAACACAATCATAGTAGGGGACTTTAACACCCCACTTTCACCACTGACCAGATAATCCAAAATGAAAATAAATAAGAAAACACAAGCTTTAAATGACATATTAAACAAGATGGACTTCATTGATATTTATAGGACATTCCATCCAAAAAAAACAGAATATATTTTCTTCTCAAGTGCTCATGGAACATTCTCCAGGATAGATCATATCTTGGGTCACAAATCAAGCCTTGGTAAATTTTAAAAAATTGAAATCGTATCAAGTATCTTTTCTGACCACAATGCCATAAGACTAGATATCAATTACAGGAAAAACACTATAAAAAATACAAACACATGGAGGATAAACAATACACTACTAAATAACCAAGAAATCTCTGAAGAAATCAAAGAGGAAATTTAAAAAATACCTGGAAACAAATGACAATAAAAACATGATAACCAAAATCGATGGGATGCTGCAAAAGCAGTTCTAAGAGGGAAGTTTATAGCAATACAATCCTACCTCAAGAAACAAGAAACATCTCAAATAAACAACCTAACCTTACACCTAAAGAACTAGAGAAAGAAGAACAAAAAATCCCCTAAGTTAGCAGAAGGAAAGAAATCATAAAGATCAGATCAGAAATAAATGAAAAAGAAATGAAGGAAACGATAGCAAAGATCAATAAAGCTAAAAGCTGGTTTTTTGAGAAGTTAAAAAAAATTGATAAACCATTAGCCAGACTCAACAAGAAAAAAAGGGAAAAGACTCAAATCAATAGAATTAGAAATGAAAAACAAGTAACTACTGACACTGCAGAAATACAAAGGATTATGAGAGATTACTACAAGCAACTATATGCCAATAAAATGGACAACCTGGTAGAAATGGACAAATTCTTAGAAAAGCACAACCTTCCAAGGCAGAACCAGGAAGAAATAGAAAATATGAACAGATCAATCACAAGTACTGAAATTGAAACTGTGATTAAAAATCTTCCAGCAAACAAAAGTTCAGGACCAGATCGCTTCACAGGCGAATTCTATCAAACATTTTGAGAAGAGTTAACACCTATCTTTCTGAAACTCTTCTAAAATATAGCAGAGGGAGGAACACTCCCAAACTCATTCTACGAGGCCACCATCACCCTGATACCAAAACCAGACAAAGATGTCACAAAAAAAGAAAACTACAGGCTAATGTCACTGATGAACATAGATGAAAAAATTCTCAACAAAATACTAGCAAACAGAATCCAACAGCACATTAAAAGGATCATACACTACGGTCAAGTGGGGTTAATCCCTGGAATGCAAGGATTATTCAGTATACGCAAATCAATCAATGTGATAAACCATATTAACAAATTGAAGGAGAAAAACCATATGATCATCTCAATAGATGCAGAGAAAGCTTTCAACAAAATTCAACAAGCACTTATGATAAAAAAAACCCTCCAGAAAGTAGGCATAGAGGGAACTTACCTCAACATAATAAAGGCCATATATGACAAACCCACAGCCAACATCATTCTCAATAGTGAAAAACTGAAACCATTTCCACTAAGATCAGGAACAAGACAAGGGTGCCCACTCTCACCACTATTATTCAACATAGTTTTGGAAGTTTTAGCCACAGCAATCAGAGAAGAAAGAGAAATAAAAGGAATCCAAATCAGAAAAGAAGAAATAAAACTGTAACTGTTTGCAGATGACATGATCCTATACATAGAGAATCCTAAAGATGCTACCAGAAAACTACTAGAGCTAATCAATGAATTTGGTAGAGTAGCAGGACACAAAATTAATGCACAGAAATCACTTGAATTCCTATACACTAACAACAAAAGATCAGAAAGAGAAATTAAGGAAACAATCCCATTCACCATTGCAACAAAAAGATAAAATACATAGGAATAAACCTACCTAAGGAGGTAAAAGACCTCTGTGCAGAAAACTATAAGACACTAATGAAAGAAATTAAAGATGTTACAAACAGATGGAGAGATATACCATGTTCTTGGATTGGAAGAATCAACATTGTGAAAATTACTATACTACCCAAAGTCAATCTACAGATTCAATGCAATCCCTATCAAACTACCACTGGCATTTTTCACAGAACTAGAACAAAAAATTTCACAATTTGTATGGAAACACAAAAGACCCCGAATAGCCAAAGCAATCTTGAGAAAGAAAAACGGAGCTGGAGGAACCAGGCTCTTGACTTCAGACTATACTACAAAGCTATAGTAATCAAGACAGTATGGTACTGGCACAAAAACAGAAATATAGATCAATGGAACAGGATAGAAAGCCCAGAGATAAACCCATGCACATATGGTCACCTTATCTTTGATAAAGGAGGCAAGAATATACAATGGAGAAAAAACAGCCTCTTCAATAAGTGGTGCTGGGAAAACTGGAGAGCTACATGGAAACGAATGAAATTGGAACACTTCCTAACACCATACCCAAAAATAAACTCAAATGAATTAAAAACCTAAATGTAAGGCCAGACAGTATAAAACTCTTACAGGAAAACATAAGCAGAACACTCTATGACATAAATCACAGCAAGATCCTTTGTGACCCACCTCCTAGAGAAATGGAAATAAAAACAAAAATAAACAAGTGGGACCTAATGAAACTTCAAAGCTTTTGCACAGCAAAGGAAACCATAACAAAATGGAAAGACAACCCTCAGAATGGGAGAAAATATTTGCTAATGAAGCAAATGACCAAGGTTAATCGCCAAAATATACAAACAGCTCATGGAGCTCAATATCAAAAAGACAAACAACCCAATCCAAAAATGAGCAGAAGACCTAAATAGATGTTTCACCAAAGAAGACATACAGATGGCCAAGAGGCACAGGAAAAAATCCTCAATATCACTAATTATCAGAAAAATGCAAATCAAAACTACAATGAGGTATCACCTCACACCAGTCAGAATGGCCATCATCAAAAAATCTACAAACAATAAATGCTGGAGAGGGTGTGGAGAAAAGGGAACCCCTAGAGGGGTGGGATAGGGAAGGTGGGAGGGAGATGCAAGAGGGAGGGGATATGGGGATATATGTATACATATAACTGATTCACTTTGTTATACAGCAGAAACTAACACAACACTGTAAAGCAATTATACTCTAATAAAGATGTTAAAAAAAAATTAGGAACTTCTGTGCTCCAAAAGACAGAATTAGGAGTGTGTACTAAGCACTTGCATTATATCCTTCAATCTTTTCAAACAGGGATGTAAGTATCCCTGTATTACAGATGAGGCATTGAGGCCCAGAGAGGTTAAAGAGCTTGCCCTGGACCACAAAGCTTACTAGTGGAGGAGCTGGGATTTGAACTCAGGTCTCACTGAGTGTAGAGACCAAGTTCCTAACTGCTGGTGGTGCTGTCTTTCCTCTTCTGCCTCCAAAATGTCCCCTGTGGGGCCTGGCACAGTGTTGGGCTCCAGACATGTGTCGCCGTTGGCTTCCTGTGGCGCCTTCCTGTGTGCGTTCCTCCCTGTCAATTATTCTTTTCCTCCACCACCGTTTTGTTAGCTTGGCCTGCTGGGAACAGTTGCTCTTTGGTCTTTTTTCTGAGTTCCAAGGAAGCAAGATTCCTCTGGGCACGATTCACCACAGCTGCACCTGGGAGAGACTTGGACAGCCATCCTGTGTCTGGAACATCTCTGATCCAGCAGGATGAATGGCAGAGCCCTGGCAAAGAGGGGAAGTGGTGGCTCTCGTGGGGTAGTGCCAGGACCGCCAAGCCCCACTCTGTGTACTCAGAGGCTGCGGGAGTCCCTGTGACCCAGCATCCTGGTGTGTGGTCCACCGCTTCTGCGTCCTTCCCTTCCTGGCTGCCAGAGGCCGGCCCCTGGAGCTGGGTATCTGGACACTCAGGCAGGGCCCTGCGCAGGCTGCCTCTGTGGGAAGCGAAAGCAGAGCTGGGTTTGGGGGCCATGGGTGAGTCACTTGGAGTTGCTGCCAGGGTCACCACAGACCCAGGTACCTGCCATGCATGCCGATGACACTGGAAGGTAGAGGTTGCGTGTCCTGTGAGAAGTCTTGTGAGAATTAGGCAATGCTTGGACTCCACCCCATCTGAGCCTGCTCAGGGCATCTGGATTCCAGGACCACTGCCTCTCAAGAGGGTCCTGTGAAGGGAATTGCAGGCCTGCCTCCAGATCAGATTTGAGCCAATCATGATTAATCATAGTGGTACCATTTACTGAGGACTCAGGTGCCAGGTGCTTTGCCTCAGCAAAAATGTACATAAAAAGCTTACTTTTTATATACACTTTCTCAATACTTACAAACCTCAGTGAAACACAAATTATCATTATTTTTAATGTACAGCTGTGGCATGAACACTAAGACTAGCCTCCGCCCTGCCCTCATAGCTGCTAAGTGGCGGAGTCCGGATTCAAACCCACATCTGTGTGATGTCAAAAACTCAGAGGAGTGCTCACCATAAGCTAATGAAGCTTCAGCCTCAGAGCCCCCCATTTGCATGGGTCCCTTCCAAGGCATAGGAGGGCCCTAGCAATGTGTTCACATGGTCATATGTTCTTTAAAAATTTGCAAAACAAAAAAATAAATTGCAAAATGATAGATTATTTCCTTAGTTACCATTTCCTTCCACTTTGTCTTTCCTCCCTCAAGCTTGCCCTGGTTTGGTGCAGAGCCAGGCAGTGTGGGGATGTGGCTGAGAGGAATTAGAGTTGGGATATATTCAGTTAGGGTTTGGTGGGTTATTCTTTTTTTAAATTTTATTGGAGTAGAGTTGATTTACACTGTTGTGTTAGTTTCAAGTGTACAGCATAGTGATTCAGTTATACATGTACATGTATTCATTCTTTTTCGATTCGTTTCCCATATAGGTTATGGTGGGTTATTCTGACTCGGCTTGCAATCACTTCTGTAATCGTCTGGTTATCCCTAGCTGTCCCACTGAAGGGACGGCTTCCAGGAATACTCCTGTCCCCTGCGCCCACTCACCTGGCCTCATGAACGTACTGGCAGAGATTGGACTGCGACTATGAATGTGGCCTGTGTCTTCAGCACAGGAAGTATGCAGAAATGGAGAAGAAACATGAAACTTTTGATAAAAACTATTAGTAATCAAATTTTTATTTTTATCTTTTATTTTTATCTTTCTATTCCCTCTAGTTAATGATATTGCAAAACTAGTTGTCATATAAAGAGGCAATCAAAGAGAATGCAGCCAAAAATATAGACAAAAATTAGAGAGGTGTGTCAGGCAGTGAATTAATACAAGCTGTTATATTATTTTTCTGGATTTTGTGTCTGCAGCATCTGTGATCCAGCAGGATGAATGGCAGAGCCCTGGCTAAGGCCATTCAAAAACATGACTGAAGGCAGGTGGCGGCCGGTGCACTTGGGGTCAGGGTTGAAGCATTTGGAGATAAGGTCTTTAAAGAGGTAACTAAGTTAAAATGAGGTTATTTGGGTGAGTCCTAATCCAATATGACTGGTGCCCTTATTAGGAGAGGAGATTAAGACACACATGTATCAATGATTGTACAGAAAGAGCAAGGTCTCATTTGGAATATCAGTCAGTGATATTTGTCAGTTTTTAAAAATTTGTAAATTGTGGGCGTTTGTCTCATTCTCAACAGTTACTTTTGTAGCTAGTTTTCTGTTTAAAATTGGGTATCATCTTAAAGAGGACCCAAACCCAACCCTGGAACTGACTCTGCCCAAACTCATCATGCTCTTAGCATAGGAAGGTCCCCCAGTCCTCAGCGTGGATGGGGAAATGGGGCCTCTTTTCTGGAAAAGTCTGAGCTGCCAGCACTTTAGAAAGTGCTACAGGCGTCCTGTAATGGGGATGGGAGGCTGCAGGTGTCCTCCAAGACAGGCCGTGGAGGCTGAAGAGGGTGCAACAGCACAGCAAAGTCCCTGAGAGAGGGTGGCCACCAGCTGGCAGTGGGATTCGTCCAATGTTTACACTGAGCAAAAGAGGGCTGGGGGCAACTTACGAATCACTTAGCCTTTTGCACTGTGCAGTAGCTTTCCGTACAGCCCCATCCCAAATTGAATTTGCAGATAAGGTTTCCTTGGACATCTCGGTCCATGGGGAATTCTGGTGCCACCTTAGGAGTGAGGATGCAGAGCTGAGCAGGTGTGAGAGCGAGGCTGCTGCCCAGGTGGCCTGTTCTGCCGCCCCACGGGTTTTTGAGCAGTGGACACAGAAACATGACTGAAGGCAGGTGGCGGCTGCTGCACTTGGGGTCAGGGTTGAAGCGTACTGTGTCCTCTGTGATCCCAGGTCACACCAGCTCATTCACTCTGGCCCCAGGGAGTTGCAGCAGCTGCAGGGCTGGAGCTTGCCTTTCTTTCAGGAACTCGCCTCCTTTATGATTTTCACTTCTCCATCTGGTGTCCAGACTGCAAATTACAGGAGGTGACGATGCATCTCTTCTCCCGCTGAACAAAGGGACTGCGGTGATAATAGGCTGAGTGGGCTACCCCAGCTCCAGGAATGTTCCTCCTTCTGCGTCCTCTGGCAGCCAACCAGCGCACAGGCTGAAGGAAGCTTCACCAGGGACAGGCCCCCAGTGCGGGTGCTTTGCTCAGAGGCTGCCCTGCGGGGCGGGAAGGATGTGCCCATGGACACTGGGATTAGAGAAAATGATTGTACAGAGAGAGCAAGGTCTCATTTGGAATTCTAAGAAGCAGAGAGGCTGAAGGAGGCGAAGAGTCACTGGTCTAAGAACAGCCTGACATAGCCCGTCCTGGGTGTCCCTCAGAGTTAGCTGTTTTCTGGCGTATGAGTGTGGGGATCAAGGGTTATTCCTCAACCTCTGCCTTTATGTCCCCCTCTGCATGAACAGCACTCAAAAGAGTGAACACGTCCACACAGCTACGCTCCCCTGTGACCACAGGTGCATTCAATTACATTCTGTACCCGTATATACATATAATACAATTCTACACACAATACACACACAATAAAATAAGTAGCATTTGGGATAATGTTATGGGCTGAATTGTGTCCCCCCCTGAAATTCATATGTTGAAGTCCTAACCCCTGGTACCTCAGAACGCAACTGCATTTGGAGATAAGGTCTTTAAAGAGGTAACTAAGTTAAAATGAGGTTATTTGGGTGAGTCCTGATCCAATATGACTGGTGCCCTTATTAGAAGAGGAGATTAAGACACACATGTATCAAGAGAAGACCATATGATGACACAGAAAGACAGCCATCTAAAACCAAGGAGAGAGACCTCAGAAGAAACCAACCCCGTCCACACCTTGATCTTAGACTTTCAGCCTTAAACACTGTGAGAAAATAAATTCATGTTGTGTGAGCCTGTACTGGTCTGCGGTATTTTGTTATGGCAGCACTAGCAAATTGATACAGATAACGATGGTGACTTCACTGCAATGGACTTGAATAAGCAGGAAAAGATACTCCTTCACGATGGAGGTTGCCTTGTTTTAACACACTGACTGCTAGGAATTCCACATATGGGATTTTGCAGCCACTGGTCCAGGCCAGGCCTGTGGATGCTCCCCTCAGATACCTCACGGTGATCCTTGCCAAGCTCATCTGCACCCCAGCATCTTCTGGTGAGTTCCTGTGCTTGCCATCATCCCTGATAGCACTAGGGGTTTTTAGCCTCTGGAGTCTTCTTTTCCTCCTCCTATAATATCCTTATCATGAAACAGGAAAGAAAGGAAAGGGGGGCGGAGGGCAACTTTTCTTAAATACTGATAGGTTCTAGATCAGGTGGGCTAGGGGCCTAGAGAAAGGGTGAAGACCTGTGTGGGGTGATGGGCTAGGGATTTCCAGTCTGCTGTGGGGAAGGAAAAGGGGAAACAAAGTTGTTAGAGCAAAGAGAGAGGATCTAGCCTGGGGGAGAGAACTTGGGAGAGGCGCAAGCAGGGCCCAGGAGAAGGAATAGCCCACAGAGGGGAGTGAGTGCACAACCTTGATGAAGCGTTCTATATTTATGCTGTCCAATATGGGAGCCACTAGTCCTGTGGTCGTTGAGCTCCTGACATGTGGCTAAGTGTGACTGACTGAGAAACTAAATTCTTAATTGAATTTTAGTCATTTCAAGTTTAAGTATAAATAGCTACATGTGGCTGCAGTGTTGGGTAGCACGGTTCGGTTCTAGAGATCATGGCCTTGCTGCTCGCCTACTCAACGGCAACCTTCCTTTTCCCTTGCTCACTGAACCCCAGTTTTGTTCAGTCATGTGCTTTAGGGAAGAGTGAGCTCCTTCCAAGCTCTCTGGGGGGAGGTAAGTCTTGATTAGTCTAAGCCAGTTATGGTAATTATATTCCCCTTGTTAGTGATTAGTTAGGAGTAGGCAAATGATGCAAATCCAACCCATGAGACGGAGGGGCACGTCTGCTGGAGGATTCTGAGAATGTTCTCCTTGATCTTAGAAAGGATCATAAAGAGGGGATGGTCCCTCTTCTGGCCCTTGGATTTTTCTGTGAAAATCTGATGTTTAGAATGGCTGGAACCACCTCATGCCCACAAGGGGACAAAAGCCAGTATGCTGAGGATGGCTGACCTAAAAGATGCAGAGAACCTGGGTCTTTGGTGATGTTGCCAAGCCATACCATAACCAACCTTGTAATTGCCCTACCTCCTTTGTTATGTGAAATAACAATTCCCTTTATTAGTAAAGATATTTGAAGCTGGGTCTTCTGTTAAATGCTGTCAAAAGTATTCTTTGGGGGGCTTCCCTGGTGGCGCAGTGGTTGAGAGTCCGCCTGCCGATGCATGGGATGCGGGTTCGTGCCCCGGTCCAGGAGCATCCCACGTGCCGCGGAGCGGCTGGGCCCGTGAGCCATGGCCGCTGAGCCTGTGCGTCCGGAGCCTGTGCTCCGCAACGGGAGAGGCCACAACGGTGAGAGGCCCGCGTACCGCAAAAAAAAAAAAGTATTCTTTGGGGATTAGCAAGTCCACGGCAGGCAGTTTGTGTTTCTGCCTCCAATGCCAATGCTATAAAACACAGCACTTTTTCTCATCATGTTCCTCAAACTAATGCTCCAAGCAGACACTACCAGTCAGTTGGAGTCAATATGCTAGATGAAAATCAGTTTGCCGTTCCTGCTCTGGGGCAGAAGAACACAGCATCTCCTCTGCCACAAACTCCCCAGCAAACACTTTCTTCCCATTGGTCCTGGCTTAACAAGTGGAAAGTATGCCTGTGAAATCAAACAATACATCAATACCCATGACACCAGTCCACAGAAACAATTCAAATAAGCCTGAATCAAGGGAAACAGGTTTTCCTTATGCCCAAGGATGTTAAAAAAAAGTACTTATTTTTTTAAGGGTCAATTGATGTTTGCAAGGGAAGTCAGTCACACAGCAACCTTTATTTGAACATAATGGAGCAAAAATGCTCTTTTATTAATCTGATGTCCATTAAATGTCTTTGCAGCTGTTACATGAATGGTAGGTGTCTGGCACATAAATGTATACACATGTCCACGGCTGATTTATGCTGTACACGAGTCATCCCACGTGGAGCATGCCCTCACTCACACAAGGATACGCATGGCTGTCTCGGGCATTTGTTAAAACACACTTGGTCAAACATTTTGGCAATACGGGAATCAGACAAAGAGAGGCATACCAGAAAGATGAGTTCACAACAGGACCAGCTGTACTTTAAGAGAAAAACTCTAGAAACCCGTAACAGAATTTATTGGGGTTCACACATGCAGCACATATATACAGTACACTTGGGGTAACGGGAATATTCATAGCAGGAGGGCTTACAGAGCAGTAAAAACAGAAGAGAAACAAGGCAAAACAAAACGCCCAAGTGCCAAAACCAAGGAGAGGACCATTGCCAAGATCTCATTGCAAAGGAGAGTGGGTTGTTGGTTTAACATGTGTCCAAAATGGAGGTTCACCTGAAAGAACAAACTCTTCTAGGACTTTATTTACAGTATGTAGACATTAGTGAAGGATGTATGGTCTATTCAATGTGCTCCTGCATCAGGACAAGGATACAGAACCGCATTTTGGACGGTATGAAAGCACGTTCAAGAAAAAACATTTCTTTTTTTGTTTGTTTGATTTAGGACATAGACTCAGTACAATAAATGTATAACAATAGCAGAGGAGATGAGATTAAGCCAATCTGTCCAGTTCTATCTAGGTAGGCCTGGTGAATGCCAAAGGCAAGGAAAGAGTTTCCTTCGTCAATGCCTACCAGGGTGTGAGAGGGGAGACACTTTGTAACTTCAAACAAATTCATTTTTGTTTGCACAGCATATAATAGCCAATTTGCTGTACATCCTCCCTGAAGGAACAATACTCATAGAGAGTGGCGGGTTCTCTGCACTGTGGGTCTTATTCTGAATCAATACAAACGCAGAAAGAAACCATTTGTGTACCACAGGAGATTGAAATTGTTGTCTTTCCCTCCCTTGGGTTTATGGGCAGTGCTGAGCCGCAAAATGGGACTCAATTTGGTGTGGCCTGGGTCTATGCAGTGGGTGGCCATGTACTGGTCAGGGCTCTAGGTAGCGGCATGTAGGCACGTGATGAACCACTGTCTCGGAGGAGGAGTCTGATTTGTAGCATTTGTCAATATCCGTGGTGTGAATATTCCCACCATGGCTGATTTCAAGCTACAAAGGTGATGTCACTGACCTGCAGTTGGGAAGTAGCACTCAGTAGCCCAGCATCACGGGGTTTTTCTCCCATACAGACACAATAGGTGTCGATTACCTCAAGGGCATAGGTAATACTAAAATGAGTAAAATAATGAGTTTAGAATATTTATTACCTTTGTTTCTAACTATAATTTAATTGTACTTTCACATATTTTAATTTTTTATAATGGCTGTTTCTTAACCATTTTTGGCTCACAGAATTCCTGAAATGATGGGCTCTGAGGAACTGGTTTGCACCTGCTCTAGCCCATCCCTGGCTTTCGACGGCTTGGCCCCTGTGAGCTGCTCGGCCAGTCACTTTCCAGGCACCTGAAAGCTGCTTAGGACCCAGCAGTTGCTTAGAAGCACCCCAGCTTCTAGGGTGGACCACTAGCCGGTGTTAAACCCCGTGCGGGTCTGAACAGAGGGCTGAGGGCTGCTTTCTCTCCCTCCTGGTTCTGGGCCCTCTTGGCACAAAGTGAGCATGGAGGTGGCAGGGTAGGCAGAGAGCGGGCAACCTTTGCAACCTCAGCAGTTAAATCTGAGTGGAAGGCACCTGCTGGCCTTCTGCACCAAGTAGGGCCCTCGGCAGGCACGGAGAGGTGTGTCCACTCCCCCTGGTCAATGAATTCCGGGACCTCGCTGCGGGCCTCCTTGCCTTCCAGGAGTCAAGCATCGAGCTCTAAGACTTCTGCCTCAGAGATGGGCCTCGCTCAGACCTCATGCCAGGGGTGCCCATCCCATCAGGCACAGCAGTCGGGAAGGAGTTGGAAATCTCGCCCAGCACGGGGAGCTGTGTCAAAGCCAATGGTCTAGGGCTTCCCTGGTGGCACAGTGGTTGAGAGTCCGCCTGCCGATGCAGGGGACACGGGTTTGTGCCCCGGTCCGGGAAGATCCCACATGCCGCTGAGCGGCTGGGCCCGTGAGCCATGGCCACTGAGCCTGCGCGTCCAGAGCCTGTGCTCCGCAACGGGAGAGGCCACAACAGTGAGAGGCCCGTGTCCCTCAAAAAAAAAAAAAAAAAAAAAAAAAAAGCCAATGGTCTAGAGCTCACAGCTCCTGCACCCACACCCTTTCTCTCCATTCCCCCTCCCCTGGGCCTCCCCAGCAGGCACGGTCAGCACATTCGTTAGTCCCAAGGGCCCTGTCAAGCTAGTCCCCGTATACTGCTAGAGTCAAGAGGAGACAAGAGGACGGGAGGTGGGGGAGCGGAAGGGAGAAAGGAGGTGAGTGTGTTTTGCCAGTTGGAGGTAAGGAGGAGAAAGCCAGGGGCAAAAAGGAAGTCGCGACTCTGGAGGGGAGGGCGGAGGGGCACTGACAACCACCTTCTCTCTGCTCTGCCCTCAGGCCCCAGCACCCAAAGGTCTTTTGCAGCTTTGAGACGCTTTACCATGCACTGATTTTAAACTGAAATCTGAAAAGCGCCTGCCACTGACTGTCAGAACCTGTTTTCTGGGTGGCTTATCTGCTGTGACTTCGTCACAGGTCTTCAAACACAGAAAGGAAACACCCTGGGAAGCTGAGGCCTGAGGACGTGGCAGCAGCTGGGGGATTTGCTGACTCCGCTCCAGAGAGGACTCCAGCCGCTGCCTGCTCTAAACACTTCCCAGCCCCCGCCTCTAGTTTCAGCCATAAAAAGAATGCCCCAGAATAAACTGGGACTTTAAAACTGAACACCTCTATTTTATGCATTCACTTTGCTGTATAGCTGAAACTGACACAGCAGTGTAAAGCAGCTATACTCCAATTAAAAATAAAATGAACACCTCTATAAAGATGGGATGATCTCGGCTGCTGATTCTTTTCCTTTAACACCTTAAGCTTGGTTTCCCGCCAGGATATTTAAAGAAATAGCACATGTATGGCTCCATTTTTCTCATTTTCCAAGTATGTACTAGTTAGTAGTCCCTCCAGCAAAGGCTAAGCAATTGAGGGGCTTTCTCCTCCTGTCAAAGATATTCCCAATTTCTGAGTAGTTCCTGCTCTGCCCATGGTAGGCTATTCCTTCTTTCTTTCTTTTTTTTTTTTTTTTAACATCTTTACTGGAGTATAATTGCTTTACAATGATGTGTTAGTTTCTGCTGTATAACAAAGTGAATCAGCTATACATACACATGTATCTCCATATCTCTTCCCTCTTGCGTCTCCCTCCCACCCTCCCTATCCCACCCCTCTAGGTGGTCACAAAACACCAAGCTGATCTCCCTGTGCTATGCAGCTGCTTCCCACTAGCTATCTATTTTACATTTGGTAGTGTGTATATGTCCGTACCACTGTCTCACTTCGTCCCAGCTTACCCCTCCCCCTCCACATATCCTCACGTCCATTCTCTACGTCTGCGTCTTTATTCCTGTTCTGACCCTAGGTTCTTCAGAACCTTTTTTTCTTTTTAGATTCCATATTCATGTTTATTTCTTTTAAATTTGGGAAAATAACACTTTGTGTTTATGGGGCAGGGGTAACAACAGGTAATGGGGATCAATATGAGGACCCCCCATTATAGATGCTTTCTCTTTCATTCTCCCTGTTTCCCTGCCCTTATTTAAGTCCTTAATTAAGGGTTAACTAACTACACACAGCACAGCGCCTCAACCTAGCACATGAAAGTTATTCAATAAATATTTATTGATGAGATGACAAGAGATCAGGGGATGTTCTGCCCAGCTCTTTCCTCCGCCCAGTGCTGTTAGCCTGAAACTATGGCCCATGAACTGTATCCTTGTCACTCAAAATCCTGAGATTACTAAACAGGATCAAGGTCTTGGTTGAGCAAGACAGAAGTCAGCCCTGGCAATGGCTGTGCCTGGTTGGTGAGACACCATTGATAGGAGGAATGGTCAATATTTAGAGCAAAAGAACATCACATGGAGAACTGTCACTCCACACCTGAAACAATGAAGGGACACGCAACACATCTAGAAGACACTTACAATTCTGTCTACGTTACAGATTGTGAGAGAAGCTTTACTCAAAACACACTTTGCTTGGCAGAAACATAAACTGTAAGAAATGTGTAGTCCATTTCAGAGTGCCCTACTGTGTAGGTTTCTTTTCATTGTGGCAACTTGACTGTTGTTTCTGTAGGTTTGTACCTTGACTGAGTTCAACATGATATGCGGGTTCATGGAAAACCAAACATACAGCCAACACGCCCATAACAATCAACCGACTGTCTCTCTGTGATACCAGGTGAAGGCCAAATTCAGACATTTCCGGCTTCAGAGCCTTGAATGCATGAACAAGTGAAGTGCATTACTAAAGAAATAGGTAGAGGCCATTTTGATATTAAGCAGGAAAAAAATGGAGAATATCATATTCTGTTTTGATTGGCAGAGAGAATCAGAAGCTATTCCCATGGAATGCTTTCGAAATGATCCCAGGGCTGAGAAAATCTCAATTCTGCCCTAATCTCTTCATTGGAAACTTCTCAACATCTTGGACTCTCCCTTTGGTCACTACATGTCTTTTCCCACCTCTCTCTTGATATCTCAAGACATCCAGAAATGCAGCTACGCAGTTTGGTGCAAACGTGAGCTTAGGCTTGGTGAGTTTTGTAAGTGAAGGTGCATTTGCCAACTCAGGTGAAATCACTTTAAAACTCTGCTTCTGAAGGCCTAGGTCTGCATAAGGCCATGCTTCAAGAATAAAATGGAGTAGAGTCAGGAGAGCTATGGAATGCAGCCTTTGTGACAGGACTGTGATCAGAGAGTCTTCTAACTGTCTGCATCCCTACAGGGTGGGCCCTTTCCTTGGCAGGCGCTGGGAACTGTCAAACCAGCAGTGAATGGAGATAACGCTCAGGGTCCTAAGAAGCTGGCAGCACAAACAACACAGGAACCACGCTCTCGCCTCTCCCACAGCGGCTTCCCAAACAACTTCCTGAGCTCTTGCATGTTTATCTATTTCCTAATTTTTCAGTTTCTAAACTCAACCTATTTGGTGCTTGTAAAGAAGAGCTTAGCATAAGAAGAAGAAGATAGTAAGATGAAGCTATTTTCGTGACGATCCTCTAGAATCTTAGACTAGTCCCAGTAGCAAACTAGTCCCAATCCACAGATGGGAAAACTGGGGACCAGAGATGTTCAATGACCTACATTCTCAACAAGATCTGGGTCTCATTATTGGTTAGTGGGGGAATTTGGGCGAGGACCCATCTATCTTATCTCCCAGCATCAGTCTTCTGGGTGTAAGATGACCACTAGCTGCTGGGTTCGGCTTCCAAGGCAGCGAGATTAAATGAGAGGAGGTTAAGACAGGAGGGTAAGACCCATTACTGGGGGTATAATGTATAGGACTTTCAGTTTGGAGCAGCTGGATTTTTTCCTACTGAGAGGACCAGTGATAATAACAGGATTCTGGAGCATTCTGGATTGATTCAAAGAGCTATTAGGAAATTTTAGATAGAAAAGGAGTTGGAAATATAGGAGCCAGCGGGAGTGTTTCCTAGGCTTTCATTTGCGCACATGCTCTCATTTTCTTTCTACTGCAGGTGAAATGAGTTGCTGGCTGCACGTCCGTGTGCCAACAGCCTGCTGCACTGATAGAACTGGGAGTTTCTGTTTAATCGCATGGCTCTATCTTAATCCTGCTGACCCCAAAACAAGCTGGACAGGCCACACCACATACTTTGGGAAGAACTTGAGCTCTCTCACGGAAAATGCCGGTGATGGGGACAACGAGAAGGAGGCAGGGACACTGCAGGAAAAGTGGAAAAGGTGGTGACCAAGAAGGTTTGTGACCACAGACTGTCCAGGAGATTAGAAGAGATCCCTCTTGGGCCACCTGGGAGGTTTGGATTAAGTGACAAGAAGGTCAAGAAAGGTCATTCTGAAGGGGATGCGTGGTGGCAGGTCTCATCCAGTGCAGTTCTGCTGGCTTATCCCATTCTGACCTAACCCAGGGTTCAGATAAAATACCACGTAAACCGTGCTCTGGAGATGTGATGCATTTAGAACTACGACAGACATTTGAGACATTTCTAAAAGTAAAGACAGTCCAGTAAGCAAAGTTAACTGCTGCGGAAGATCTACAGACAGCAATACCCATGCACATTTCTCTTTGTCTTTTGAATGGCTTGACAGAGATACACATTACTTTTGCAGTTATTACCACACATGCTACATTCAACTAAAAAACCTGCTCAGGTCCCCAAATATGTCTTTTGTAAGAAGATAAATCAAGGGGTAGGTAGGTGAGGAAATGAGTACGAATGGAAGAGCATACAGAATACGTTCGGGGGTTGTCTGACTGTCATCTTCGTTTGCCAATAATATTCCAGGAGGCAGAGGTGAAAAAAAGTGCTGTTTCTTTCCTGCTTTGTTGATATTGTTCTAATAGATCTCGTCTAGTCTTTATTGATTTTCCTTCTTTCTGCCACCTTTGCAGTTTGGGGTTTGAGTTTTCCTGATGCTCTGGCCCTGAGCCCGCATCCCCAGGGAACCACCCTCATCCGGCCAGCCCCTGACACCAGGCTGCCCCTCCTGTACAGGCCTGAATTACTTCAAGGGAGAGTCGATTAATGGCTTCTGTTCATGAAAGAAGCTTTTCACAGAGCCTCAACTCTGCTGTCTGGAGCTCTCGGAGGATCAGGCGGAAGGGGGGAGAGAGAGGCGGAGTGGTCTGTGGGGTTAAGACATCTTTGAATGTAATGACTATTGGAAACAAAGGCTCTCCCTTCCTGGAGGCCCCAGGGCCGTGGCCTGTTGGAAACGCCTACAATAAGTAATAAGGATAACCCTCTACCAAGACATCGAGAGTTTAAAAAAGGACTATTGTTTTAATATGGGATTTATTCCTGGCTGCTGGTCATCACTGCAAGTCTACCTGGAGGCTTCAGATTTCAAAGATGAGTAAAAAGGACCAGCGTGGAGGAGGGGCAGCCCCAGGGGTGAGAAGGTCACAGAGCTGACAGCCGTGGGAATGTCCTGCCGACCTCTCTCTTCAGGCCCAGGCAAACTCCAGAGGTAACACGAGCAGCCAGACCCACCAGGAGATGCTGCCCTTGTCTGCCCGAGGGCCCCTTGGAGCACAGCAGGCTGTGATTTCACACAGATGCAGCAGCCAGGAACACACCGACCAGTGCACCGGCCTAGCCAAGCCATGCGCATTGCTAGTAGGAAGTCCAATGTCAACTTCCCAGGGGTACTCTAGACGAGAGAGTTTGGGTGAAGGGCAGACTCAGGTGGGCAGACCCAGTTAGAAAGTGGCTTTTTTCCCTTGAATCTGCTACCTGACAAGGTCAATGGCAGCTGGGGGTGGGGTGGCGGGTGGGGATGAATGTCGGTCCACGATCCCCCTGAGTTCTGACTTTCTAATATTCTGAACCACGTGCCGCGGTCACAGACATAATTACAGGCCCTTTTCCTCGTACTTTTCAGAAGTTTCACCGGGGGCTTTCTGGCAGAAGTCCTGCTCATGCAGCTCAGAGATCTTTGCTGCCAACAGCAGAGCCCCTATTTTTCTTGTCAGCAGAGACAGTCACATTGACTGTCAAGCCTGAAAGAGCCCCACCCAGCTCTGTTTGGTGTCACGTGGTTTTTTTTTTTTTTTTTGAAAGGCCCTGCTGTAACAGCAAGAATTGCTGGGTGTCCTTTTCTAAGTAAACAGGAAATATCACTCTGTTTGAAAAAAAAAAAGAATCCCTCTTCTCAGCACAAATGCGATAATACGCCAACTTATCTTTCCCGTGAATGTTGAATTAGGAGCAGCCCAGTCCTCTTATAGCAGCCCAGCCCTCTTCTTAGCTTCTGAACCTTCAGTGAGCAGAATCTCCGGAAGGCCCGGCTGACCAGCACATTTAAAAAATCCTTCCACTGATTTCTGGGAGGCAGTAGCATCACAGTTAGGAAAGACAACGATGCATGAAAAAAAACAAACAAACTGCAAAATCACATTTAAGGGGCGAGATGGTACGCATCTAAATTTTAGTCGCAGCAAGAATTAGTGTTTTGGTATTTGACCGCTTTTCTATATCTGAAAAAGCTGGAGCCTTGAGTCAGTCGGGAGAGTTGACACGGGGCAGCAGAAAGAAACACAGGATGGATGGCTTTTTTTCCATTACATCAGGACCTGGGTTCGTGTGTCAGGCAGGCGCAACCCCACCAGTCCTCCACACACGAGCACGGTGGAGGCCAGCAGGATGGGGATTGCTTTGGTGATGCTGACCAGGGAGCCGAATATTAAGTTTCCGAGGACGGCCGCTGCTTTGCACAGTGCATTCAAGAAGCCAAAGCCTGTTGCCCTGCAAAGGACAGAGATATGGACAAGGTTGAGAAAGTGTCTTCCAAGAGTCCAACTTTAGACACAAATGTCTTCTAGGATAATTTTCAAAGATCTTTAAGTAGACTGTTTTGTACGTCCTTAGAGCAAGTAATCAATTATTTGTCAGCACATTTGCAAGTAGAGAACCCCAGCTGTTGGTATTGTTCCTTCAGCCCTCTGTTGACTTTCTTGCCACCTCAACTGATTCTTATTCTGCCCATGAGTTTATTGTGAAGAGAAAGAGAAAGGACATTTCAGGGAGTCAGAAAAGTTACATTAAATTGAAATGTATGACGATGTATTTCTTTAAATTTTACTTTTTACTCCCTATCTCCTCTTAGCTTAATTCGTGTGTGAGGTTTTAAATACTTAAAGTGCATGGAACTTTCAGAGAAAATCAGGGATGACTGGGTTGTACTTGCATCGTTCTGGCACCATGGAAGTGAACTATCATACTCTTGTCCCAGATGTTTTTGGTAGCGGGCAGAAACTGAACCCTGAGCTGGGTGGCCACCAATGAGCCAGTGACACATTTCTTACACCCTCACCAGAGTCCTAGGTGGGAAATCAAGCCCAAGACAATATTACAGAGGAAATCAGATTGTAGGCCCACAGAAGATCTTGTTTAACTCTGCTGACATATAATATGTGCACGTGGTATATGAATAAGACACATCCCATTTCTTAAGGCATTCTTTGGAAAAGAAAAATTTTACTATCTTTATGGGTGTTGAATGTAATTTTACTGTGGTTTTCTAGGCAAGACATTTAATTTTGTTCATAAGAGTACCGATACTGCTGACATCATGAGATAATATGAATTTCCTCTGCCTTTATGCCAGCTCCCTGTTTTTTGCCCGTCACCGGGTATATGTGTGTAATAAAGGCACATTGAATGCAGGGTTCACTGTTGGATACCTTTATCCCCCTCCAGAGGGAAATGCATTTTATATACCGTAAAATGCAGTACTTAGTACACATCTTTCTTTGATTGATTTGTAAATTTGTTTCCTGTAGGTTTTCATTTGGCCAGTCAGAACAACTACTCATCACGACGTATGCTATTCCTAGTGATATTTTCTACAATGTGTAGATATTTACTGTGGGTATTATCCAGCCATTCCCCTTCCCATACCATAAGAAAGGAATAAGCACCCCTCCCGTGCTGTAGGAACTGAGCCATTGATTTTGCTGGTGAGAACAGACCTAAGAAACAGCAGCAAGCACTGCCTTTCTTTTTTGGCCAAGACACCTAGAAAGTCGAGTAAGTGGCCTCTGCAGTGTTGCAAAGTTGCCAACTGTTTGGATCTTGGAAGGGGTGTAAACAGAATCTCTGATGGAGAAAAACAGGAACTTCTTGAGAAGAGGGTAAGCTCATTTTGTATTCTTCCTCTTCTTTTTGGTTTGTTTTTAAAGAAAGAGACTAGTAATAGCAACAACCACCAGAAAGATAAGGAGATTTAATGTACTGATAACTATTTTCAAATGAAATTGCTTGAGGTTACACACTGAGTACCATAGAAGACTTAAGCAGAATGACGTCATCATCTACCCCACCCCCACCTCCATGGAGAGGCCAGGAGGCCAAACTGTCTTTTTTTTTTTTTTTTAATTAAAAGACTTTTTTTGAGCAGTTTTTGGGCTCCAAAAAATTGAGTGAAGAGAAGAGAGAATTTCCATATAGCCCCTCACCTTCCACCCCTATTATTAACATCTTAGTATGGCACATTTGCTACAACTAACGAGTCAATATTAATACATTACTGTGAACTAAAGTCCATAGTTTACATGAGGGTTCACTGTGTTGTGTATTCTATGGGCTTTGACAAATGTATAATGACATGTATCCACCATTATAGCATCATACAGAATAACAGTTTCACAGCCCTAAAAATCCTGGCAGCCACAGATCCTTTTACTATCTCCATAGTTTCACCTTTTCCAGAATGTCATATAATTCAAATTATATAGTATGTAGCCTTTTCAGATTGGCTTCTTTCACTTTTTTTAAACTACATTTTAGTTTCTAGATTCTAGAGTCATAAATTACCCAATGCATCTTATGGTAGTGAGATAAGCTGTATTGTTCTGGGGAAAATGGCTAGCGTGTATGTTGCTGATAAGCGAAAGGGAAACATTCTGTATGAAGAAGTCTCTTGATGACAAAACTTCAGAATGAGCCATGAGGAATTTACATCTGGGTTAAAATAACCATATTTTGCCAAGCTATAAACCTCTAGTACAACTCAGAACAGGGTAAAAAATACAGGCAGTTATCTCCTTTCATTACCGAAACTATAACAGAGGAATAGACGACTTCCTGAGATCTCCAAGCAGCAATAAGAGAGATGCATCAGGAACATCTGGTGTCAGAAGCCGCTAAAAAATACGATCAAATTCTAATTTCTTAAGAATCTCCGTTTTCATTTATCACGCAGAGGCAGTTCTTCAGATAATAATCTGGTGTGGCTACAAAGCACATAGCCTCCTTAAATTACTGTGGGCATTCCAGAAAACATGACTGTCCTTTCCTTGCATAAGTAAATTATTTCTTCAAATAATTGAAGCTGGAGGGTGTGATTTTCTACACACAGGAGACACAGTTGTATTAGAAAAATTATTCTCAAAGTGGTTCTCCCTTGGGGTTATCTGTTTATCAGTAAACAAGCTTTTAGTTCACTTATTCCCTTGTTCTTATTTAAAGGAAGGTTATGAGCTTCTGCAGACATCCTAAGCACAAGTCACTTTGTCATCAAGGCCTTGGAGGGTGACGAGCTCAGAGCTGGCAGAGCCCAATTGGACTTAACTGACTTCCCAGCAGTAGGAAAAGCTACTGCATTTTTTTTCCAGACCAAAGATGTTCTGTGTCTTCTCTTAACCAACAAGCACCCAAGAGGAAGAATGCAATAATCTGTTGTCTTTTTACAAGTTCCATCCCTTGTTCCCCTACCTCTCCAGCCAGAATCCCTTGTTTTCAATTCTTGCTGAACCTATTTATTGAAATCTTTTAAAGGGAAATTCTTTTCCCAACAGTACCCTGTGACTGCAGCAGCCCTGTTCCCCATTCCATTAAGGCGATCCTTCTCCCTGCACCATTAACTCCCTCTGATGCTGGTGCAGGCAGCAGGCTTGCTGCAGTGCTTAGGCTCAGCTGATGGGGGATGGGGCCACCAGAGCATACCCTCACCACAGCTGCACTGTGGCTTCTTCTCCAGGGCCTTCACAATGCAGTGGGTTCTAGTGCATTTATATCGTTTTATACTTTAATTGGTGGCCAGGAGGGCTTCCCTGGTAGCGCAGTGGTTAAGAATCCACCTGCTAATGCAGGGGACACGGGTTCGAGCCCTGGTCCAGGAAGATCCCACATGCCGCGGAGCAACTAAGCCCGTGCACCACAACTACTGAGCCTGTGCTCTAGAGCCTGCAAGCCACAACTACTGAGCCCACGCGCCACAACTACTGAAGCCCGTGTGCCTAGAGCCTGTGCTCCACAACAAGAGAAGCCACCGCAATGAGAAGCCCGCACACTGCAACGAAGAGTAGCCCCTCCTTGTTGCAACTAGAGAAAGCCCACATACAGCAACGAAGACCCAATGCAGCCAAAAATAAAAAAATAAAATAAAAATTTTTTTAAAAATTGGTGGCCAGGAAAAGGAGACTCCATTCTGGATAGTGAGGATAGTTTTGCCTTCACATCCAGCCTCTTTCTTATTTGGTTTTTCTAACTTCAATGCAGGGTCAGCCCTAGGTCTTTTGAGGCTCCTGGGAAGACGAAAGGGTCACTGAATAATGGCAGCACTTAGACAACGCCTGGCACATGGTACATATGCTGGTGTTAGCCATTGTTTTAAACACTAGCTGAAATATCTGACCCATCGACTGATGAAATTAGGAAAAAAAGTTAAATGTTACATTTTGAAAAGGCCTGAAATTGTGTAGAGCGTAGATCCAGACTCAGCTCATGGAATTTACCTGTTAAAGGGTAAAGTGTGAGCATTCTTTTGGTCTCGTCTAAGCTCTGGAAATGAACTTTTTCCAGACAACTCAGTTAAGTCATTGGCAGAAGTTACTTTAGCATGGGACATTTTGGAAAGTACAGGCAGTCCTAAAATCAGAAATACATGTGATCTAAAGATTCATCTGGGAGTCGGCTATTTAAAACACAATGAATTTAATTTTTCTCATAGAAACAAGAATACAAATGATGGCTAGCTTCCCAGATTAATCTAAAAAAGCTATATTAACACTGAATCCATCTGAGCAATTGGACTACAATGCTGAGAGCACTAGAAACCCCTTGAATATTTGTCTAATAAGCAAATTGGTTCTTAATATGGTTCGAATACACATCTCCTATGCATTTATTTATTTATTAACAATCATTCATTAAGCATCTATTATGTGCCTAACACTGCACTAGGTACCAGGGACCCCAAAATTAATAAGATGAAGTCTCTTTTTACACTAAGATAGGTGCAGAGAGATCATGATAACACAACATGCTAAGTGCATTAACAGAGATACCCACAGGCTACTACGGGGCCATAGAGGATGTGAAGTGATCTCCCGCTGTGGGTGGAGACAGTTGAAGAAAGGCTTCTCAGAGGGGATGGATGAGAATAGAATTGGTCTTGAAGGAACAGGAAGAGCTTGCAGGTGAGGATGGAATGTGGACAAAGGTGTTCTCTGGCTCTCAAAATACCCTCACATCTCTCTAAAGTATCTCCGTGGTACCCCACTCAGGTGTACCTTAGACATCTTCTCCAAAACCTTCTTGAGTGCCAAATGACCTACCTCCCTCCAGTCCCCAAACAAGTTTCCCATTTCCTCCTGCAGCTGTTCTCAACTTGGGGTTAGAATAGCAACCTGGTTGAACTACGGTGCAGACATGTGTAACCACAGCCTCACCCAGCCGTGCGCAAAACATCACTTGTGGAGCTTTTAAAACACAGTGATGTGGTCATACCAATGCCTAGGGCCATGCTCCCAGAACTTCTGACTTTACTGCTCTACTGGGAGTCAAGGCATTGGTATTTTTTAGAAGCCCTGTGTGAGTCTAAGGGGTATCCAGGGCTGAGCACTCTGCAATTCTCCCAGAAATACCTACACTTTTGAATTGATTTTGATTTACTGTTATATACAAAACACAATTACAAAAGCAAAACATCTGCTCCAGCCCTCCAACAAATGGTTTTTTTTTTTTTTTGGCGGTACGCAGGCCTCTCACTGTTGTGGCCTCTCCCGTTGCGGAGCGCAGGCTCAGCGGCCATGGCCCATGGGCCCAGCTGCTCCGCAGCATGTGGGATCTTCCTGGACCGGGGCACAAACCCGCGTCCCCTGCATTGGCAGGTGGACTCTCAACCACTGCGCCACCAGGGAAGCCTCAACAAACGGTTTTCAGTTCTGAATTTCCTTTAGTGTGCTTCCAATCATATCTATATTTTTGCAAATCACAGGATTTCTACAACTTTGCTTTCTGCTTTCCCCCCAATCATTCCCAAAGCTGTTTGTTTGCGTTTTGTTTAAAACGAAATGATTTGGCACATAACCATTATTTCTGTAACCATACCATTGGATAATTAGAGCTTTCTAAATTTGGAGGAGCATGAATGAGATTGCCGTGAACACCTTCATGTATAGGACCTCCTTTGTCTGGACGTGTTCATTAGGGAATATCACGCAGTACAACACAGCCAAGGGAAAATGTTCACGATATGGTGTGGGGAGACCGAGGGCAACCAGGAGCACCGAGGCCCACAGGAGAGGAATTAACGTCAAAGGCTTCGCCCAACCTCTTTTCTTTCCCCTCCCTGGGCCTGCTGTCTTATTTACTCAACTCTGCACAGCTCATTTTCACTAGAGGCAGTTTCTCACCTAACCTGCCTCATTTCCTTTTCTTCCAACTCTTGGTTGGACTCTGGGCAGCCATGAAAACTCTCCCTGCTGGACCAGACCTCCTTCCTGCTCCCCTCCTAAGGGTTGGCTTGTACCAACCGCAAGGCTCTCCTGTCAGGGTTTAGCCTTATTTAGATCCTGGCCACATCTCTGGGGTGGGCCTGTGTAGCCTTTTACATTCACTCATTGCAACGTGCTTCAGGGCTGGCACAGGGATGAATGGGATACTTGTGAAATGAACTAAGGAATTTTCTGATGTCTTCAAAATACATTGGAAGTATATTTCTGTAATGGGTAGTTTTTTAAATCAACATTGTTAATTTTACTATTCAAATCTTTATATCTTCGTTTTTGAATTTTATTTATTTTTTCATACAGCAGGTTCTTATTAGTTATCTATTTTATACATATTAGTGTATATATGTCAATCCCAATCTCCCAATTCATCCCACCACCACCGCCCCGCCCTGCCACTTTCCCCCCTTGGTGTCCATATGTTTGTTCTCTACATCTGTGTCTCAATTTCTGCCCTGCAAACTGGTCCATCTGTACCATTTTTCTAGGTTCCACATACATGTGTTAATATACGATAAGTAATGGGCATTTTTTAAGAAAACTGAAGTATAGTTGATTTACAATGCTGTGCTAGTTTCTGGTATACAGCAAAGTGATTCAGTTATACATATATATACATATTCTTATTTATTTATTTATTTATTTATTTATGGCTGCATTGGATCTTCGTTGTGGTGCGCGGGCTTCTCATTGCAGGGCTCAGTAACTGTGGTGCATGGGCTTAGTTGCTCCGTGGCATGGGGGATCTTCCCGGACCAGGGATCGAACCCGTGTCCCCTGAATTGGCAAGTGGATTCTTAACCACTACGCCACAAGCGAAGCCTGTTTTTCATATTCTTTTCCATTATGGTTCATTACAGTATATTGAGTACAGCTCCATGTGCTATACAGTAGGACCTTGTTGTTTTATCTATTTTATATATAGTAGTTTATATCTGCTAACCCCAAATGTAATGAGCATTTTAGTGGACATTAGTTGGTCCATGTTTATTTATTGATGCCAGACTATTATTTTGCTTTCGTGGAGGAAAAACCCCTAGTTTCACATTCTGAAATCAGGACAGACTGAATTCAGTTGCTTTCTGATCTTCAAAGGAAGAGAAAATTTGTCTCATCTAAGCAGTGAGTATAGGTGTGTGGTCTGTGTGTGTCCTCCTTAATTTGGGAAGATGGCATCCTGCAAGCAGGGCTTTTCTTACTCACAAACAAGTGGAGGACTTACTTGCAGTTTTGAGCCCATAGGAATCCCTGGGCCCAAAGTGGGCTTCCAACTCCCTCCCTCCCCACAACCAACAAGGGTCATCCTATTGCTTGTTCCTGTTGAAATGCAAATATATTCAGGTCAAAATGGAAGCCTTTGTGTCTTATCACTTATCTGATAAACCTCGCTAGGAAGCGAGTCCCTGGGCCAGGGTAAATGATGACAGAATGAAAGTGAGCCCTGGGAGGCAACCTGGAGTTCGTCTAAGGCCATGGTTGATGGACACGGCTGTATATCCCAAACACTGTGTGAGTTTCTTAGAAACTGATTCCCAGAGGCCCACCCCAGACCTACTGGGATGGTTCTATATGTCACAGACTAGGTATGCCCATGCTGGGAGCCGCACCGAAGGGTCATTACATCTGGGTTTGATGCTAAGGGATCCAGGGCAAGTTACTTTCCCCCCTCTGTGGCTCCTTTTCCTCACCTGAAAATGGAATAAAACTACCTACCCTTGTAGGGTTGGAGAGAGGATTAAATAAGGTTAAATGAGATAATCTGAATACTCAGCCTGACTCTCCCTTTCATTTCTCAGACGAGAACACCAAGCTCCAGAAAGGTTCAAGGACTAATCTAAAGTTACCCAGCTGCTTTCTGGTAGTGTCCATACCTGAGTTCAGGTTTCCTCCACATTGCTGATGGAGAAGCAGGAGGAGAGGAAGAAGATGTTTCCAACAGGCAGTGCTGAATGGGGAAGGGGGAGCTGACAGTTGCAGGCTCTGGAGGACACAGGCCGTGGATGGACAAAGTGGAAGAGGGACACAGAAGGGCAGCGGGGGAGAACTGAACAGGAATGCTCCCTCACTCACAACTGGTCCAACTAGCTTACCTTGGAGAGTAGGGAGCCAGACCCCACACAGGGAGGAAGCCTATCACCCATAACCGGCCAGATTGTAAAAAACATCTTTTTTTCCATCTTTCTATCTTTTCATCTATCAGTCATTCACCTGGAGTCCTGGTAGTGAATAAGGAAAACAAAGTCCTGCTCTCAAGGAGCTCACATTCTAGTGGGTGACAGACAGTAAACAAATGTACACCCTAACATCCTATCATCATATGGTCTGGGAGGTAATTTGCTTTAAAAGTACATCAGTATAAAGATAAGTTGTCTCTATACCCATAGAATTTAAAACATGTTAATCAGGAATTAACAGGCCAGAGGTGATTACTTAGGGCTTTAACTATCATTTTAGAAATCTACATGAGAAGGTTTGTTAATGAACATGGAGATCAGTTTTCATTGGTGATACGAGCGCTTGATATGCAGTTGACTAGAATGTTCTGCCCTTAGCACGATGGATGGACAAGCATCCTCCAAGCCCCGCAACCTGCTGAAATGGTACCCTTGGTCCAGATTCCAGACTCTAGAGCCCACTGGTCCTGGACTCTGCTGCCTGCCCAGCCCCAAGTCTGGTGGTCCTGCTGTCAGCATGTCATGTCCATGGCCCTTTCAGGCAAGGGCAGAGAGATGGACTTCCCTGGAGTCAAGAACGGGCTGTAGGACTGTTTTTGTGACCATTTGCACATTTGGTAGGATTTGCTGCCATTTAATACATCCCCTGGGGGTGAGGTGGTGGGTGAAGGGCCATATACTGCCCCCCCCCCGCCACTTTCCACTTCTAACTTCCAGAGACAAAAATGATCTGACATTTGCTGAATGGCCAAAGTGACTCAGGTCACGTAAAATATAAACATATATAATGATATGGGCTCTAAAAAAAAATAAGCAGGGCAAAGGGAAATGGATGGAGTGCAGGTTGGTTAGAAAAGATGACTGAATCAAAGATTCCTTCATCTCAAAATCTTTAAACAATAAGTGAGGTCTTTATCTTCATGGGCACAGATGTAGAATCTCCTCATTTTATACCTCAAACAACTGAGGCACAGTTACGCTGAGTGGTCTTCCTGAGGTCACACAGCTGGCCGGTAAGAGATCCAGGATTAAAGAACTTCAGGTCTGAGCTCCCGGAAGGAATGGGGAACTTCTCTAAGCAAACACAGTCCTAAGGGGAGAGGCTTAGGTTGGTTAATTCTGGGCAGATGTTTTAATTTTAGCTCATCAAGGAAGGGGACCAGCCCAGAGCACTGGGTGACAGCAGCAGCTGCCCAGGATGAGCAGGGAACAGCAGGTGGGAGCAATCGGGGGTTTATTTTCTCATCCTTTCTGAGGTCATATCTAAAACTGGGCATGTGTAAGGGGGGGAGGAAGAAGGAGGCCAGTGGCCAGAGAAATCCAGGAGCAGGTTGCTAGAAGAATCCCCGTGAGACAGGCGTGCTGGGCTGAGGGATTCTGTGCAGAGTTGGTGGCCAGTGGGGACAGCCTCGGTTTCATCACTTACAAGGTGGGAGCTCCTTGCCCTGAGCTCCATGGAGGAGGGGTAAGAATGGCTCTGGGCCATATGGAGATAGGAAGTGTGAGCCGGGGAGCTCCCAGCAGGAAGTCACTGCCTGGATGCAGAAGGACACGCAGGCTGGAACTCAGAACCAAAATGAACCAGAGCATGTGCTGCCTGTAGAGATCTTCTTTGACTTACTATGAGTTACATCCCTCCAAACCCATCATAAGTTGAATGTATCGTAAGTCAGAGATGCAGTTAATAACCCTACTGAACATCATAGCTTAGCCTAGCGTCCCTTAAATGTGCTCAGAACACATACATTAGCCTGCGGTTGAACAAAATCATCTAACGCAAAGCCTATTTCATAATAAAGTGTTAAATATCTCATGTAATTTACTGAATACTGCATTGAAAGTGAAAAACAGAATGGTCGTATATATGTTCCTTCAAGTCTCAGCTCAGATATCACTCCTTCTAAGGAACCCTTTCTTCTGCTTTCAGAACACCATGTCCTTTCCCCACAATAACCCTGACCACACTATGTTGTGTCCGATGTTCACTTGTCCTTAAGCTCCATGAAAGTAATGACCACAAAGTAATGACCACGAATGGCTTATTCATGGTTGTATCACAGACACTCCAAAAAAAGTTGTTGCGTAAATAAATGAACAATATTAAAAGTCATATTGAGATGGAGTAGACATACTTTTCTTATTCTTCCTACTAAATACAGCTAAAAGTCCTGGACGTTATAAAACAAACCTAAGAAGACTCTGGAAGATAAAGAAAAAAGGCAGAGCAGCTGGGGACCTGGGGAATGGTGGCTTCCTGAATTTTCTTTTTGCCTCATACATCTGAGACTTGGAACTGACGAAGCTGGCAAAAGGAAATACCAACAGGTACAGATTTCAATAACACCCCAACCAGAGCCTGCTCTCTCTACCCAAAGGACCAGGATAGAGGCAGCCTAGCAAGACAGAAAACGTTTAGACAACAACCTCGCTTCTCCAACCAAATACTGGAAAAAAGTGCAACCCAACTGCCAGCCACACCAGCAAAGGCCGAGTGGAGAACCTAGACTTCCATCCTCGTGAACCTGTAATGAGGGGCCTCAACATCACCATTGGGGTGGTGTCAGGGAAGGCTAAGTAGGAAGCTGGGATTTTCATCCATGCTGGCCAGTAATGAGTTTGTCCCTCCATGGTACTGGTTATCTTGAGGGGAGCCTGGACTCCCACCGCTGTGCAGCAGGAATGAGGACACCCTTTCTTGGCTGTCAATGGAGGCTGAGCGGTAACCTGGACATCTATCTCCACCTGGCAATAATGGGGTAGTGCACCCCTTCCCCTCCCAGAGAGATGTCTGAGAATGCCAACCAAAACCAAAGGCTTAAATAAGATCAGAAGTCTCAGAACATAATATGAAAATGACTGCTTTCAACTGAATATCACTTATCATCCAAATAACCAGGAAGAGCTCAAACAGAATGAGAAAAAACAATTGAGATGTCAACATTGACATGACAGAGATGTTAACATTATCTGATAAAACTTTTAAAGCTGTCATTATAATAATGCTTCAATGAGCAATTATGAACACACCTGAAACTCTTGAACACACAGAAATACAGAACACATCATGAAAAAATAGGAAGCCTCGGCAAAGAAATAAAAGACGTAAAGAAGAACCAAACTGAAATTTTAGAACTGAAAAATCCAATAACCAAAATAAAAAGCTTAGTGACTGGGCTCAACGGCAGAATGAAGGAGAGAGTGAAAAGAATCAGTAAATTGAAGACAGAACAAGAGACACCATCCAATCTGAAAAACAAAGAGAACATAGACTAAAAAAAAAGTTAACAGAGCATCAGGGACCTGTGGGACTCTAACAAAAGACCTAATACTTATATCACTGGAGTCCAAGCAGGAAAAGAGAAAGTATTCAAATAAATAATGGTTGAAATTTGAAATAATGGCTCACAAATTTGGCAAGAGATACAAACCTACAGATATGAGAAGCTGAGTGAATGCCAAATGTGATAACCCAAAGAAATCCACACCAAGGCAAAGAAAAAAGTCTTGAAAGCAGCCAGAAGCAACACTTCACCTATAGGGAAAAACAGATTGCTATATTCCTCCCTCTAAAAATGTTGCACTGGGATCTGATGCTGTCTCCAGGTAGATCGTGTCAGAACTGAGTGAAATTTTAGAACATCCAGTTGGTGTCTACTGGGAATTAGAGAATTGCTTGGTATGGGGAAAAAAACCCTCCATATTTGGTGGCCAAAAGTCAAGAATTGAGCATGGAGGAAAAAAAACCCGAGCTTTTCCTTACAAAAAGTGTTAGCAGTGGCTGTCCTGCTTCATTTTTCAGGCACAGAAAAGTGCTGCTTCATAAGTACATACAATTTTAATTTCAAATTTTCCTGCCTCTTTATGAAACGATTTAGGGTAGCTTATAAAAGACAAAATTAGGGCTTCCCTGGTGGCGCAGTGGTTGAGAGTCTGCCTGCCGATGCAGGGGACATGGGTTCGTGCCCCGGTCCATGAAGATCCCACATGCCGCGGAGCGGCTGGGCCCGTGAGCCATGGCCGCTGAGCCTGCGCGTCTGGAGCCTGTGCTCCGCAACGGGAGAGGCCACAACAGTGAGAGGCCCGTGTACCGCAAAAAGAAAAGACAAAATTAATAAAATAGGAATGCAAGAGTGCAAACCAGGATGAGGAGAAGCAAAGCAAATACCTGGACCATGGAGATGTAACACCGACATAGGCACTCTGCCTCTTGACCTCACAGCAGGGAAGCAAATGTGAGGAATTACTAATTTTTATCATATGAAGTGAAGAGACAAAGCAGCTCCCCAGAGCAGGTCCTGGAACTCGCTGCAGATCAGGTGGTGGGCTCTACAGAGAGGAAAGGTGCACTCTGATGGGAAACGTCCTGTCCTCACTCGTGCTTTCACAGTAAATGCAAGCCAAGAGTATAACATTAAAGGTCAAGTCCGCACTGTGGTTGACAAATGTGGCTTTCAAGTGTTATAACTTTCATAGCATTTAGATTATATGGTAAGTTATGTCCCCCCAGTATAATCATTTTCACCGGGATTTTGATAGGAGTTGGCTGTTGAATAGCTCAAGAGGCTACTTGGGGCCTGGAATCAGAGTGTCCTAGTAAGTGATCATTAAGGACAGATTGTAGAAACTGGGCAAGGAGTTGGCCATGCTAAAGTTCTAGTATGAAAAAATCACACCCTATAACCAACATTCTTGTCAGGATGTATTCTATTCTGCTTCCACGGGGAGAAGAGGCCATAGGGTACCTACACACAAAAACAGTTGGGGTTTTCCTCTAACAGCTGAGCCAGAGATCAGGGGAGCCCTCCTATGTGACCCAGAGGAAAGCAGCAGAGATGAAACAGAAGGCTTTAGCCCGAAACAGAGTAGGTGGTGCTAGCTAAATCACCATGGCCCTAGTGATGCAGCTCTGGCAGGTAAGTTCTCTCTCCATCACTTAAGGAAGTGACTTCCTGTACGTTATCTGGTAACATCAGCTTGAAAGCTGGAGAACATCTGCTAGCAACAGCGTGGCTAAAGTGAGGATGCACCTTGCCAATTTCTGAGTCCTGGCCCAGCTGCCATGCTCTGAAACATATCCCCATGCTTTGCTGCTCCAGCAGCAGCAAACTGAACGTAAGAGGAATACTACAGCAGGCTGGTGCCTGGGACAGGTGGGACTCCTCTGAAGCTGACTTTGTCATAGCCATGCCAAACCTTCCTGAGACTGCTTGCTGGTGATCTGGGACACTTCTACCCAACTGGCCTTCCTTCCTTACTCCTCCATGGGGCTCAGGCTTGCACTGCAGCCAGACTGTACCTCCCTCCCCATTTTCTCTCATAACCCACATTTCCTCTAACAAAAATCCGTGCATGTTTAATCCCATCTTGTCCTCTGCTTCTCAGAGGATCTGAGCTAATACACAGGGCAATTTCTGTTTTTATCTTGCTTGATGTTTAACCTTTCCGACAACAGAAACACAGCAGGTCCATGTTTCTCATGGACAGACCCACCTGATTTGTGGCGTTTTGTTTTTAAGCCAGGTTTTTGCCACGGGAGAATACTCATTCTTCCATTCCTGTGGCAGAGGGATAAGCAGCTCATTCATCTCAAATAGTATCAAGCTTTTAAAATGTAAAATAAAAAGGTTACAGGCTATGACACAGCCTTGCTTTAACATTGAGGGGCTTTTTTAAACGTCTAGTTTAGTCCACACCTGGGCGCAGTTTGCAGGATGAGAAGGCAAGCAAGCTGCAGAGTCTTAATCTTGTTTTGGCAGCATCCTAGTCCCGTGACACCCATCCCAGGAGCTTGCCCACAGAAGAGAACTAATGTTTGTTGAAAGAAGGGAGGAGATGCCAGTTATGGGTTGTATGGTTCCTTTCAGAGCGTAAGTCAGGTTACTAATTAGAATATCTGATAAGCAGACATCCATAAGAGTTCCAGATACTCAGCAGGGAGATGGATACTGGAGTACCTACAGGGTTCCTGTAAGCTCAGTAATGTTCATGAAGAAGAAATATAAGTTAGAGAGTCTGGGTATGCAGAGAATGTACCCACTGGGGCCAATAAACAAAAGGAGGACTCAGGATCAGTTGAAAATTGATATCCCAAATGTCTCTGCATTGTCATAGAAAAAACCCTCCTCCATCTCAAAGTCCAGAGAATGCTGGCTCCATCCTCTAGCAAAGAGGGCCTCCATGGTGACGGAGTGTACGCGAAATAAAAGAAGGCAAAGGCCATTTGTCTTCACTCATGTCAAATGGCAGAACAGGCTTCTATTCTTTTCATGAGTCAGCTGCTGAAGCTCCACCCCAAAGCCCTACCTTCTAGCCCTTTTTATGATACGAGGTGCAAAGTCTCTGTGTCTCCATTTTGGGAACAGATGCATAATTTTCTTCCAATAGCTATCTTTTTTTGGTCACTGGAAATGTGTTGGGCTTTCCTTCAACAGACCAGGAAGGTCAAGAGGTATGTTCCAGAGACCTCTTTGTGGTGCCTTAATGCAGAGCTCACGTAGATACTTGCAAATGTAAGGTAAGAACCCTCTCAGGACTGATAAGGGGCCCGGAGAGGCTCCTTTTTTTTTTTTTTTTTAAGCATTATTATTATTATTATTTAAAACATTTATTGTTTTGTATACATTATTTTATTTTATTTTAAATTTATTTATTTTATTTATTTTTGGCTGTGTTGGGTTTTTGTTGCTGCGCTTGGGCTTTCTCTAGTTGCGGTGAGCGGGGGCTACTCTTCGTTGCATTGCACGGGCTTCTCATTGCGGTGGCTACTCTTGTTGCAGAGCACGGGCTCTAGGCGCGTGGGCTTCAGTAGTTGTGGCACACGGGCTCAGTAGTTGTGGCACGCGGGCTCTAGAGCGCAGGCTCAATAGCTGTGGCGCACGGGCTTAGCTGTTCCACGGCACATGGGATCTTCCCAGACCAGGGCTCGAACTCATGTCCCCTGCATTGGCAGGCTGATTCTTAGCCACTGCGCCACCAGGGAAGTCCCCGGAGAGGCTCTTACAGCCTATCGCTCCCTGTTTCATTACTGCTTCCTCATGCTGTTAGCCAGCAAGCTAAGTCATGGACACAATTAAATTCCTTCACTGGTTTCATTGCCCTAGTAACTCCAGCTAGCAACTATATTCCCCTACATTTTCTTTTTAAAAGAGATGAGTAGATGTATAAAATAAATAAGCTACAAGGACATATTGTATAACACATGGAATATAGCCAATATCTTATGATAACTATAAATGGAGCATAACCTTTAAAAATTGTAAATCACTATGTTGTACATTTGAAACATATATAATATTGTACTTCAACTATACCTCAAAAAAAGTCAGGTAAAAAAAGAACTTCAATGCCTTACCTTGTCTAACAAATTAAATATAAATATCCATACGTATACTGAAAAGCCTTCATAGTTCCTAGGCAAACCTGATTTTCCCATACCACATGACAGTTAAATATAATTATAATATTTAGTATATATGTTTAATACTAATATTGACTATATATTTAACTACATAATACATGTATACATTGCTATAAAAATATCTAGCTGTAAATATAGTCTAACTATAAAAATTGGGAACAATTTCTATTGTAATTATTTAGCATTTAACTTATGATTGTCCCTTCTCAGCAATCATCATGTATCCCCAGGAATGTTTTCAAATTGAGAAACTAATCTACAAACTGCTTTCAAAGTAATAACATTTTTAGGGTACTACGTGTAATAGTCAATGAGGAAGAAATAATGTTTTGCCTCATTAAAAAATAAAGAATAAATGAAAGATATGAGTAGAGCCTACAACTTCATAAGCCAGAATTTTTTCTTTTGGATTTTTGCTTTTTGGGGGAAATGACAGTTTGGCTTGTTTTCTCTGACTTTTCAGTGGTCCTGTGGGGCTCAGAGAACCTCTTGCTGGAGGCCCATTTCAACATACCTCCGATCTGTAGGGTACAGCTCCACAGTGACCACATCAAGAGAGTTCCAGGCCGAGATGGTCAACCCATTGTACAGACACAGCATGCCTATCATCATGGATTCGCTGGTGCCAAACCAAAGGAAGAAACAGCTGATCCCCGAAAGCACCATAGAGCCACCTGCCAACGAAGCAGACACGGCTGGGACGTTTCCTGTCATCTTAGTAGAGCAAAGACCCTCGGGGTCTTTGAGATCTCACAGCAAAACTGAATCCCAAGAGGAAGCCACAGCCTGGGTTCATAAAGCTCAGGTACAAGTGTGTTTACTTGTATATAAGGTTTGCGTCTCTAACTACCTTCTGAACACAGCGAGCATGAAATACACATCATCAATCACTCAGCTATGTAAGTAGAAAAATAGACATTAGTCACACATAATTAGTTTTTCAGTCTGTTAACTCAACAGAAGCTGTTCAAATGAGATGTAATTAGACATATTTTACTAAAATTTAGTCCTAATGAAAGGTCTTAAGGGATTTCTCCTCATCTCTGTGGGATGCAAATCCTAGGGGGTTAGGGAGTATAGCAGGAGACAGGCTCCCTCTAGATTGCAAGGGCAGCTCTTGTATTTTACATGAAACCAAGCACATACCTAGCATCGTTAAGCGCCCGATTCTGTCCATTAGGAGAGCAGACACGATGTTCCCTGGCAACACAGCCAATGTCCCCAGGAAGTTGACAAAATAAATCCAGTAGGCACCATAGTCATCTTCAAAGGTAATGTAGCATCCTGTCTTGTTGTGCAAAAATGTGCAGTTTTGAAATTCGCAGTTAATGAATTTATATGGTTCAAAATCTGTGGACACAAAGAATGACAACTTATACTGGTGCATGAGAGCTGCGCACCGAAAGCCTGCCGAGAATTCAGAAAAAAATCATGGTATTGTAGGCTCCTTGAGGGCTTCAGGGCCTGGCCAAAGCACAGGATCTAGTCTAGGACCCCACATTACAAAGTAGCTGAAGGAAGGAACACTTCTGTTGAATAAAGGAATAAACTAAAGAGTCCAGTTGTCCTCTGATTTCTTATGGTTGGTCATTGCTAATTACATGATTGCTTACTCCTTTATGATGTTACTTTCTTCTAATTATCATGTTACATAAAGACTATCATTAGAGTACTAAGGCTTCCATACTACAATTACAAAAATAATTTGTTTCAAAATGTGTATGAATCGGCCTTACTACTGCCATTTTATAGGGCTCTGAGGCCGCGAGAAGAAACAGGACCTTCCTTGGGTCCTTGAGGCTGAATTTATAAGAGCAGGCTCAAGTGGAGGAACCCACCGAGGAACCCGAGTCAGCCTCGTTGGAAGGTCACCAGCATTCGCTGATTTTTTTTTCTTGAACTTGGATCTAGCCAAAAGGGGCTGCAGATGACGCTGGGCTCTGCTAAAAGGCAGTGGGAATCAAAACGGTAGCTGTCCTCGCCGAACAAGATGTGCCTAAAAAGCTGGTCTTCTGAGGCTGAATGGGTTGGAAGACAGCGAGAGCACGGTTTAAACAAACCCCGAGACCCCTGACTCCACTCTCACTTGGAGCTAGGCAGAGCTGGCTCCTGTCTGATCACCAAGAAGGCAGGACTGGCAACAGGGTGGAGCTGATCCTCCTGCCAGTGTCGGGCTGTTATTCTGGACCCATGGGACAGACGGACCAATGTGTGTCGGTGGCAAGGCCTGGGCTTTGCAATCAGATGAGCCTGGGCTCAAATGGCAGCTGTTACTAGTTCTACAACTGTGGCCAAATTACTGCATCGTTCTAAGCCTCAGCTATCGTGAAAATTAAACAAGATAATGAGTGTCTAATAACCTGAGGTAGGAACCAGCACATAGTAGGTGTTCAATCGATGTTTGCTGCCCTTCCTCTTTTTCCCTGGGGAGTTTTCCAGGCTCCATTAAATGGACTGGACTAAAAGACTGTATCTGATTGAGCATGTTTCATCCATCTCTGTAGATTTGTAGTTCAGGCATGGTCACTTAAGCTAACACCAGATTTTGAAATCAGGATTATCAAAACAAACGAACCACAGGTTAATTCTTTGCTTTAAAAATTATTCACCAGAGGATTTTGTATTTCCAACTTTGAACTCAGCAAGCTCCATCTGCATTAAATGTGACAAAGACAGTCAATACAAGCTCAACTTTGATCCAACCTGATGGACGGAGTCCGTTCATTTGTATTTCAACCTTCACTTCCCCCTTAAGCCTATGCCCACACCTATCACCAAATGAGTAACACGTTTCTGCGAAGAACTAGGGCCTGTGAAGAGGCGCCAGGCAGGGTTAAGTGGCACACCTACCTGTGTTGTTAAAAACAGTATTAATAAACATGCAGTTCTTGAAGTAGGTGTTGACTGAAGTTACATCCTCAAAGGTGCAGGACTTAAAAACCGAATCTTTGAAAATTATGGATTTGAGCCTGATCCCTTCGAATCTGCCCAACACACAAAAAGATTCATATTGATGATTGTGTCTATCAGAGTTGAAAGCTAAGTCAAACAGATTTAGAGATGTGAGGTCCCACTAGGGACTCATCTTAATTATAAAGGACATTGGCTTCTGGATTTTCTAAGCTCCTAGCTTTTCCCTTTTTTCCTCATGCGGCCTGTCCTTTGGCTATCTCATTGCTCACCAATATTATTTTCTACCAGAAGAAGAGATGGCATTCAAAATAACTGCATTTGGCTTTTGGCAATGTTGGTAAAAGTTTTTGTAGGGTATACAGTTGAAGGTATTGAGTTTGGAGATTACCTGTGGCTACTGATTCTTTATTTTTCAATCCTATCCTCTTGTTCCTTCACACATGCCTTTATTTGAAAATTCTCTATTTGGGGTTAATGGCTCTAACTTGAGGATGTGCTTCCATGCTCACTTTTAATGAAAGTCTATTTCCCAAGCTGAAAACCCAAAGCTTCTTAATTCTAGTGTAGGGACTTCCAATTATCTTGAAGAGAGGATGGGAGAATCATTTATGTGAGGAATGATTGTCTTGGGGGTCAAGAAACTCATAGCTTACAGTCATTTCCAAGAATATTTTTTTTTTCATCGCTAAGAGGTACCAAGTAGAATGACCATAGCCCTGCTTATTTTTGGAAATGCGTAGAATGATGAAACTTGCTCAGATCCATTTTTGGGTGATGTAAAGGGGAAGGGGGAGATGATAATAGTCACAATGATCCTAACATCTTAGAAGAGTCTAGGGCTCAGATATTCAGTGTTGATAAGGACTCTTGGGAGACATGGATACATATTCACCAGTGTGTCTCGGCAATTTATTAAGAGACTACGAATGTATACTTAGCCAGTCACCGAGAGGAAAATGCTTATTCACCTGGGGAAGAAGTTATTACACCAAATACCACTCTTATGAGAGCAGAAAGGGACTGATCCTCCCAAGCAAGTGAGCTGACTTAAAAGCAATTCACTATCGAGTACTCTGAAAATCCTCCTCACCCTAATGTCGGACTGCATTTGTCCACTCAAAATGCACTAAGCGCCTATGAGACCAACCTCCTCAAAAAACAATCTTATTTCAACCCTTACTCTAGGAGTCCAGAGTAAAACCATCTAAGCCATAAATCTATCTACTAAAGGAGGGTAAATAATGGCACATTTTAAGAAGATCACTAATTTTCTGAAGTGAAACTGAATTTAGAAAGGGGAAACAATCTTTTTTTAATGGATACTATATGCACAGAGTACACATGGTGCAAAATTCAAAATGTTGAAAAAGGAAAAAGTAAGTCTTTTGTCTCCCATCCCCAAGCCACCTAGTTCTTTTTTCCAGGGATAACCACTGTTGTCAGTTTCTCGTATGCTCTTCCAGAAGCATTCTGTATACAGGGCGCTAGCAAACAGGACACTATTCTACACCTTGCTTCGTTCTCCTCGGAGTCTACCTCAGAAGTCATTCCTTATCAGTATATAAAGAATCGCCATTTTAGAATGTTGAATAGGAAAACTATTTTTAAAAAAAATGAGTTAGCTAGTGGTATTTCAAATTTCCCTGAAAGACAAAAAAAAAAAAAAATTCTATCGCCTTCTAAAATAAATGTATATGTTTTAGAGGGATTTTAATACTATTAAAATTATTAATCATCACATTGCCAAAGTAAAAAAATTTCTCCGCGATGACTGAATATCCAGCTTAGAACTTTTTATTAAAAATATGACTGTCAGGGGGCTTCCCTGGTGGCGCAGCGGTTGAGAGTCCGCCTGCCGATGCAGGGGACACGGGTTCGTGCCCCGGTCTGGGAAGATCCCACGTGCCGCGGAGCGGCTAGGCCCGTGAGCCATGGCCGCTGGGCTTCCGCGTCCGGAGCCTGTGCTCCGCAATGGGAGAGGCCACAACGGTGAGAGGCCCGTGTACCGCAAAAAAAAAAAAAAAAAAGACTGTCAGAGGCACAAACATATTAGAAATTTCTAATGGAGTAACAATAACTTTTAAGTAATTAAGTCAATTTTCTAGAATTATAGAGCACTTAACTCTAAAGTTTCTGCGGAGAAGCAAGTACAGATTCGAGTCAGTATTTTATGTGGGAGAGTTAACGTCATCCTATATGGATTAGGCCCCTCACTGAACTGCTGATCCAACCAATTATCTCCTGGTTGGTCACTCTCCTTTTCATTACACAAATCATAAGCATCCCACAGTATTATTTTTCATCTTTCCAAACTAGTTTTTGCCCAGGGAAACTTTGATCATTTATTGTTTTAGAGTTTTACTTTAATTTTGAAACTGGGAGAATTTCCTAAGAACGATATAAACTAACAGGAACTCATACCAGCAATTATTTGCTCAGATAACAAATAAGGGGTAGAAATGAGGACTCTGTCTACCCCTTTCCCTCTCTGAAAAAATAAACCACAACCACCTTTGGAGTCACTTCTCTCTCCTCATCAAGAGGCGTTTCAGACTCCATACTCAAAAATGTCCTTTGCTAACTTATTCCACATTTTCAAAGCTCTTAACTTTGGGGAATCATTCCTATTCTCTAATTGAAACTTTTCCTGATACAACTTAACCCCAATTCTTGATTCAGCATAGTGGAGAAGGAAGGAAATCTGAAAAGTGGTCCCCTTTTCCAGAGATAAAAACAGGCATGAGATTACATGGCAGATTTCCTCTCTGAGTTAAATAATGCTATAACCTATCTTATTTTCTCATAATCTTCACTCTTCTCTTCCATAACTTATTTTGCTTGCTTTCCAAGGCCTCTCTGAATTTTCTTTTCACACCAGTCAATTCCATTCCTTTATAAATATGAAGTAGCTCAGTTTCAGAAGTAGTTATAACTGATAACTGATATACGTGTACCTTTTCTTTAAACGCCATTTGGAAGTATTTAAATTCAGTCTGAAAATGACTACATGTACAAACTAAAAAAACGATTCATATTTTAGTGCCGTGAAGGCTAATAAGAAATACATTTTTGAGACCAGGTAGGAAGTGAAATGATTTAAAAGTTTCCGGACCTGCCGTTGTCCCATTCCAGTCCAGAAACAATCTTATTTGCCGTTGTAAAGTTAGCAGTTAAATTTGAAAATTGTCCTGTCGGATCATCTACATCTTTCAACACATTCGACTGTAGATGCTTAATAACATCAGGGAACCAAATGGATAAACCGTAGTACCTGCAAAGACAAAGAAATGTGAGTTTGTAAAGGTGCCGACACCCTAGCGGCCACGAGCATCTCTGTCATTTTCAGAGGTAGTGGTTTCTGGAGAAGCACTGCTGATTGGGACCCGCCTCCTGTGGCATTATGAACCATCAAACAGTAACCTCCCTGGACCCTCCTCATCACAAGTCCGCAAAAATCAGGCTAGAGGGACAGCCTGGGTTTCCCTGGAGAACCGCAGGTCCGTAATTCCTGAACCCTTCCTTTGGGAAGAGGCGTGCATAAGAACCCCCTTGTACACCAGCACATGGCATCCTGGCCCTGATGTTTTTCTCATCCCCGTAGGCTGCACTGAAGAACCCCATCTCCTAGTCTGGAGCTACAGACTCCTGGGGTCCCCAGACTGTGAGGGCCCTTAAAGAGTGACCTCTTTGTTAATGGACAATCTTTCTTGGTTCCTACACTACTATGGTACCGCTAGCCTGGGGGCAGAGCCCACGCTCAAATTAGTTCAAGGCTGGAAAAAAGGCCATTTAAGTTATTCATTGGAAAAGCCAGGTTACTGCCCACTTTCTGCCTCTTGCCTCTAGTGTGCTATTCTAACAGCTTAGAGCTCAGTCATACAGCTGTGACCTTCATAACAGCAGCCACTAACCACATGTGGCTACTGAGCAGTTAAATGTGACCAGTCTGAATGAGATGTGCCATGAGCATGAAACACCGGATTTGAATACTTATGGGAAAAAAAAACGTAAAATTAAGTTGTTAATCATTTCATATTGATTAAATGTCAGAATGATAATATTTTGGACAAAATGAGTGAAATAAAATGTTATTAAAATCTGTCTCACCTGTTTCCTTTTCCTTTTTTTTTTCTTTAAATGCAGCTGCCAGAACATTTAAAATGACACATGTGGCTGACATTATATTTTTATTGGACAATGCTGCTCTAAACTGGTGGTTCCCACTCAAAGCACAGTCCCTGGGCCAGCAGCATCAACATCACCTGGGAACTTGTCAGAAATGCAGACTCTCAGGCCTCATCCAGACCTGCTGAATCAGAAACTGTGGGATGGAGTCCTTCGTGTAACTCTTCTGATGCACACTCAAGTTTGAGAACCACTGCTCTAGCTTATCCCTAGTTACATTGAGCTACACAGGGAAAGAAGTGGTCATGAGCATAACTTTTGCAGGTAGATATGCTAGGTTTGAATCCTGGCCTTGCCAGTTACCAGCTATGTGATCCTGGGCAAGTTATCCCCCCATCTCTAATATCGGAATGATGGTAGTACCCACCTTCCTGGGTAGTTGCTTGGATTAAATGGAATGCCAAGTACCTAGCACATAGTGAGTGCTCAAAAGACGAAGTTTTTTTTTTTTTAATAAATTTATTTTTGGCTGCGTTGGGTCTTCGTTGCTGCGTGCGGGCTTTCTCTAGTTGAGTCGAGCGGGGTCTACTCTTCGTTGCGGTGCAAGGGCTTCTCATTGCAGTGTCTTCTCTTGTTGCGGAGCACGGGCTCTAGGCGCGCGGGCTCAGTAGTTGTGGTGTGTGGGCACAGTAGTTGTGGCTCACGGGCTCTAGGGCGCAGGCTCAGTAGTTGTGGTGCACAGGCTTAGCTGCTCTGCCACATGTGGGATCTTCCCGGACCAGGGCTTGAACCTGTGTCCCCTGCACTGGCAGGTGGATTCTTAAACCACTGCACCATGAGGGAAGCCCCATAGTAGGCATTTAATACTCGTTAATTTTCAGCCCTCTCTTCCTTCATCGATCAATGGTTTTTTAGAACTTGAGTGGGAGTTACTTTACATGTTCTAAGTCAACCCTGTCAATTTAGAAATAAGGAACTAAAACTTGGTAGTGTCCCCAAGTCACACAGCAGAACAACCCCTACCTTCCTGGTCTCTCCCTTTACTACAACTCACAGCTCTGGGAAATGCTGGTCATCTGCGATCACTCACTGGTTTTCATTTAGGGATGTTAAGACATGGAGCTTGCAGCATAAATATTGGGCTCTACCAGAGCCTATTGACCTGAAAGTGCAGGGTATTATCTACCTGCCTTTAAAAAACAATAAATTAGGTAAAAATCGAGTTGTATACACATATTCTAAAGTGAGTATGTCAACCATTTGCAACAAAAATTCTGAAATGTTCTCCCTACCTCCTCTTTTCTTAGAATACATATATGGTGGTTTTATTTATTGAGCACTTATTATGTGCCAGGGCCATATATCCGTGAGCAAAACAGTTTAAAATTCCTGTTCTCACAGAGCTTCCAGAGGAGGAGGACAGAGCTTTCTTTATTCTTTAAACAATGGAGGGCTTCCCTGGTGCCGCAGTGGTTGAGAGTCCACCTGCCAATGCAGGGGACACGGGTTCGTGCCCCAGTCCGGGAAGATCCCACATGCCGCGGAGCGGCTGGGCCCATGAGCCATGGCCGCTGAGTCTGCGCGTCCAGAGCCTGTGCTCCGCAACGCGAGAGGCCACAACAGTGAGAGGCCCGCATACCGCAAAAAAAAAAAAAAAAAAAAAGAATGGAAAAGCTTTTTGTCTATTAGAAGATGATAGAAGGTACAATGGGGAATAATAAAGCTGAGAAGGGGACCGGGAGTACTGAGGGGCTGCAGTTTTTAAAAAGGTGCTTCTGGAGGTATCATTGAGAAGGTGACACACCAGGAAAGACTCAAAGGAGGAGAGGAAATGAGCCAGGCCATGTCTGGGGGCAGGACTAAGGCCCGAGATGGAACATGTTCAAGAAAGTTCTGACACATTTGAGGAAGAGCAAAGAGGCCGGTGGGCTGGGGCCACGCCAGTGAGGAGAGGAGGGTGGAGAAATCATGGGGGCCAACCATTCGCGGGCTTATCAAACTTTCCAGACACTGTTGGTTTTGCTACCCCCGCTTCTTTATGACAGCATAAATTAAATGACTGGGTGATAAAAACTGTAATTGCCAGCAAATGGAAAATGAAAAAAAAAATTCTTTCGTAGAGGTTAACAGCATCAAACAGTATAAGAAGAAAAGCAGCGTGGTTGGGAGTTACAGTGTGGAAATTTAAAGATTTCACTCACCAAGAATTTAGGCATCACTTACCCAAAGGACAGCGTGAACCAAACAATCGTAAGCTTTATGGTATTGTCCTTGACTGGGTAGGTGAAACAGCTCATAAAAGTCAACCAAATCTGTGAAATATTAGAGAGTTTTCTTAGGCAGTTACCTAATCAACTGCATTTCCCAACCCCCTCCAACAAATTATAAAAAATGTTGAGTTTTCTTTGGGCTGGATTCATTTGAAATTACAGTGTAAAAGCTAAAGGCTACAGGAAACCACATTTTTGGTTTTTGTAATTTTTATTTATCAGCTTCCAATGGACAAAGTAACTCAAGACATCAGTGTACCCCATCACTGCCAGGACTCCTTGCCTAATACCTTCCCTCCCCAAAGAGGGAATGTCTTGGTAACCCCGCTAATCCCAAGGGATTACCTGGTCCTACTCTAGGAATCGGGCGTCCTGGGCAGAAGGGGGAAGAACCCCATTCACGGGACAGATTGAGTCAATCCTGTTTCTGACTAACCTCAAGTACCAAGTTGGCCAGCAAGCCAGGTTGGGCTTGTTACTTACTCCATACAGTTCTGTGCGGATCCGAACAAAACACCTCATGTACCATGTTCCTGTGTCACTCTCGATTTCGATCAGCTCATCTATTTGTCTTGGGGTTTTGATTCTGTTTACCTGTAAGGAGCAACAGAGGGCAAAGTGTTGAGTTCTCTTCTCTGAAGTTGGCGGAGTTTAGGCTTACAATTTGTTTTTAAAGGAGTGAAAGCTGACTCCAACAAAAAGGAAGCAGGTATTTGATACACAAGCAGGTATCCATACATATATGAGACCACTGGTGTAAGTACACAGACTCAAAAGAACTGAATAAAGAATGAATGGGGAAAAAAAAAGAACAAATGGGAGGGAATACCATAAAGAAGAGGGGGAAGAGTAAGTAGTAATGGAATAATATGAAAACAAAATACCCTTCTCTGAATCACTAGTAAAAAGGCACACATTAGGGGGCTGGGGAGGGATGGATTGGGATTTTGGGATTAGTAGAAGCAAACCATTATATAGAGAATGGATAAACAGCAAGGTCCTACTGTATAGCACAGGGAACTATATTCAATATCCTGTGATAAACCGTAATGGGAAAGAATATGAAAAAGAATGAATATGCATGTATAACTGAATCACTTTACTGTACCGCAGAAATTAACACAAGACTGTAAATCAACTGTACTTCAATAAAATAAATTTTTTAAAAAAGGCATACATTAGCAGATTAAACATCCAGATAGATTCGCTTCTGGATTAAGAATTACTTTGCTTAGACTAAAATGACTGAACACACTTTTCTTTGGAATCTGCTTATTTGATGAATTTGGCCCCTAAACATACTTCTTAAAGCTTTCCCATCAAGCTTCCATTCTTAGAGCATCCCTGTGACCCTTGCTTCCTTCTCCCACAGCCCCTGACAGTGCCTGGTCAGCAAGTACCCGCAGGTGACCATGAGGTGAGGTCCAGTGAATAAGCTTCAATTACAAGCCTCAACACGGACTCTTCAAGGTTAGAAGGGGAAGAAACGATGGAGGATCAGCCTGAAGCTGTATCCATGACTTAAACTAGCCTCCTTTTGCTAAGGAAAAGATCGAAGAGTCAGGAGAAGCAATGCTTCCAACACAGAGAATGAAGCCTGAAAAGAGAGAGAGAGAAAAAAAAAGCATGGTTCCTTTGTGGACCTGTCCCATCCGACCCTGTGAGTCAACATCTAACTGCTGTTGATACACTTGAGAGAAGACACAGGAATGTGTACACATGTTACTCCTGCCAGGGATAACTCCTGAACAGATCTTTCTGGAGAGCCTGCCAACATCCAAAGGAGCACTTCTATCATGAGACTCTGGGTGCCAAGACTGGCTTTTGACAGAAGTGATTTGGGGACCCTCAGTATCTTTCAAATTACACCAGGTGGGCAGTAGCCTCTTCATGGCTATGTAAACAAAGATGCCCATATTTAATGACAATAATGTCTGAGTTAATGTCTGGGATTCCAAACAGAGTCAGCTCCAAATCATCCATGTAGGCATTATTTTGTGATATTCCAGAATTCCTTTTTTTAAATCACAGGGGTATTCTTCTTCTTCTTTTTTTTTTTTTGTATTGAATGAAAGATTCATCAAATTCTATAGTGCTTTACAGTTTTCAAAAGTTTCACACAAGTGATTTCGTATAATCCCATAATAACCCCTTTCTTTCTCCTACCCCTATACTGCCCCTCCTCCTTTAACTCTCCCCACTGGTAACCACTAGTTTGTTCTCTGTAGCTGTGAGTCTGTTTCTGTTTTGTTATATTCATTAGCTTGTTGTAGTTTTTAGATTCCACATATAAGTGATATCATACAGTATTTGTCTTTCTCTGACTTATTTCACTTAGTATAATGCCCTCCAAGTCCATCCATGTTGCTGCAAATGGCAAAATTTCATTCTTTTTATGGCTGAGTAATATTCCATTATATATACATACCACATCTTCTTTATCCATTCATTTGTTGCTGGACACTTAGGTTTCTTCCATACCTTGGCAATTGTAAATAATGCTGCTATAAACACTAGGGTGTATTTATCTTTTCAAATTAGTGTTTGTTTTTTTTTGGATATATACCCAGTAGTGGAATTGCTGGATCATATGGTAGTTCTATTTTTAGTTTTTTGAGGTAACTCCATACTGTTTTCTACATCGGCTACACCAATTTACATTCCTACCAGCAGTGTACGAGGGTTCCCTTTTCTCCAAATCCTCGCCAACATTTGTTATTTGTATTCCTTCTGATGATAGCCATTCTGACTTGACATATTACTTTTGGGAGGCTTCTTCTCCACTCATCAATGTTTGTGCATTCTTTCACTGGCACCCATGGGGAGCCAGGCCTAGCACTAGACCCTGGAGATGCAAACATAAAACATCACACCATCCAAGCAATTACCATACAAATTAGAAAGTACTCTAACGGAAATCTATATCAGATGGGAGAGACATATTGTACAGAACACCCAAGTTGACCTGAGAGTGAGAAAAAAGCCTTCATGGACTGTGGAATTTGAGTTGGAGCTTATGGAAAAGTATGTCATTTGCCATGTGTGTCAACTACTTGAAGGGCATTCCAAGTGGGAGGAATATCATGTGCAAATGTCCAGGGGTGTGAGAGAAAAGAGTGTATTGGAAACTACATAGCATTTGCTATTCCTGAAGAATAGTGCAAGGGCAGAGGGCAGTGAGTAAGGAGGACTGAACCAAATCAGTGGCAGGAAGGGTGGAAAGTTAAGAGACAATAATGAGAGATATTTAGGATGGCGGATAATAGGACACAGTGATTTCTTGGACATACTGGAGATAAAGGAAAGAAAGAAATAGGATAGTTTTCAGGGCTCTGGTTTGGGTGGTGCTGATGGTACTTGCTGATAGAATTTTAGACAAGGAAGAGGTTTGGAAACTCTTAAGGTGAGAAGTTCAGATTTAGAAATTCAGAATTTGAAGGGCCTATGGTACACAGGAGTATGGCCACAAAGACCTTCAACATGCACGTCTGGAGCTCAGGAGATTTGTCCATTAGGAGAGAGAGATCTAGGAAGTAGCTGAGATAAGCTAAGGAGAGTGTGTAGGGTTAAAAGGGAAGTTAGCTGCAAATAAAGCCCTGAAAAACAATATTTAAAGAAGGCACATAGGAAGAAAAGCTTAGAAAGGAGAGAAGGAAGGCATATGAATTCACTATATTGTATCAATAGATATAACAAGGAAAAAGACAAATGTGTCATGGCGGAATCATGTAATGACTTTGAAAGTTACATATAAATGACTTTGAAATTACCCACTCTTTTAGAGCGTTCCCACCTTATTCTCACTTAACCTTTATACAGTAATATTAACGTGGATGACCATGAGTGAACTTGGTAACTCAGATCTTCTGGAAGAAAAAGCAGGTTAGCAGGGCAATGAGGCCCTACAGAGACACCTTCTCAGAAGTCTTGGGTAAAGGGTTTATCCTCTTTAGGATAGGGACACTGAGTATCTAAATTAGTTAGGGACACTGAGTATCTAAATTACATCTCAAGATTCTTCTTGCCTTATGATCCTTTAATTTAAAAATATTCTTGGGGCTTCCCTGGTGGTGCAGTGGTTAAGAATCCGCCTGCCAATGCATGGGACACAGCTTCGAGCCCTGGTCCGGGAAGATCCCACATGCTGTGGAGCAACTAAGCCTGTGAGCCACAACTACTGAGCCTGCACTCTAGAGTCCATGAGCCACAACTACTGAAGCCCACACACCTAGAGCCCATGCTCCGCAACAAGAGAAGCCACCGCAATGAGAAGCCCACACACTGCAACAAAGAGTAGCCCCCCTCGCCACAACTATAGAAAGAAAGCCTGTGCGCAGCAACAAAGACCCAACGCAGCCAAAAAAATAAATCAATAAAATAAATCAATTTTAAATAAATAAATAAATAAATAAATTTATTTTAAAAAAATTTCTTGGACTTCCCTGGTGGTCCAATGGTTAAGACTCCGCGCTTCCACTGCAGGGTGCGCAGGTTTGATCCCTGGTCAGGGAACTAAGATCCCGCATGCCGTGGGATTCAGCCAAAAAAAAAAAAAAATTCTTCCTTTATTGTTAATTTACTCAAAAGAAGGGCCTACTCAAAGGCTCCCAGGGCCTCAGTGGAGGATATCCATTATTGATCTTCATTTCTCCATTACACTGCAGAAAAAATTTTTATTAATTGAGAATCTGTGATAATTTGAACAGAGGCTAGACTGAAGTCTATCTTCACACTATGAAAAATCCATTTCCTATTAAAACATGAAATGAATAAATAAGGTTTCAGGGGACTGTTTAATCAGGAACTATTTGACTTATTTTAAGAACTAAAATTGATATTATTTATAAGACACTGAAGAGATCTTGCTTATGTCCTATTTAAACCTATTTTAGACAAAACATTTTTTGTCTATGCTGCACATATCAAAGGATTTAAAAACCACTGTTCTTTTTTATTTTGGTGGAGGTGCTGGGGAAAAAAAACATCGTTCTTTCCAAAAAATTCCATGCATCCAATTTTCATTAGTTTAGACTAGTTTTCCCGTTGAGAATAAATTGTGTAACTAGAGGATGGAAGAACATTCCACGCAGAGGGAACAGCACATACAACAGTAGCATGGCAGGCATAGGTAAAATGGCAAGTATGAAAGACGAGCGGCTGGTGCAGCGAGAGAACGATTTACAACCAGGTCTTTTCAGAAAAGGTTTCTCGACCTCTGGTGTGGAGGATTCACTGAGAAGCAGTACTCACCGTGAAGACTTTCTCAGACTGACCCCGTGCTCTCATGTTTGTGTCATGAATTAACTTCAGAATCATCCAGGCTTCATCATGTTTTCCAACCTAAGAAATATGAGTAGACAGTGAAGGGCCAGGAGGTGAAACACACATACTCCCTGATTTTCCAATAACCATGTGGTATTGTCAGATCCAATTGGGTGTAACAGTGCAAATGCATTCAGGTTCGTCCCATTGGAACACACAGGCTACTTGGATATCCTGGAGTGCATTAGCAGCTCAAGGGATGTGCCTCTAACTAGACATAGCACCTTTGGATAGTAAGGTTCATTTATAAAACAAGAAGCCACATTCTCTTCGTTGAGGGAAATGACTTGCTTGAGGAGGAACATTAGTGCTTTCTGGCCACGAGGCAGCTTTTTCACATGCTGGTTGTCGAAAGCATGACCCCATGAAACCAAACCCTCTATGGTTCCGTAGTAGGAAGGAAAAATGTACCACCAAAGAGGCAAACATACTTTCCTAGAATTAGAAGGGACTCGTTCCACTGTATGCGGTTTCTTTGAGTATTTGTAATGATGAGCGTTACCTCCAACAAGAACCGTGGGCTTTCAGGCATGAACGTGAGGGCCACCACTGAGCAGACGCAAGGAAGGGCGCAGACGATGATGAACACACGCCAACTATGAAACTCGTAGGCGGACCCCATGTTGAAGCTCCATCCTGGAAAAGGAAGACAGGAGGGGTGAGGAGAGCCCTCTCCAGGCTGCCTGCTGGGACAGCGAGGTCCCCACGTCACTGTGAGCGTCCATACCTCAAATTGACTCATAGTCAAATCTTACCACCCCCAGAAGAATGAGCTGATACGGGCATCAGCCACAGTGACCAGTTCAGCTTGAAGACGGCCAACAGCAGTGCTGGGAAGAAAAATGCTTGGAATCAAAGGGGTCTGCACCTATGGATGCGGTGTGTTGCTGAACAACCAAACTCCAAAGGCCAAGGTAAATGAATTTGGGACAGTGCTTTTTCCAACAGAGCCCTGGGCTGGGTATCTTCTCTCTCCAGCAGACCACTCTGCACTCTTGTCTCTGCTGTGTGCCAGGAAATGGCCCTCCATGGACCATACCAACTGGCCCCCTTGCCCACGAGCTTCCAGTTGGGTTTGAATAAAGGAAGCACTGGCAGGAGAACAGAGGGTGGCAGCAGGGTGCAGGATATTTATTCCCCTTGCTTCCCTTCTCCCCTCCTCCTGGCTGCGTGGAGGTTTGACAGTGGGTGTGCTCATCCCCTGGAAGCTTCTCGTGAAACCACAGCTCTTGTCAGGTTCTGGCAATCCCTGTCTCTCCTTGCCCTTTGAGGCATAAGTGGGCACAGGATGCCCTTCTGCTACTAGCTCCGAGGTACTTTATTATTCTGTACTGGTTTCTCTTAACTGTTCCCATGCAGCTCTTTTCAGCGACCCCCTCTGCGGGTGTCACTGGTTTCCTGCCAGCATGCTGACCAGTGCAATGATTAAGAACTGGCATTTGCCAACCTTTCCACATGCACATGCCATACACTAGATCAAGAGAATTTTAAATTTCTAAACAGGTTTTTATTACAATATAATGAAAACAAGCGAACAGGATACCGATGGAAATCTCTCAAGAACTAAAAGAAAAGCAATATTTGAATGAATGTAAAATGGTTGAAAGCAAAATTCCACCATGACTCTAAAGGAGAAAGAATGAAGCATATCAAATCTAATTGAAAACAGAGAAGAGATTGATGGAGGCACAGATTAATTACGTGAGGCGAAATTCTAATGTTTGCAATTCTTGGTATTTAGAAGGCTGCTGTGAGCAAAAGTCAGATAGTCTACATTCCATCCCTGGGAGACTAGTATAATTATTCATTGTTTGCACAGGAGCCAAGTGAGATTCTGGAGGTGCCATGAGTTCCTCAAGGCCACACAGCTGAAGTTAGGCACCAGAATCTTCTCCACCGGGATTTGAGGCAGAATCTTATACCACACATGTCCGCATGTCTGTGCTTACTCAAACACAGGCTTTGTTGATAAATCATATAAACACCTACATCATATAATCAATCTTAGATTCATAAGCATTTTCTGGGAATTTAATACCTGAGGACTATGTGGACTGCTAAATTAACTACAACATAAACTTTAGGAGGGGATGCCTCCTCTCAATGTTTTATGTAGCAGAAGTTCAAACGCCTCAGATATCCAAAACACAGAGGAAATCATATGATGGAACTAAGAAAACATACCTTGTTCACTTCACATTTGATCTAAGAGCTTCATGTAAAGGAATTCTTTTTTAAAAGTGCTGGAGCCAACAGAAGCTGATCCCCACCTACGTATCTGAGCTCATCTTCTGCTGGTCCCCTCCTTCACTTGGTCCATCCCACCGGCCTGCTTCAAGTTCTCAGAATACACAAAGCTTAATTCCATTTTAGGGGCTTTGCCTTATTCCCTAGGAAGCCCAGCCATGCATTGAAAGGATGGTGGTTGTATGTCAGCCAGCCTTCCTATGAGTTTTGAAGTGAGAGGATTTTTCAGTATTTCTCGTCCTCAAAGGAGTCCCCTCGGGGTCTTTGCGTTTGACGTTTTCCCTGCCTGGACTGCTCTGTCTGAGTATTTGCATACATGCGTGCCTCCTTTATACTTTCCAGGTCTCAGTTTAAGGTCATCTCTTCAGAGAGGCCTGAACACCCAATCCCACTCTTATCATCAAGACCTGCTTTATTGTCTCCACAGCACTTACTGCTATCTAAAGCTGTGAATTCATTGATTTGTTTACTTTTTTACTGTCTCTCCCTTTCCACACCATGAAAGCAGGAATTCTGCTTTTGTTACTCATCAATATAACCCCAGTGCCTATAGCAAGTCCTGGTCTATAGGAAGTGTTCTTTAAATGTTTGTTAAATGCACACGCGTGCACACACACACACACACACAAGCATACCCTTTTGTGTTTACATATGTACTTGAACATGTACAGAATTGCTGCAGGCTACTTTTGTTTTGACATTTTTTCTGAATCTACACTAAGCAGCAAAACAACTTTGATTTACTTTTTCAAATTAAATTTGTAATTTGTATACAGTAAAATTTTTTATTACTTTTTTTTTTTTTTTTTTTTTTTGCGGTTCGCGGGCCTCTCACTGTTGTGGCCTCTCCCGTTACAGAGCACAGGCTCCGGACGTGCAGGCTCAGTGGCCATGGCTCACGGGCCCAGCCGCTCCGTGGCATGTGGGATCCTCCCGGACCGGGGCACGAACCTGTGTCCCCTGCATCGGCAGGTGGACTCTCAACCACTGCGCCACCAGGGAAGCCCTTTTATTACTTTTTAAGTTCCATTGTTCTGTGAGTTTGATAAACGTACGGAGTCACGTAACCACCATCATAATCAGGATACAGATTGTTGCATCACCCCGAAACATTCCTTCCTGCTGCCCCTTCAGAGTCAACCCCTCCTCTATGCCTAACCCCTGGCAATCACTGGTCTGTTCTCTGTCCCTACAGTTTTGCCTTTTCCACAATGTCATATAAATGGATGTATATCGTACGCAGCTTTTAAACTCTGGCTTCTCACACTTGGCATAATGCATTCATGCAGACTGCTGCCCATTTTAATAGTCGCACCTTTTCATTGCTGAGTAGCATTTCACTGTGTGGATATTTCATGTGTTCACCCACTCATCAGCTGAAGGACGGCTGGAATTTTTCCATTTTTAGGGGATTATAAATAAAGCTGTTATAAACACTTCAGACGGGTTTTTGTGTATCCCAACGTTTTCCCTTTCTCTTGGGTAAATACCTAGGACTGGGTAAATTGAGTCATTTAATAAGTATATGTTTAGCTTTATTAGAAACTGCAAACTATTTTCCATAGTGGCTGTACCATTTTGCCCCCCTACCACTAGTATATGAGAGTTCTAGCTTCTTTACACACTTCCCACCACCTTTTTGCCAGTTCTTTTTTTTTTTTTGGTTACATTTTGGCCTTCTATAGGTGTGTAGTGGTATCTCACCATGGTTTTAATTTGCACTTCCCTAATGCCTAGTGATACCTTAATTTACTTTCTGTTCATTCATTCATACTTTTATTGAGTGCCTCTCTGTGCTAGTCACAGTGCTGAGATGTAGAGGCTAACGCTTATTTCCCGCCCTCAAGGAGTTAAAGTACAGAAGAAGAGGCAGATGTGTTAACAGACATGTTAAACAGTATGACTCATGCTAGAACAGGTTCTAAAGGAAGTGTAGAGGGAGTACAGAAGGGGTGGAGGTACCTATCCCAAGGAGTCTTCTCTTAAGAGCCCTTGATAAATTTCTTTTCTGATTCGGGTCCATGAAAACGAATAGAGCAAATTCGTAAATTTCTAACATCCACGTTTGAGATACAGTTCAAATCAGTACTAAAGAAGCAGAAGAGGCCAGCCAGGACTGACTGTGCCATGCCCGATCCCCAACTCTCTCCTACTATATTACAGCTATTTGACTTGAAGAGAGAAAGTAGAGCCCTAGAAGCAGGAGGGAGTCCTAGAAAAGGAGTTCAACCCTACTCCCCTTTTAGGATATGCCCTGGGACGGGAGGGGCGGTACGGAGAGAGAGAGACTGATGGATGATATCCTGTGGCCTGAATGAGGGGTAGACACAGTGAGGGTCTTAAGAAATGACCCTGCAGATGCTCTGTAAAACTAAAATACCATTAACCTAGATTAAAAATGAATGATAAGAATGACGACAATGACTGCCATAACTACTCGGCGGCGAATTCTCAGGACCCCTCCTCCCCAGCTCCATTTCAAGATGAGTTACATTTTCATTTGAGAGTGACACAAAGCCCAAACCACAAACATCAGGAAGTGGGGAGACATGAGCATGGAGTGAAGGACTAGAATGTGATACAAGCCACATGCAACTGGGAAAGCGGTTGTTGCTTTCGGATATTCACCCGCACTTAGTAAAATGGATTCTCTTCTTCATGATGGCACCACGCCTTTTTTGTCTTTAAAAAAAAAAAAGAGATTCTTGCATAAACGGTGGTTCTAACTGTCCTTTGGACTTTGTTTAAAATACCCATTAGAATATCATACTGAGGGATTTATCTAAACATAATGTACATTCCAGGCAAGGAAGGACCTCAATTAGGGTATTACAGAAAGCGCTAATCAGCGTGGCACTAATAAGAGTGTTATGTGTCTTGCATGATAATCAAGGCCATTTACCAGGCTCAAGCTGATGTGCTCTGAATGCAGAAACCAGATGCCTCCCCAGCTGCCTGACTGTCTGAAATCTTTCAAGGTGCCAAGGCAGAAGGGTGGTCCGCACGGAGAAGAATGCTGGCTTTCATGTTTTTTTCTGGGCTCTGTCCCTGAAGTACTGGTGACTTGGCACCTACTCTATTGATCTATATTTGATTGATAGTTATATGATATTTTCAATGACCCGGTTCCTTGGTAAGAAGGCATATTTTAGGTACAAGACACAAATGTCCTAAAACATTAGTATTATTAATTAATATTAATAAAAAATAAATACTATAGGTGAGATCAGTTTTCAATAGCTAAAACATAAATCACCTATATTTATGTGTCAGTGGTCTTCACTCACAAGGCACACAGCCAACTAAAATTCTCTTTGGAAAAGTGGCTCCAAATACATTTTCTCAAGTGGCCAACAAGCTTAGGAAGGGAACAATGATCAGATGAATTTCTGCTTTTATTCCTATAGAAATAAAATGTTATCCCCTCAACCTGTCACTGGTTTAAAATATAAATACTATCTAATCGGCATGAAACATTAATCCTCAGCTAGAAACTCAGGTTGTCACACATCTAGTATTATCTGTAGCTCCATAAGATTCAACCAGGTGCAGCTGGACAGTCCTTGTGGCCAATATCAGCAGACATTTTTCACCTTCTTCTCATTTGTTAAAAAAAGGGGGGGAAAAGCAAGGGTGAAGAGAATAGGTAAATAAACTGTGGTACAGGGGCTTCCCTGGTGGTGCAGTGGTTGAGAGTCCGCCTGCCGATGCAGGGGACACGGGTTCGTGCCCCGGTCCGGGAAGATCCCACATGCCACGGAGCGGCTGGGCCCGTGAGCCATGGCCGCTGAGCCTGCGCGTCCGGAGCCTGTGCTCCGCAACGGGAGAGGCCACAACAGTGAGAGGCCCGCGTACTGCAAAAAAAAAAAACAAACACAAAAACAACAACAAACAAACAAACAAACAAAACTATGGTACAGCCATGCTATAGAAGACAGTATAACTATTGGCAAAAAAGTGAGGTAGATTTTTCTGAACTGATTTGGAAACTGTCCAAGTAACATGCTCAGTGAGGAAAACACCTTTTCAAACCAACGTAAATAGTAGTGATTTCATTTTTATATACACATAAACTATATCATTATATCTAGAAAACAAGTGGGAGGAAGAGATACTCAACTATTTTACATGGTTATTCAAGGTAGCGGGTGGGAGCTATTAGGGGCCTTTCGCTTTGGCATTATTTAATTTTTGAGTTTTGTATCACCTTGTATTACTTTTTACTCAGAGGGGGAAAAAACCTTTTCAAAGAGTTGCAAGCCTTTGATTTTTCTGAAATGTAAGGTCTGATGGGAAAAGAGAGGAGATAAGGAAACTGGAATGATAACTGTGACAGTATTTAGCATCCATATACAACTTTCAGAACTAAACTAACGTTAATTCTGACTCTGACGAATCTTAACATTGACACTACAGGGCTCATTTATGGAGAGCAGTGAGGAAGTGCCTCGGTGTCTCTGGGTGGGAAAGAAAATGATATTCACAGATCTTTCATCTGTAAACCTGTATCTCTAGTCACAGTCTGATTTTGGATTCTCAGGCCAAGGCCAGTTGCATCTTGAGCGGTAATGGCACAAGCGCTATTGCCAACAGTGATACACAAAGAAATCACACACACAGAGCTCGTGGGGATCTCTCTGCAGCACAAAATCATGCATTCAAGAAGTGAGGGCCAATTCAACTGGAATTACACACCCCAGGGAGAGGGTGCAAGTAACTGTCGTAGTCGTCTGTCTCTAAGAGCAGGCCTAGGCCACAAGCTGACCTTTCTTGCTGGTTTCTCTATTTCTGCTTCCAAGCTCTGGTCCTGCCATTTGGAATGCACAGAGCCAGAGTCAACAGCAGGAGGAAGTCACATTATGCTTCTGGTTCCTGATTCTGACTTGTGATCCTAACCACACTTTTGAAGAAGCACACTGCCTGGCGGCTTTTGAAACGCAGAAATTTATGGGCTTATTTTTCAGGGTATATCTGCTGTGAGTGCTCCAGATACGAAAAGAAAGAATGAGAGGACCTTTCCAGAAAGAGTTCCTGGTAAAAGCATGTAAGACTCATTCAAGCACGATGCTCCCCAAGCTTCCCTGACAGAAATGAGTCCAAGGGTTTGAAAAAAGCTGACAGCATAAAGTGTGTGTGTGTGTGTGTGTGTGTGTGTGTGTGTGAGAGAGAGAGAGAGAGAGAGAGAGAGAGAGAGAGGTGTGTGTGTGTCTGTTTTAAACAAAGGTCCTTTGGAATTTTCTTTTGTAGACAGACAATAATATAGTACTAGTACTATGATTATGTAGGTCAAGGACTTCCCTGGTGGCGCAGTGGTTAAGAATCCGTCTGCCAATGAAGGGGACACGGGTTCGAGCCCTGGTCTGGGAAGATCCCCCACGTCGTGGAGCAACTAAGCCTGTGTGCCACAACTACTGAGCTTGCACTCTAGAGCCCATGAGCCACAACTACTGAGCCCATGTGCCGTAATTACTGAAGCCCACGTGCCTACAGCCCATGCTTTCCAACAAGAGAAGCCACCACAATGAGAAGCCTGAGCACCACAAGGAAGAGTAGCCCCTGCTCCCCGCAACTAGAGAAAGGCTGCACACAGCAATGAAGACCCAACGCAGCCAAAATAATAAATAATAATAATGTAGGTCAACTGAAATTTTATCAAAAATTTTTCTGTAAATATATACCACAATACCCTATGGGATAGTCAAATTTTGACCATATACAAATGAAGCTTATAAATGCATATAAAGGCAGCTCATTACTCTGTAAATACACACTGAATATATTCATATTTATTATCTTATAGCACATATAGGCACGCATTAACTTTCCTTCTCTGTTTTACACACATAAATATTTATTTAAAAGGAACTGTATAGGGCTTCCCTGGTGGCGCAGTGGTTGAGAGCCCACCTGCCGATGCAGGGGACGTGGGTTCGTGCCCCGGTCCGGGAAGATCCCACATGCCACAGAGCAGCTGGGCCCGTAAGCCATGGCCGCTGAGCCTGCGCGTCCGGAGCCTGTGCTCCGCGACGGGAGAGGCCACAACAGTGAGAGGCCCACGTACTACAAAAAAAGAACTGTATATGTTTTGCAGACTTATATTAATATATAAACTCTTACATAAGCTGATGTCCATGGACGAATAAAAATAAATCAACTATGTTCATTTTGTGAACAGGCATCGTTTTAGGAAACTGAAAAGCAAACAAAAATAAATATTGGGAATTCTTACATTAGGTAGAAAGTTGGACTAACAGACTCTAAAGCCGTTTCTGGGGCTCAGGTTCTCTCTGATTCTAAGATCTTGTGCCTGGACCAGATGAAGCCACAGGAAAACCTCTCTTGAGTATAGATCCATGGTAAGAAATGGAACACTTTCAAAATTGAACAGAACAAAACAAACTTCTAAACCACAATTTGTACTGACACAAGTGCCCAAAGGTTGGTAGAGAACTTGTAGCAAAATGATACTTATTCTCCATGTTAGCAAATCAATCTGCTTTCAAATCAGCTGTCCTTAAAAAACTATATATATATATATATAGTTTTTTTTGCGGTATGTGGGCCTCTCACCGCTGTGGCCTCTCCTGTTGCGGAGCACAGGCTCCAGACACGCAGGCTCAGCGTCCATGGCTCACGGGCCCAGCCGCTCCACGGCATGTGGGATCTTCCCGGACAGGGGCATGAACCCGTGTCCCCTGCATCGGCAGGCGGACTCTCAACCACCACGCCACCAGGGAAGCCCTAAAAAACTATTTTTTTCTAAACAGTGCTCCATACAACTTCATGATCCCTATTCTATTCCAGACGAAGATCTCTTTGTTCTTTGCACATGGTGTCAGCAAGAGTTTGCTCATGATCAGTAAAAGCTCTCTCTTCATTTCCAGCAGATTTTTAATGACAGAGCACAGAAATGCTCATGGAATCCACTCTTAGAAAAAAGTTTTTCTCCCCAGGGTGGGGATGAGGAAGGGGCTGTAGTATTTCCCGTGTTATGACAACAGAGGTCAGCCTGAGTGTTCTTTGTTGCTGGTGCCAAAGGTCGCACTCATACATCTCCACTAACTGTTGACCCCTCTACCTGCTCCTGTTTTTCTAGCCCCATTTCTTGCCTTGTAGCCTCTGATCCAGAACAAATCGTTTAATGCTTGACAAGCGAAACAGCTGCTTAGCTCATGATTCAGGCCCAAAATGGCCCATAGAGTTTTGTCATTTATGTCAAAAAAATTCCATTCTAACAGGCTAGGAAATGCATGCGATCACAATGACCTGGGAGCTCAAGGAAGGGGATATCACACCCTGCTTCCAGGCACAGTGGGTGGAAATATGAGTCTGGAGAGGTCCACTCCATTAGCCCCATAGCCGGATATTGCTCACTTGTATCCAGTTTAAACCCACCCAGAGAACAGCCTCCTGATCTTTGTGGTGTTTGTGGTCATAGGATGCTTCATGAAAGGCCCCAGCCCGGGTGGAGATGCTCAACCTTCCTTCCTCACAGCCTTCCAGACCAGGAATGTGGAAGCCATCCTCTACTCTCTTCCCTCCCCGTGTCTAGTCAATCACTGAGAAATATGATGCCATTTTCTGTATTTCTCCCAAACCTGTTCCTTTCTTTCCACCTCTGCTTTAGGCCAGGCCCTCATCCCTCATCCAGCTCACCTTAACAGGGCTGATGTGCAGAGGGCATGGATCTGTAGGGCTGTGCCCACTTCCGCAATACTGAAGTATGCGTGTCATGGATACTGCCCTGAGTCCTGAGCCTTGGATCTCTCCATGGTCCAGCAACAGCGGGGTCTGCTTGGCCCAGCAGGGGTCTCAGGACCTGGTTCCAGTGCTTTGGCTTTTTTCTCCTCTGACTGGGAAATGCCCTGTGGTTAAATGATTTTAATATCTCCTGTTTTTTTCTACTGGGAACAACGTGTGTTAATTTTATTACGAATAGCTGATATACAATATTATATGTTTCAGGTATACAACGCAGTGATTCACAATTTTTAAAGGCTATACTCCATTTATAGTTATAAAATATTGGCTATATTCCCTGTGCTGTGCTATAAAATATATCCCTGTAGCTTATTTATCTTAGACATAGTGGTTTGTATCTCTTAATCTGCCACCCCTATCTTGCCCCTCCACCCTTCCCTCTGCCCACTGGTAACCGTTAGTTTGTTCTCTATATCTGTGAGTCTGTTTCTATTTTGTTATATTCACTAGTTTGTTTCATTTTTTACATTCAACATATAATTGATGATAATATAGTATTTGCCTTTCTCTGACCTATTTCACTAAGCATAATACCCTCCAAATCCATTGCTGCAAATGGCAAAATTTCATTCTTTTTCTTATGGCTCCGTAGTATTCCGTTGTGTACATATACCACATCTTCTACATCGATTCATCTGTTGATGAACACTTAGGTTGCTTCCATATCTTGGCTATTGTAAATAATGATACTATGTACATTGGGGTGCATGTACCTTTTTTTTTTTAATATGTACAGATGGCACATGGTGCCAATTTTATTTGCAGATATTATAGTATTCCAAAGTTCACAAGTTAAGCCTTTGCCACAGCCTTGGCTAAATCTTGAACGAGTGCAGAATTCAGCTGTGCTAGAGTGCTGATCTTAGCATGCTTAGATGTGGCATACTTGTTCTTGATAGTCATGTGCTTTGTAAGCCCACGATTCACCATGACTATATTCTTAGCCAGGTGTTGCAATAACAACAAGAAGCGATTGTTGACAGTGTATGACAGGTAATGCTGTAGAGCTGGTGTCCATCCACCATTATCAAGAATTTTCAGTGCTAAGCAAAAAGCTCCCGCTGCAACCTGAGAAGGAGGAAAGTGCACCATATCGTAGTCCAACATAGTTCCAACAGATATTTGGCCAAAGTTTGTAGCTCAGCATCAACCTCTCCAACCTTGGATGCTCTCCGAAGGAAATGCAGGGGTAGAGGGCGACCCAGACTAAAATTTAAAGCTCTTAGAATCTTCATTTCCATCTGTCTGATTTGGTACTTAGTGTAGGTGTTGTCAGTCACAAAGGCAAAGTCACCAATTTCTGGAGGGTACATTTCCTCGTATTTGCTTGCAATAAACATGGCAGTGACACCAACCATCTTGGGCACACAATTATCCTGCATGAACCGGTCAATAATGGAAACAGTCATGTACATGGTCTCCTGGAGTAAGTGAATTTCACTTGAACCTGCACTAGCCAGTCAGTTAGGATGGCTCTCATGTTTCCGGTGATTTCACGACCCAGTAGGTATTTTGGTCTGACTGCTTCCTCTTCCTCAAGTTGTCTCAGATAAGCATAGATATCTTTTACATCTTCACTACAAAGGTTTGGATCCGCTCCATCTTCTGCACCCACATCACTCACTGTAAGAATTACATCAGAGAAAGCCTGACACACATATTCTCCTGCAGGGGCACAGCCAGGTGTTTCCATGGGGCTTGGAGAGGGAGTATCAACCAAAATAGGCTCAGGGGGAAGTCTCTCTGCTTTAACAGGCTCGGGTTCTGGCTCTGGCTCCAGATCCAGCTCCGCTGGGGGCTCCGGCACAGGTATAGGAGCCTTTTCCAGAGGTTTTGGTAGATTTTTAGCAATAACTTTTCCAGCACCTAAAGTTTTTGCTTCCTTTTTCAGGGGTAGTTTGGCCTGTGGCTGTTCACTGACTTTGTTGCCGATGTCTCCAAGAGCTGTTCTTGGCCTCAGCCCGGGCTTAGAGGTTGCAACAGTGGCCACAGGCACGCGCTTTGTGCCTGCCATACTGACCTTCGCCCTATTTTCAGCATTAATTTTCGTGTTCTTCCTCTCTCCATCCGTCTGCACCCCAAACTCTCCCACCATTTTAGGGGCCCACTGACTGCCATCCTCCCCCCAAATCTGTCCCGGTCCACTCCTGCCAGGGGAACTCCAGCAGGCGAGATAGGGAGAGGAGACACAGCGAGCCAGGAGAGCCGCGTTTGTTCACCGTCCTTAGCAGCTCATCCTGGTGATCCAGAGCGCCATGGCTTCCTCTGCACCAGGCAGCAGCTCAGTGGGGAGAAGCAGAGCACGGGAGCCACTGGCCAGCTGGGGACATTGAACCCACCGCAGGCCAAGAGCCATTCCCTCATGTACCTTTTTGAAGTAGTTGTTTTCGTTTTTTTCTTCAGATATATACCCAAGAGTGGAATTGCTGGGTCATATGGTGGTTCCATTTTCAGTTTTCCTTCTTTTTTTTTTTAGTAGTTATTTATTCATTTGTTTGCACTGGGTCTTAGTTGCGGCCAGCGGGCTCCTTAGTTGTGGCTCACCAGTTCCTTAGTTGCAGCACATGGGCTCCTTAGTTGCGGCAGGCGGGCTCCTTAGTTGTGGCATGCAAATTCTCAGTTGCAGCATGCATGTGGGATCTAGTTCCCTGACCAGGGGTCAAACCTGGCCCCCCTGCACTGGGAGCATGGAGTCTTATCCACTGCACCACCAGGGAAGTACTGTTTTCCACAGTAGCTGCACCAATCTACAGTCCCACCAACAGTGTACAGTTCTCTCCACACCCTCGCCAGCATTTGTTATTTGAATACCGCCTCTCTTTAACAGAGTTTCCAACCAGCTTCCAACCTGCCTAGTCTAATCTATCTTCCATGTACCTTCAAGAGATCTTTCCATAAGAAAAACGGAATCACAAACTCACTTACTAGCTTGAAACCTTTTAGTGGTTCTCCACTGGCCCTTCAGGATAAAGTTCAGATTCTTTAGTGTGACCACAGGGCCCTCCAAGACCTGGCTCCTGCCCATCTCTCCAGCCTCATTCCTCAGAAATCCCTCCTTCCAATCTTTGCTACCTGCTGTGCAACATCTTTACATCTTTACCCTTCCCCATCCTTGTCAGTTTGGAGAACTCCTAAGCTTCAGTCTTCTTTTCACCAAGTAGAGAGGAACATCCTCTGTAAATTCTTCCAGACACATTAACAAGTATTCACTTCCCCCACTGAGCTATCTTGGGATCCTGTGAATTCCCACAGCCCTTAGCATGGTGCCTGACACAGAGAAAAGCCACAGCAGACAGCGATCATTCATCGGCAAGTCTCTTCCTGGAGGGCAGGGGCCATGTCTTATTCATCTTTAGCACAAAACGTGGCAAACAGTAGTCACTCGACAAATGCTTATTTAGTTAATCAATAAGTAACCTGTTCTTGGATTCCTTTAAAATCAGAGTATTTGCCTAATACCTTCAAAAGTGACTTTTTGGAAACATATCATTATATTTCCTAATTTCCAAATATATGGAGTTTTGTTTCGGTAACTGATTTCTAGCTGAATTTCCTTGTGGTAGGAGATCATGCATGGTGGTATTTTGAAATATGTTGGAACTGCTTTACGATTTTTAAAAAATTTTTTTATTTCTTGGTCGCACCACATGGCATGTGGGATCTTAGTTCCCCAACCAGGGATCAAACTCAAGCCCCCGCAGGCAGTGGAAGTGCAGTCTTAACCACTGGACCACCAAGGAAGTCTTTACAATTTTTGTTTTTTCAAGTTTTATTGAGGTATGATGGACAATTTAAAAATGTACCCGTTTAAGGTGTACAATGTGATGATTTGATATATATATATATATATATATATATATATATATATATATAGCTTGTGAAATGATTATCATAATCAAGTTAATACACATACACATCAACCCACATTTAAGATCTACTCCACAAATTTCAAGTATACAATACAGAATTATTTATCTGTTGTCACTATGACACACACAGAACTATGGTCATATTAGATCCCCGGAACGTATTCAACTTACAACTGAAAGTTTGTACGCTTTGCCAATACTTCTTCATTTCCCCCAGTTTCTAATGTTATAGTTTGGCTTCCCTCTAGAGCAACGAATGTACTTTCTCGTGGACAGACTTAAGACTTCCCCCACATGAACTGGACTTCCTTTTGGAAAAGTAAAACTCTCAAGAGTTCATATACCAATACGTAATTCAAAGGGGCACTTCTTATGTCTTTAAAGCATGTTTCATACAGATTGTTTGAAAATAAAACATAGGAACCCAAATCAGTTCAATTGTTGGCAGAAACCCAGTTCACTCTTGCCCATCCCTGATTTATGACCCTGCGTGAGACATACAAATGCTATTTCTCCTCACCCGCCCCCACCCCCTTTCCCTTTGTTTCAAAATGTCAGGCATCTACCCAGAGTTACATTTCACCTTTGCTCTCTGGAAAGGCTGATTGCTTGGGTCATTAATCTTGGCCCAGAAAGAAGGTCCTCACTGCTACCCACTGTGGAAATGATTGGTCCTGGTGCATCCCAGAGAATGGTTTTCTAGGGCTGCGGCACCAGAAAAATCAAACCCAGAGTGACTGAGTCTGGGACAAGCACAGCAGTTTTTCACTCAACGTTACCTTCTCTGGCTGCTACTTAAGAGAAATGATGTAAAAACTCAGGGAGCCCATGGTGACAGAGCACTAGAGCACAGGCAGACTGCTGCTCCAGTAGAGCAGCTATAAAACCAGCTTTAACCAGAATGCTAGTACCAGCGCTTACAGATTCACACGTGGGCTCCCTTTCTCCTCATGATGGCGCACCCCACTCTGATTACAGTTGTGGTAAAGGACAGGAAGCTTTGAGCTTCCAACTGCAGCCCCCAGGAGGGATACAGATAAGTGCATTCAAGGCCTGTAGCAGATTCCCAGAATATTTATAGTACACTCACCATGTGCCAGGTACCTCACGCACATCATCTTGTTTAATGCATCAACGATCCTGCTTTCCCTGCCACCCCGATCCCCCACCGCAGGGTGGCCACATAAAATCAGGTCACCAGTCATATTCGATCTAAAAAATTTTTAGTATAAGTATGTCCCATGCAGACTTCTCTGGTGGCACAGTGGTTAAGAATCTGCCTGCCGACGCAGGGGACACGGGTTCCAGCCCTGTTCCGGTAAGATCCCACACGCCGCGGAGCAACTAAGCCCGTGCGCCACAACCACTGAGCCTGCGCTCTAGAGCCCGCGAGCCACAACTACTGAGCCCACATGCCACAACTACTGAAGCCCGCGCGCCTGGAGCCCGTGCTCCGCAACAAGAGAAGCCACCGCAATGAGAAGCCCGTGCACCACAACAAAGAGTGGCCCACGCTCACCGCAACTAGAGAAAGCACTCACGCAGCAAGAAAGACCCAACGCAGCCAAAAATAAATAAATTAAAAAGAAAAAAAAAGTATGTCCCATGCACTATTTGGGACATACTTACACTAAAAATTATTTGCTGTTTATCTGACATTCACTTTTTAAAAATTCAAGTATAGTTGATTTACAATGTTGTGTTAGTTTCAGGTGTACAGCACAGTGATTCAGTTATACATAAATATATATCTATTTTTTTTCAGATTCTTTTCCCTTACAGGTTATTACAAAATATTGAGTATAGTTCCCTGTGCTATACAGTAGGTCCTCGTTGGTTATCTACTTTATATATAGTAGGATGTATAAATTAATCCCAACCTCCTAATTTATCCCTTTCCCCCTTGGTAATCATAAGTTTGTTTTCTATGTCTGTGGGTCTATAAAATTCACATGTAACTAGGCATCCTAGTTGCATTTTTATTTGCTAAATATGGTAATCATATCTTAGGAGACATTTGGCAATGTCTGGAGACATTTTTTTATTACCATGAGCTTGGGGGAGGAGGGTTACTACTGGCGTCTAGTGGGCAGAGGCCAGGGATGCTGCTAAATATTTTATAATGCACAGGGCAGCTCCTTCCACCCCCAAAGAATTATCCAGCCCAAATGTCAATAGTGCCCAGGATGAGATCCTCCTGTAAACTAGTCATTGTGCCCATCTGTGGCACAAGTACTCAAAATTGATAGAGATAATAAGGATATTTTAAAACTTGTTTTCAGACAAAGGTTTGGAAACAAGACTTCAGGAGACTTTAGATTTTATTCCTGTACGAACGCATTTTGTTTTTCTGTTAGGTTTTGTTATTAAGTTTTAAGCTCTTTTGATTTTTTTTTTTGCTATGAAATTGATCTACAGGGGTTGCCATTTTTTTCTACTCATATGCTTTTTTTTTCTTTTTTTAAAAATAAATTTATTTTATTTATTATTTTTGGCTGTGTTGGGTCTTCGTTGCTACTCCTTGTTGTGCTGCATGGGCTCCTCATTGCAGTGCCTTCTCTTGTTGCGGAGCACGGGCTCTAGGCATGTGGGCTCAGTAGTTGTGGCTCGCAGGCTCTAGAGCGCAGGCTCAGTAGTTGTGGTGCACGGGCTTAGTTGCTCCGCGGCATGTGGGATCTTCCTGGACCAGGGCTCCAACCCATGTTCCCTGCATTGGCAGGCAGATTCCCAATCACTGCGCCAGCAGGGAAGCCCTCCTCATATGCTTTTTTTTTTTTTTCTTGCGGTACGCGGGCCTCTCACTGTTGTGGCCTCTCCCGTTGCGGAGCACAGGCTCCGGACGCGCAGGCTCAGCGGCCATGGCTCACGGGCCCAGCCGCTCCGCGGCATGTGGGATCTTCCCGGACCGGGGCACGAACCCGTGTCCCCAGCATCGGCAGGCGGACTCTCAACCACTGCACCACCAGGGAAGCCCCCTCATATGCTTTTAAACACACCCTAAAGAACAAGTAAAGGTGGCACACAATAAGAAGAACAAAGGAATGTTTTTTCCCCCTGGGGTTTTGGTAGAGGGCAGCATTCTCCATCAAATGCTTTCTGATAACACCTGCAGCATATAAATGCTTATTACCAAAAAAAAAAGGTAATAACCATCTACTTCCTGTAGCATTTGTGTTCTTGTTTCATAGTGTGGGAAAGTTTGCTCTTAAAATTCCCTGCTAATCCTCAGGAATTGGGAAACAGTGCCATTAGTAAAAGCACCTGGCTTTAACCACCTGTCCCAACAAGGTCACTCTAGTAGAGCCATGGCCATTCAGCAGGAGGGGCCCACACTGGGTTCCAAAGACCTGCACTCAGAACTCTGGGAAACATGTATTCTCTTCAGGTCGTCTCAGCTCCTGCGTCCTGGGGTCCACCTCTCTGTTCCCATGCCTCATCCAGCCCCATGATATCACCATCACCAAAGTTCACTACCTTCTCTCAGCACTCATAGCCATCATCCGTAATGACTCACCTTTTCTTCCCTTCTGCCTGATCTCCTCCTCAAACCCTGCTGCTTCATTTTCCAGTGTCCTGGAGGATGGCTCAGTAAGTCCACCTCAACAATGAAATGCTTTACTCCAGCCTCAACCTTTCCACTCTCCCCATTCTGTTTTGAACTTGCCCATTAGTGACTCCCCTTTTGTCTACATGCTGAATACAGTATCAAGATTCCCTTTTTCCTGTCTTGAGCTCCTTGTATCCCAGGGGGCTCCTCCTGCCCTAAGCAGAGTCCCTATGGGCACGCAATGACCAGCCTTTCAGATATGCTCAGATAACATACTCATCTTAGGCTCCAGTGGGACATGGCTACAACCCCCTTTATAGATTTAAAAACTGAAGATTAAAAAAAAAAAATCAGCCTTAGCACTGAATTACCATTGTTCAACATCATTGGTCTTCAGGGTCATGCAAATTAAAACCACAGTGAGACACCATTCCATGCCCACCTAGGGCTGGCAACGATGTGGGGCAACTGGAACTCTCAGACGTTACTGGTGAGAGTGTAAAATGGTACAACTTTAGACAACTGGCAGTTTCTTAAAAAATTAAACACCCATCTACCCTATGATCCAGAAATCCTACTCCTGGGTATTTATCGAAGAGAAATGAAAATGTAAGCAGAGCTGAAGCTGCTCAAAAGACTTGTATAAAAATGGTCAGAGAGGGCTTCCCTGGTGGCGCAGTGGTTAAGAATCCGCCTGCCAATGCAGGGGACACGGGTTCAAGCCCTGGTCCGAGAAGATCCCACATGCTGCGGAGCAACTGGGCCCGTGCACCACAATTACTGAGCCTGCGCTCTAGAGCCCACGAGCCACAACTACTGAAGCCCGTGTGCCTAGAGCCCGTGCTCCGCAATAAGAGAAGCCACCGCAATGAGAAGCCCACACACCACAACGAAAAGTAGCCCCCGCATAGCAATGAAGACCCAACGTGGCCAAAAATAAAAATAAATAAAACAAATAAATTTATATTAAAAAAAATGGTCAGAAAGCAGCCTTTAGGAAAATTAAAATTAACCCCTCTCCTCCCCCCAAAAAAGCCCCACATAAAACTGCAGGCAACTCAAATGTCCATCAATGGGAGAATGGAGGAACACATTATGTGAATCTATATAAAGGGATTCTATTTTACAATAAAAAGGAATGAACTACTGATACATGCAATGTTATGAATTTATCAATGAATTTTTAAAACATTATGCTGAGTTAAAGAAGCCAGAAAGTTCTATACTTTATTTCTGTGAAATTCAGGAATGGGCAGAACTAATCTTTGGCTATAGAAATCAGAACAGTGGTTGACTTTGGGGTGGGGAGTGGAGGGGCTGACTGAATATGGGTATAATATCCTATTTATCTTGATTTGGGTGGTGGTTACGTGGATGTATATAATTGTCAAAATCCGTAGAACTGTACACTTAAGAGGAATCTTTTTGTGTGTAAATTACAACCTCAATTTAACAAAGAGTGGTCAGATGACAACAAGAGCAAGATTACATTATCAGTAATATACCAAAGCTCCAGGCATAGGACTAGATACTTTATAAACTAACCTGATTTGGAAGCATTCAGACTGTATTGCTTTGGGCTTAGCACTAGGTCAACTGGTTGTGTCTGAACAGACAACATTCTTTTTGCTTTTAACAGCAGAGGTGATCAAAGGCCAGGCAGGGCTCAGGTTCCATACTGAAGCTCCTTCCACTTTCTTGGCCAAGCTCTCCCGGACAAAGGTAACTCCTGAAGAGGGAGTTCCTAACCCTGGGGACTAAGGAGACGCAGGCCATTCCTCCTCACCAAAGGGAGATTTCCTGAGGCAGCTGCCCTTCTGATCGTGACCATGCTAATGCTGCCCAGAATGGTCTCCAGCAGCCATCTAGATGCATCACATACGAACTACAGCCTGCAGTGAACCGCCACACAGTCCGGAGTTACTGCTTCTAAGGATTCAAACTACAGAAGAGATAGTTCTGACTTTTGTGACCTCAGTGAGGACTTCACCTTCTACCGTATATCTCCTAGCCAAACTCCTGACACACACACACACACACACACAAGCTAGAAAGAACATTCAGCCCCAGAGGCAGCAATAATTGTGAGATTATTGAATAAGATTACATGTTAATTAATAAGATTAATAGATAAGTAGGGAAAGCAAGTAATTTCTTTGCTTAACTCAGGGGCTCTCGAAGTTTGGTAGCCAAAGAACACTTGTGGAGGTTTCTAAATTCCACGGATGCCTGGAGGTCGGTGTGAAGTCTGACAACCCGTCTGGATAAGCAAAGTGGAGGTGTGCTTCGATACAGAGTTAGATTAAGGAAGATTTAAAAAAAAGGTTTTCAGAAGTCTAGCAGTCATTTTCGTTTGGTAGGAGGCAGGTTGAAGAAGTTTAAGTGCAATTTTAGAGGCTGACAAGCTTAGTAACGAGGAGGAATTTGCTGGTCAAGTTTGTTTTATAAACGCCTTTGTCTTCTGAGGGCAAGGTGAAGATGTGAACTGGCCAGTGTTTGTTAGTTTCATGAAGGTCTTGAAAAGATGAACATAGTGACATTTTAAAGGGGAGGCAGATCAAAAAAAAGATTTGGGAGTGGGCGGTATTCTGGCTGGGAAATGAGTTTCCATGGAAACATTCTCCTTCCATCAGAGTCCAGTTTGCACAAAGGCAAACCAAACAGAGTTTTAAAAAATACCTCACGAGCTCTCTGATAGACTGAGTTTCCAGAGGTGACAAAGGAAGGAAAAGTTTCTGACATTAAATCAGGACAGGCACAAATTACAAAGCTAAAATGCACCCCTTGTCCATTCTAGGGTGTTCTAAGAAATGGTAGACTGTGATTAACCCTAACCAACACTGGGGGGCACCCTGGGTTCATAGGATACAGAGATGAGGTGCTTTTAAAAGGCTTTTTCCTGCTGACCTTTACCTGCAAGTCTGAGGGGAAGCTGGAATCAAGTCAGACTCGTGCCTGTCCTAAAAGCTAAGCCCACGAAAGTTGTTGCGCTTTTTCTTTCCTGCAGGGTTCTCGTTCACATGCATTCTAACCATGCATTCTAAGTCAACTGCTGCACTCCTACATTAGACCCGGCAGGGTACCTGCCCTGGGGGGATAAATACATAGATTGGAAAGGCAGGGTGCCCTCCAGCTCTGAGCGCTAGAGACCCAGCCAGGGGCAGCCAAAGCACAAAGCAGCCTCAGTGAGGGTTAGAATATAAGGTGGAGCCATTAAGGGTTGGAGATCAGTATTGTTTAAAGTGAAAATCCGGACAGACTGGTTCAAGATGGCGGAGTAGAAGGACGTGCACTCACTCCCTCTTGCAAGAGCACCGGAATCACAACTAACTGCTGAACAATCATCGACAGGAAGACACTGGAACTCACCAAAAAGATACCCCACATCCAAAGACAAAGGAGAAGCCACAATGAGACGGTAGGAGGGGCGCAGCCACAGTAAAATCAAATCCCATAACTGCTGGGTGGGTGACTCACAGACTGGAGAACACTTATACCACAGAAGTCCACCCACTGGAGTGAAGGTTCTGAGCCCCATGTCAGGCTTCCCAACCTGGGGGTCTGGCAATGGGAGGAGGAATTCCCAGAGAATCAGACTTTGAAGGCTAGAGGGATTTGATTGTAGGACTTCGACAGGACTGGGGGAAACAGAGACTCCACTCTTGGAGGGCACACACAAAGTAGTATGTGCATCGGGACCCGGGGGAAGGAGCAGTGACCCCACAGGAAACTGAACCAGACCTACCTGCTAGTGTCGGAGGGTCTCCTGCAGAGGCGGGGGGTGGCTGTGTCTCATCATGAGGACAAGGACACTGGCAGCAGAAGTTCTGGGAAGTACTCCTTGGCGTGAGCCCTCTCAGAGTCCACCATTAGCCCCACCAAAGAGCCCAGGTAGGCCCCAGTGTTGGGTCGCCTCAGGCCAAACAACCAACAGGGAGGGAACCCATCATCAGACAAGTAGTTTAAAGTTTTACTGAGCTCTGCCTACCAGAGCAACACCCAGCTCTACCCACCACCAGTCCCTCTCATCAGGAAACTTGCACAAGCCTCTTAGATAGCCTCATCCACCGGAGGGCAGATAGCAGAAGCAAGAAGAACTACAATCCTGCAGCCTGTGGAACAAAAACCACACTCACAGAAAGACAGACAAGATGAAAAGGCAGAGGGTTACGTACCAGATGAAGGAACAAGATAAAACTGCAGAAAAACAACTAAATGAAGTGGAGATAGGCAACCTTCCAGAAAAAGAATACAGAATAATGAGAGTGAAGATGATCCAGGACCTCGGAAAAAGAATGGAGGCAAAGATTGAGAAGATGCAAGAAATGTTTAACAAAGAACTAGAAGAATTAAAGAACAAACAAACAGAGATGAACAATACAATAACTGAAATGAAAACTACACTAGAAGGAATCAACAGCAGAATAACTGAGGCAAAAGAACAGATAAGTGACCTGGAAGACAGAATGGTGGAATTCACTGCTGCGGAACAGAATAAAGAAAAAAGAATGAAAAGAGGACTTCCCTGGTGGCGCAGTGGATAAGAATCCGCCTACCGATGCAGAGAACATGGGTTTGAGCCCTGGTCCAGGAAGATCCCACATGCCACAGAGCAACTAAGCCCGTGCGCCACAACTACTGAGGCTGTGCTCTAGAGTCCATGAGCCACAACTACTGAGCCTGTGTGATGTGACTACTGAAGTCTCAACGCCTAGAGCCTGTGCTCCACAACAAGAGAAGCCACTGCAATGAGGAGCCCGCGCACTGCAATGGACAGTAGCCCCCGCTTGCTGCAACTAGAGAAAGCCCGTGCATACCAATGAAGACCCAATGCAGCAAAAAATAAATAAATAAATAAATTTATTAAAAAAAGAAAAGAATGAAAAGAAATGAAGACAACCTAAGAGACCTCTGGGACAACATTAAACACAACAACATTCGCATTATAGGGGTACCAGAAGGAGAAGAGAGAGAGAAAGGACCCAAGAAAATATTTGAAGAGATTATAGTCGAAAACTTCCCTAACATGGGAAAGGAAATAGCCACCCAAGTCCAGGAAGCACAGAGAGTCCCAGGCAGGATAAACCCAAGGAGAAACACGCCAAGACACATAGTAATCAAATTGACAAAAATTAAAGACAAAGAAAAATTATTGAAAGCAACAAGGGAAAAATGACAAATAATATACAAGGGAACTACCATAATGTTAACAGCTGATTTCTCAGCAGAAACTCTACAAGCCAGAAGGGAGTGGCATGGTATCTTTAAAATGAGGAAAAGGAAGAACCTACAACCAAGATTACTCTACCTGGCAAGGATCATATTCAGATTTGATGGAGAAGTCAAAAGCTTTACAGACAAGCAAAAGCTAAGAGAATTCAGCACCACCAAACCAGCTCTACAACAAATGCTAAAGGAACTTCTCTAAGTGGGAAACACAAGAGAAGAAAAGGACGTACAACAATAAGCCCATAACAATTAAGAAAATGGTCATAGGAACATACATATTGATAATTACCTTAAATGTGAATGGATTAAATGCTCCAACCAAAAGACACAGGCTTGCTGAATGGATACAAAAACAAGACCCATATATATGCTGTCTACAAGAGACCCACTACAGACCTAGGGACACATACAGACTGAAAGTGAGGGTATGGAAAAAGATATTCCATGCAAATGGAAATCAAGAGAAAGCTAGAGTAGCAATACTCATATCAGATAAAATAGACTTTAAAATAAAGCATGTTACAAGAGACAAGGAAGGACACTACATAATGATCAAGGGATCAATCCAAGAAGAAGTTATAACAATTGTAAATATATATGCACCCAACATAGGAGCACCTCAATACATAAGGCAAATGCTAACAGCTATAAAAGAGGAAATCGACAGTAACACAATAATAGTGGGGGACTTTAACACCTCACTTACACCAATGGACAGATCATTCAAACAGAAAATTAATAAGGAAACACAAGCTTTAAATGACACCATAGACCAGATAGATTTAATTGATATTTATAGGACAATCCATCCAAAAACAGCAGATTACACTTTCTTCTCAAGTGCACACGGAACATTCTCCAGGATAGAGTACATCTTGGGTCACAAATCAAGCCTCAGTAAATTTAAGAAAATTGAAATCATATCAAGCATCTTTTCTGACCACAACGCTATGAGATTAGAAATCAATTAATGTAAAAAACACAAACACAGGGAGGTTAAACAATACGTTACTAAATAACCAAGACATCATTGAAGAAATCAAAAAATACCAAGAGACAAATGGCAACAAAAACACGACGATCCAAAACCTATGGGATGCAGCAAAAGCAGTTCTAAGATGGAAGTTTATAGCAATACAAGCCTACTTCAAGAAACAAGAAAAATCTCAAATAAACAATCTAACCTTACACCTAAAGGAACTAGAGAAAGAAGAACAAACAAAACCCAAAGTTAGTAGAATGAAAGAAATCATAAAGATCAGAGCAGAAATAAATGAAATAGAAACAAAGAAAACAGTAGCAAAGATCAATAAAACTAAAAGCTCATTCTTTGAGAAGATAAACAAAATTGATAAACCTTTAGCCAGAGTCATCAAGAAAAAGAGGGAGAGGACTCAAATCAATAGAATTACAAATGAAAAAGGAGAAGTTAAACAGACACCGCAGAAATACAAAGCACCCTAAGAGGCTACTACAAGCAACTCTGTGCCAACAAAATGGACAACCTGGAAGAAATGGACAAATTCTTAAATGGGTTTCACCTTGCAAGACTGAAGCAGGAAGAAATAGAAAATATGAACAGACCTATCACAAGTAATGAAATTGAAACTGTGATTAAAAATCTTCCAACAAACAAAAGTCCAGGACCAGATGGCTTCACAGGTGAATTCTATCAAACATTTAGAGAAGAGCTAACACCCATCCTTCTCAAACTCTTCCAAAAAATTGCAGAGGGAGGAACACTCCCAAACTCATTTTATGAGGCCACCATCACCCTGATACCAAAACCAGACAAAGATACTACAAAAAAAGAAAATTACAGACCAATATCACTGATGAATATAGATGCAAAAATCCTCAACAAAATACTAGCACATAGAATCCAATGTTAAAAAGATTATACACCATGATCAAGTGGGATTTATCCCAGGGATGCAAGGATTCTTCAATATATGCAAATCAATCAATGTGATACACCATATTAACAAACTGAAGAATAAAAACCATATGATCATCTCAAAAGATGCAGAAAAAGCTTTTGACAAAATTCAACACCCATTTATGATAAAAACTCTCCAGAAAGTGGGCATACAGGGAACCTACCTCAACATAATAGAGGCCATATATGACAAACCCACAGCAAACATCATTCTCAATGGTGAAAAACTGAAAGCATTTCCTCTAAGATCAGGAACAAGACAAGGATGTCCACTCTCACCACTATTATTCAACATAGTTTTGAAGTCCTAGTCATGGCAATCAGAGAAGAAAAAGAAATGAAACAAATACAAATTGGAAAAGAATAAGTAAAACTGTCACTGTTTGCAGATGACATGATACTATACATAGAGAATCCTAAAGATGCCACCAGAAAACTACCAGAGCTAATCAATGAATTTGGTAACATTGCAGGATACAAAATTAATGCACAGAAATCTCTTGCATTCCTATACACTAATGAATGAAAAATCTGAAAGAGAAATTAAGGAAACATTCCCATTTACCATTGCAACAAAAAGAATAAAATACCTAGGAATAAAGCTACCTAGGGAGACAAAGACCTGTATGCAGAAAACTATAAGACACTGATGAAAGATATTAAAGATGATACAAACAGATGGAGATATATACCATGTTCTTGGATTAGAAGAATCAATATTGTGTAAATGACTATACTACCCAAAGCAATCTACAGATTCAGTGCAATCCCTATCAAATTACCAATGGCATTTTTTTTACAGAACTAGAACAAAAAATCTTAAAATTTGTACAGAGACACAAAAGACCCCAAATAGCCAACGCAGTCTTAAGGGAAAAAAATGGAGCTGGAGGAATCAGACTCCCTGACTTCAGACTATACTACAAATCTACAGTAATCAAGACAGTATGGTACTGGCATAAAAACAGAAATATAGATCAATGGAACAGGATTGAAAGCCCAGAGGTAAACCCATGCACCTATGTTCAACTAATCCATGACAAAGGAGGCAAGGATATACAATGGAGAAAAGACAGTCTCTTCAATAAGTGGTTCTGGGAAAACTGGACAGCTACATGTAAAAGAATGAAATTAGAACACTCCCTAACACCACACACAAAAATAAACTCAAAGTAGATTAGAGACCTAAATGTAAGACTGGACACTATAAAACCCTTAGAGGAAAACATAGGAAGAACACTCTTTGACATAAATCACAGCAAGATCTTTTTTGATCCACCTCCTAGAGTAATGGAAATAAAAAGAAATATAAACAAATGGGACCTAATGAAACATAAAATCTTTTGCAAAGCAAGGGAAACTGCAAACAAGATGAAAAGACAACCCTCAGTATGGGAGAAAATATTTGCAAATGAATCAACAGACAAAGGATTAATCTCCAAAATATATAAACAGCTCATGCAGCTCAATTTAACAAAAAACAAACAACCCAATCCAATAATGGGCAGAAGACCTAAATAGACATTTCTCCAAAGAAGACATACAGATGGCCACGAAGCACATGAAAAGCTGCTCAACATCACTAATTATTAGAGAAATGCAAATCAAAACTACAATGAGGTATCACCTCACACCAGTTAGAATGGGCACCATCAGAAAATCTACAAACAACAAATGCTGGAGAGGGTGTGGAGGAAAGGGAACCGTCTTGCACTGTTGGTGGGAATGTAAATTGATACAGTCACTATGGAGAACAGTATGGGCATTCCTTAAAAAACTAAAAATAGAATTACCATATGACCCAGCAATCCCACTACTGGGCATATACCCAGAGAAAACCGTAATTCAAAAAGACACATGCACCCCAATGTTCATTGCAGTACTATTTACAATAGCCAGGTCATGGAAGCAACCTAAATGCCTATCGACAGAAGAATGGATAAAGAAGATGTGGTACAAATATACGAAGGAATATTACTCAGCCATAAAAAGGAATGAAATTGGGTCATTTGTAGAGATGTGGATGGACCTAGAGACTGTCATACAGAGTGCAGTAAGTCAGAAAGAGAAAAACAAATATCGTATATTAACACATATATGTGGAACCTAGAAAAATGGTACAGATGAACTGGTTTGCAGGGCAGAAATAGAGACACAAATGTAGAGAACAAACATGTGGACACCAAGCAGGGAAAGTGGCGGGGGTCGTGGTGGGATGAATTGGGAGATTGGGATTGACATGTATACACTAATATGTATAAAATGGATAACTAATAAGAACCTGCTGTATAAAATAAATAAATAAAATAAAATTCAAAAAATAAAGTGGAAATCCTTGCCCACCGTTTCATAAAAAGACCATAGCACATATTCTGCAACCCACCTGCCACCTCTTTGTTAGGTTTTGAGTTTTTAAAAAGGGACCAGGGGGACTTCCCTGGTGGTCCAGTGGTTAACTTCGCCTTCCAATGCAGGGGGTGCAGGTTCAATCCCCGGGTGAGGAGCTAAGATCCCACATGCCCCACGGAAAAAAAAACCAAAACATAAAAGAGAAGCAATATTGTAATGAATTCAATAAAGACTTTAAAAATGGTCCACATCAAAAAAATCTTTAAAAAAGTAAATAAATAAAAAGGGATCAGGAAAAACAATCTTGACAGTGTACTTCGTATCTACGAGGGGCTGAAGTGAGGCAGTCCATCCTCTAGTGGACCAGGGCTTAGCAGAATCCCGGGGAAGAGCTGGGGGTACCCTGGTGTGACAGCTCATATGGATTTCACCGGGCCAGGGGGTTTGGTTTTAATGGGCACAAGCATGGTGCAGCAGATGGAAAGGTTATTTGAAACCAACCCACAATCTGAGATGTGGGTAGGCAAAGTCTGATGGAGCAAAGAAATACCTACTTACTTGGATACAGACCCCAGCTGGGACAGTGGGGCCTTAGGGCAACTCTGGGGTCACAATAAAGAAAGAAGTGTGAGTCTGTGAGGGGCAGTATGAGAAAAGGACTCTAAAATCAGGGTCGAGGGAAAGAAACACGATGGACATTCTGGGGCAGAGGAGGACAGGGACATGGGAGAAATGGATGATGTGAGATGATGCTCTTCAGACTCACTGGTCTGATATTCAAACCGCTTCATATAATTATAACCAGAGAACATTCATGAATCCTTGTCTGGGAAAACAGGGACTAAACAGAAACTATTGAGCTAGAAACATATCTTAAGAGTTAAAGCATTATGGTTCTGACAATTCCTACCAGGAAAAAAGCTTTCTTGTATGAAAAAAAATCTTTGGTCACTTTGATGTATTAGAAATTAGTAACAAGAACCACAGAACTTAATAATAGCCTTACTATTGAATAGCTGTTTTTCCTCTTTCCATGGGATAGGGAAAAGCTCAAAATCTTTGGTTAGCAGAGAACTTCCTGACAGTGAGTACTAAAAATTGTAGACAAAGTAAAATCCACTGGGCGGTCGTGGGGCGCGGTTGGGCGGGGGATCATTCTAAAAGAAATAAAAATCAACCCTGAGAGTCTCATTTGTCTGGTATGAACTGGAAGAGGGTAGACTTGATTCAAAAGGATTCTTTTGATCACTTTAGTTTACCCTCAAATAGCACTTTGTTGTTTCCTAGTTATAAAAACAATACATGCATATGTGGCAAATTCAAGCAACATAGAATATAATGTAAAAGAAAGCAAATCACCCCAAGTTTCATCACCCAGAGATAAACATAATTAACATTTTGGATTGAGTACAATTACTAGCATTTACTTAAGCCATGAGAAGATTTACTTTAGTAAGAGTCTTGGGAAAAGGAGAAGTTTCATTCACAAAGAGTTTTGAAGTATGCAACCTTGGTTCACAATATGTTGGGGGCAACCTGTGTATTTCACATGGAATATTCGAGTACATATGCATCAGACATTGCCTTTGTTAAAAAGGAGACAACAGGACTAAAATGTGCTAAGTCCACATCACCAAACCGAACTAATATCTAACCTAACAGCAGTTTCAAACTTCCCCAGGAATATAATCTAAACTGGTCAGCCTGGAATTTCCTGGTCAGCACTAGCGAGGTAATGCCTGAAGACCCCTTCCATCCCCCAAAAGAGGGTGACCTAAGCCTGAAACTATCCACTCTCTGCTGGAAATTTCCCTTTCCTGCTCCCTTTCCGTCTATATAAACCTTCCCTTTTTTTGCAGCTCAGTGGAGCTCCTTCCTACAGGCTAGATGGGATGCTGCCTGACTCAGGAATCATTTAATAAAGCCAATTAGATCTTCAAATTTACTTGATTGAATTTTTGTTATTTAACACCTTATGTACCCAAAAATTTCCACAGAAAACAGGCAGTTCATAAGGGCTGACAGAGTGAGATCATTGTAAAGCTAAATACAGAGGTTGGAGTAATGCTTATGTTAATGTCTCACTCCAACTGAGTTTTCAGAACCTGCTTCCAACAACTCTCTCAGGCATGAAAGAAAAAGGGATGAGGTACTAATGCTGTTATTTTGCCAAACTGGCTGGCTAGAATTGTAGATGCATTACATTGCCACGTCTGATGGAGAAAGCCGTTCAGATTAGAAAAAAAAAAAAAAAATGAGAATAGTCTGCTGTAGTTTTTCATTTTACATTGGAAGAAAGTTATGTTTTTCTTCTTCTAATACTTGGGATGGTTTCTAAATTAAATGATGCCTGTAGGTAAAGCTTAAAGATTTTGACTTGGTGATTAAGGATTCTGATATCCATTCCAGTGGAGGGAGGGGTGTTTCCTCACATATCCAAGCAATTCTCAGATACCATCTGTGTGCTTTACAGTTTAACTCAATTCTGACACTATCTACTTGGAGATAACGTCAGATTCCACAGGTTACGGGCTCAGTCCCACAAGACTGCCCTCCACCCCCTCCCAGCCACCCCTGCCCCACCTCCCTGCAATCCTCAGAGGCCAATTCCAGGCCCAAGTTGTCACCTGTGCTTCTGGCCAACTGGCTACAGATTGGAGGACTCCCTCCTTAGGTTCGAATAATTTACTAGAGTGGCTCACAGAGCCCAGGGAAATATTCTACTCACCAGATTACCAGTTTATCATAAAAGATAGAACTCAGGAACTGCTAGACAGAAGAGATGCACAGGGCAGGGCAGGGTATGTGGGGAAGGGCTCAGTTTCTGTGCTCTCTCCCAGCATGTCACTGTCCCGAAATCTCCATGTGTTCACCAACCCAAAGCTCTCCAAACCCCAACTCTTTTTGAGTTTTTACGGGAGCTTCATTACATAGGCATGAGTAAGTCATTGGCCACTAGTGATGAAACTCAATCCCCAGCTCCTCTCTCCTCCCCAAGAGGGAGGGGACAGGACGGAAAGTTCCAATTATAAGGTTGGCCTCACCCATCCTTAGATGCTGTCCAGGCACCTTGTTAATACAACAAAAGACACCTTTATCACTCTCTTGAGAAATTCTAAGGGTTTTAAGAACTCTGTGCCTGGGAAGGGGTCAAAGACCAAATATATATATTTCTCATTATAAATCACAATATCACAGTGATAGTAACTAACATTCATTCCACAAAGATAAAATCCTCATGGTAAGAACAGCAAAAAAATAAAATTATTACTTGCTCATTAGAGTCTCTTACTTTCTCATCTCTTACTCCAACATCTTGAATAGCCCCTTATTCAGAATCTAGAGGTTACCAGCTGAGGACGCTAGCGAGCACTGCCCGTCTCTTGTAGAGCAGGAGAAGGGTGTGTTCTCAGGTAGATCAACTTAAGGAAAAACTGCTTATGGAAGTAGAGCTTCTGAAAACTCAGCATATCTCCTCCTTGGACAGTGAGTTTGCTTACCCTAACATGAAGACCAAAAGGCTCTGGAGTTAGCCTGGGAACTGTCCTAATGCTACTACCACAGTGACCTTAAGCAAGGCACTCACTCTTCCTGAACCTCAGTTTTCCCTAACGATAAAAAAACAAACAAACAAAACCCTTCGGGGTGTCTGGAAGCTTGAATGAGGTAATGGAAGTAAAAATGCTTTGTAAACTGTAAAATTCCATGTCAATGTTAGGTACTGTTATTTTCATTACTTTTTTTTTTTTTTTTTTTTGCGGTACGCGGGCCTCTCACTGCTGTGGCCTCTCCCGTTGCGGAGCACAGGCTCCGGACGCGCAGGCTCAGCGGCCATGGCTCACGGGCCCAGCCGCTCCGCGGCATGTGGGATCTTCCCGGATCGGGGCACGAACCCGCGTCCCCTGCATCGGCAGGCGGACTCTCAACCACTGCGCCACCAGGGAAGCCCTTCATTACTATTTTTGATACTGATGATCCAAGTGTAACAACTAAGACCAGGGATCATGTATACAAGTGACGCCAATCCCTGGAAGAAGGAAACCTTGTTAATAAATTCAAAACACTAGTCTCCTGAACCTCTAACGATAAAATAATGAACAGGTGTGTGGCTAGTTCTACCACTGGGGAGCACTGGTTCTCAAGTGTGGTCTCTGAACCACCAGCCTGAGCACCACCTGGGAACTAGATAGAGACGCACATTCTCTGGCTCCACTCAGACCTACGGAATCAGAATCTCTGGGGCTGGGACCCAGCATCCTGCATTTTAACAAGCCCTCCAAGGGACCCTGTTACATGCCAAAGTCTGAGAATGGTGCTGTTTAGGATGCTTTCAACGTGGGGACCGACTCAATTTCCCAGATTAAAGGGTGGCATAAGAATACAGGAGGCAGCATTTAAAGTGAATTAGTTCTATATCAACGTGCCACTGAATTCCCCAGAGGTGGGAAGTGCTCTTTCATTTTACAGATGGTGCATATGCTGCAACTGGTCTGCAGTTGGTCAGGATAAACAAGAGGACCTCAGGGAAGTGGATGCGGGGTCTACTCAGTAGTTTTCAGAGTGTAACCTAAGAGCTCTTATGTTACACAGGATAATGGCTGCTCCTCTTATGGGCAAGACAAGAAGTCCTTTTGGCCTTTGCCGTTCTTCCAAGTGGACATAACAGCTCCTTTTCCCCAGTACAATCTATTGAATGCATTTAGAAAGCAAGTGGAAAGGAGTGGTTCAGAAATACTGGATGTTAATGGGGTCTGGATACTGTTTCCACAGGATACTTATTTAGTACAAAGGAAATAAAGTTAAATGGCAGCCACAATACTAAGTCAGTGTACTCAAGGAGCAAGCTTCCAGTCAGAGCCTCTGATAGGATGCCTTTAATTTGGCCTTTTAAAAATATAAAGAGTTTTTGGTTAACAACATATGTAAGGAACAAAACTAATAAATCTTTATGCTATCATAAATAATAGCACGTTAGGCATTTTATTTTTAACCTAGGTTTGGATTTTCTTGGTCAAATCTGAAGAAAAGCAGGAGGTGAAACACACAAAAACAAATAAAAACCAGCCAAAATAACAGAGTGGAGAGTGAGGTAAAGATTGGGTATCTGTTGAATGGATAAAGATGTGGTACATGTATACAATGGTATTACTCAGCCATAAAAAATAATGAAAGCATGCCATTTGCAGCAACATGGATGGACCTGGAGATTATACTAGGTGAAATAAGTCAGACAGAGAAAGACAAATATCATATGATATCACTCATATGTGGACTCCCCCCCCCAAAAGAAAAGATACAAATGAACTTATTTACAAAACAGAAACAGACCCACAGACATAGAAAGCAAACTTATGGTTACAAAGGGAATAGTGAGGGGAACGGGGGAGTTATCAATTAGGAGTTTGGGATTGACACAAACACACTACTACATATAAAACAGATAACCAACAAGGACCTACTGTATAGCACAAGGAACTATATTCAATTTTTTTGTAATAACCTATAAGGGAAAAGGATCTGAAAAAGAATAGACATAGACACAGATATATCTGAATCACTGTGCTATACACCTGAAAGTAACACAACATTGTAAATCAACTATACTTCAATTAAAAAAAAAGAAAAAGATTGGGTATCTGTTGACATTTCTTTACCAAGGAGGTAACCTTTGAAATATGCGGACAGAGAGAAGAATTACAGTCACCAACCATTTTATTTTCATACCCGATTTCTGCTTTTTTGGAGGAAGTGAGTTTGGAAGAGAACTGAAAGATCACCCTACAAACCAAGTGTCCAGAACAGAATGTTCCAGTTGTGTAGCAGAGGCCACAGCAGCCCACTGAGGGTTAACATTAAGTCGATACTGTTGGAAAAAATCTCATTACGAGGACTGCGGCGCAGAATTGAGCTGCTGTCTGGCTGACTGAACCGAGACTCGGGAGATTTATGTACCCCGTGGTTCTGCAGAGGCTTTGATCGGGTCTGGCTCAGTGCTGTTGCTGAAGCCACACAGAAGCACAGCTGTGTGCAGTCAGTGACAAATCCACCCTCCGTCATTTCAAAACCGCAGAGTGAGGCAGCGATGTCCTGGCCCTGCTGTGTCAGAGAGAAATCTGGACAGATGCACATCTTAAAAACCAATAAATATATTTCCAGTGTATTTTGTAAAGCGATAAAATTAGTCATCTTACTAATCTAATACAAATGAGCTGCTGGTATTAATATGATTATTCAAAAGCCTCATATTAAAATGCTCCTCCAATTGGCTTTAAATTACAAGGGTACACTCTTTTTCAGAGCCAATGTTGAATATGTAATGGATAATGGGACCGCATCATGCATCTCTCCAGTTTACTTCTCACGGTGTTTTTGGTTTGGTTTTTTTCTTAAACTTTGTGAATATGAGGGCAATGTAAAATTAATAAATGCTTTGCATCTGGCATAAGATAGCTCCTGTTTGTGTGAGCGCGTTAAAAAATAACACTGAACACTAGAGGAAACAAAATATACTGGCGCTTCCAACCTAACGATCTTATAAACTCGGAAGAGCTGTTAATTGCTCCATCAGCTTTGCATCATGATATACAGTAGAAGAGAACTTACAGATCCCCTGCATGTGTGAGTTCATTTGTGTCCTTCAGAGAGGGACCATCCATGTCCTTTCTCCATGTGTCTTAGAGTTGATCTAGAATTTTATTTTTATTCAGGTTTCATAGTGATATAACTGTTTTTTTAAAAAACAGATTGATATGTTCTCTGAGTGGCCCAGTTGCTTCCACAGGATCACCACACTTTTGCTCTACTCACTGCTCTTTCAGCAAAGAGCTTCTGGTGAATACCTCTTCATTTGGTCATTCAACATTATTGACCAAACACTTATTATGTGCAGGGCACTGAGCTGGAAAGGTGGCTGCTCTTATGGGCTTCATTGTATCTCCCCCCAGATTCACAGGTTAAAGCCCTAACCCCCAGTACGCCAGAATGTGACTGTATTTGGAGAAAGGGCCTTTAAAGAGGTGATTAAGTTAAAATGAGGTCCTTAGGGTGGGCCCTAATCCAATATGACTGGTGTCCTTAGAAGAAAAGCAGATTCAGACATAGACACCACAGACAGATGGAGGACACAGCAAGAAGGCAGCCAAGCCAAGGAGGAACACCTCAGAAGAAACCAGACCTGCCAACACCTTGAACTCAAAGGACTTTTAGCTTCCAGAATTGTGAGAAAATAAATTTCTGTTATGCAAGTTGCCCAGTCTGTGGTGTTTTGTCGTGGCAGCCCTAGAAAACAGATACAACCACCTTAGGTACATGTATGCTATGCAGTTGAATGACTGTAAAGGATCATTTGATAACATGAGTGTGGAAGGCCAAAGCACACAGAGATGTGTTCTTTCCTTAAGAGTATCACCAGCTCTGCAGCATTCTGAAGGCAGATAGGACGTGCATATAACTTTGCCATCAGTGCTTCTGAACCAAGAACTCTCCAGGTTTGGGGCAATTAATTTTCCACCTTCAGTCTGGCCTTGCTTCTCTTCTCCCAGGCACGTAATCATCACGATCATCAAGTGCCTCACCAAGTGGGGAGGGACTGGCTGAGACCCGCCTTCAATTCCATGCTTTACTATCTGCTTATTTATAAAGCACTGACATGCATGCAGTCTTTGATTTTCAAATTGAATCTTAGAAGCTAATGACAATAGCATCGTGAGGACTTTGGGTGGTTTAACTGTTTTCAGTTTTAATACACAAAGAAAGAAACTATTTTGGGTCCACAGTTTTTAAAAATTCTGACTTAAATTCCAAATTCAAGTGTACAGATTGACTACTTCTCAATAGATGGTTAGAATCAACCTAGTTCCCAGATGTTGTTACTGCCCTCCCTCTGGTATGTAGCAACTTTTTCTGTCACCTTCTGTGTGCCAGCATGCAGTAATTGGAGGAAGGAACAGGTATCACCGGCAGTAATAACTCAGAATTTGAAATGAGCACACAGATAATAAACAATCACCTCATAGGGGAAAATGAGCTGTACTCAGAAAACGTTATTTTTTTCTATTTCTCTTCCACAATTCACAGTATCCACTTCTATCTCTAGATGTGGAAAGGAAAGGTGCTTTTAAGTGAGTGAGAATTACCGATTGATAAGGAGTGAACATGGTGAGTGAATAATGAACATACAAAGAATCGCACCATATGCCATGGGAAAACATGACTCCATTACAATGTTTACCTGCAAAATTTTAAGGTCACATCCGTTGCACATGGCAGGTGCAACGTAAGATACAATTGCTGTTCTGACCTCGTTATTTCCTCTTGTCTTTAGCATTTTCTTAGGTCACTCGGCACTCTGATTATTAGAGAATCCCCTTTCAAGGTGTGTCAGCATCACTGGCCTCTGTCTTGCCAATAAGGGAACAAGGACAATGGTGCTTAAAAGATTCTGAGCTTCTGAGTTTTAAGGTCTGGTCCTTGAATTTCCATTCTGCAAATATGACTGATGTAGATACCTCTCAGCAAATGAATCCTTTCTAATCATTTCTTTGCTAGATAATTTCAAAGGGAAAGTAAGGATGCCTCTTGGCTCTCTTTGTAGCCTCCAGCCTTACCATCCATCCACGGGTCCTAATTCTGTGCGTATTTCACCAACTCAGGCCCTAGTTTGCCGGCACAAGTAGGTGGTGCTAGGGTGAAAAATACAAGCGTGCATTTGCATTCGTGTGTGTGTATTTTGGGGGTGGGGATGCTGAGTTTTAGTGTCTGTGGGGAGGGCGGGAAGCAGCACCACTATGTCTTGCTTAGTTGAGTCTAAGCTGGGTCTATACCAAGTACTTCAAAGCACTCCTTGCCCCCCTTCCCTTCTGTCCTGATTTTCCAAGAAAAGTGTCCCTTCTGCAGTCTGGAAGTCTTTCCACCCTGCCACAACTGCAGGTAAGGTGCAGAAGAAAGGGGTAGGTGTGTGTGTGTGTGTGTGTGTGTGTTGCTGTTTAGGATTCCTGGAGCATGCAACCAGAAGATGCCTGCTTACACAGCCTCAATCAACGAGTCAGACAGATTTTTCTCCTGAAAGGACTGAACTTGACTAGTTGTTTTGACTGTCTGTAGCAACTGCAAAAAATATGTTTTAGGTGCCTGTCAGAGTGAGGTATTCAACGATAAATAAGATAGTCCCCTGGGTAGGAGGAACACGTCTCACTTAACTCTGATGGCACGAATCAACAATTATTTAAGACAAATACATTATTGATGGTCATTTTTCTATTTAGATCAATACTGGGAAATTTTGACTTGCCTCCTGGTTTCCTAGTGCCAGTAATTTTGGCAAAGAAAACCAGAGGCCTTATAGTGTGAAGAAAGTGAAGATATACTCAAGGAAATAGAAAGGCTTAGGTTCACACTGGAGTCTTAAATATAAAGAAAAGGAATTGTTTGTTTTTTTCTTGCAGTTATTCCCCAAATGCCCAGGAGCTCTTGAGATGCAGTCGTGGAGTTAGGAACTTGACATTTGCTGTTGGTGCTGGTCAGGGTGTAAGCAAACTTAAAAGATAAATATACGCCCTTGAAAATTCCCCAACCACAATCTCTATATGCTGGAAAACATCCTTTTATGTTTTGTGTGTACACTTTATCTTAAACACACACCTAACGCCCCGCTCTCCCCCCGCCTCCACCTTACTTAGTAGATGGAACTAGAGTCCTTTTTTTCAGTTACTGCACTGTTTTAGTGAGCCTTTCAGTAAATTGTCCTCTTTGATTAATCACACCTCTCTTCCGAGCTCCAATAACTCCATCCTTTAAGTATCCTTAGATCAGATGCCCATAAATCACACAACACCCTAAGCCAGCTATGAATCGCTCACAATTACAATTAGCATATAGATTTAACAGCTGTCATTAGTGGAGACTGCAGTTACTGGAAGGATCACAGCTGACCCAACACTTAAGACTGGGCTATGGCCCTAGAATCCAATCCACTCTTAACACGGGGATGTCAGTGAATTTATGAAAAAAAGTTTTGAGCTTAGGTTTGTCTGAATGTCTCTGTAGATGCCCATAAAAATGGTTTCTTGCTTACTAACCCTGATAGTTTCTTAGCTCTCATCTCTTTGATTCCCTGGAAGTATTCAACTCAGGTGACTCGGCATCCTGCAGGAACCAAACTCTTCAGTCATTGCCTAGTCACCACACCATCCTGGTTCCCTGTTCACACCCTGGCTGCTGTGCTATAACAGAGCGGTCCTGTTCCACCAAGGTTTGGCCATTCAGTTAATTCCTTCATAATTAATTTACTTGTTCCACAAATACGCACTGAGGGCCAGACGCTGGAGAATCCACAATGAGAGCTTCCTGACTACATGGAATTTACAAACTAGTGGGAAATGCAAATATAAATACATAGATAGCAGTTAGAACACAGCACAACAGACTGAAGATGGAGGACATACAGGGTGCTCTGAGAGCTCTCAGTTGAGGGGATCTAATCTAATGTGGGGGTACCAGGGAAGGCTTCCTGGAAAAATTGATGTAAAAGTTAAGTCCTAAAGAAAGATACAAATTCTTGTCAGGAAAAGGATGCATGCAAAGGCAGTGTTTAGACCTTGGGTTTCTTCTTTACATGAACTCTTCATGAGTGTGTTCACTTCCCATGTCTATGTGCCTTACCTATCCCGCTCGACATACACTATCCAATATGGCGGCCACTAACCACATGTAGCAATCAAGCCCTTGAAATGTCGTGTGCGACTGAGGAATTGAAGGAGGAGTTTTTACTTTTAAATTCATTAAAATTAAAACTGATGCTTGACTATTAGAAAACTTAAGTATGTTTGGAACAACTTGGGTGTGAATCTACTATTTCAACTGTAAACTTCATGAAATTGAAATGCAAAGCAAGCGTTTCCAATGAAAACTTGCATTCAAACTGAGTCTTGCTGTATATGTAAACTACGTCCCGGATTTGAAGACTTAGTACCAAAAAAGAATGTAAAAGATCTCATTTTTGTAAATTAGTTACATGTTGAAATCATAGTTTTGGATATTAGGCCAAATAAATTTTAATAAATTAAAATGAATTGTATGTTTTTTACTTCTTAATGTGACTACTAGAAAATTTAAGATTCCATATGTGGCTCACATTATATTTCTATTGGACAGAGCTGTGCTAGTCCTTGACTGTTTGAAAGTAGGGACAGGGTCTCATTTATCTTTCACATTGGCACTATGTTTTGTGTGTAAATATTTGTCAGATGAGTAAGACATTCTACACATGGGTAAGTCCCCACTAACAGATACTTCATGTGAAGTCATTCCACAAATATTTTTGGAGATCCTATCATGCCAGTCCTGTTCTAGGCCCAGGGGGACACAGCAGCATGAGACAGGGTACTAGCCGCCATGGAGTTTCATTCTAACTAGAGATGCCACGATGAATGTATATTATAAGTCAGTGTAAGGGGACAGAGGCATGACCTGGGAATGGGTTTGCTACTTTAGGTCAGGGGATCAGGAATGGCCGCTCTAAACAGTCAAGACTGGAATGCGGTGAGAAGTCAGTCCCTATCTCAGAGAAGAACATTCCAGAAAAGAGGACTGTATGTGCAGACACATTGAGAGGGAATCGTGCTTGGCACAGAGCAAGGCCAGTGTGGCTGGAGCACTACAAGTGAGAGAAAGCAGTAGGATGTGAGGTAAGCCAGGGACCCCATCAGGTAGGGCCATGGAGGCCAAGGCAAGGACTTGAATTGTACTTCCAAGTGGGATGGGAAGACAGAGCAGCCAGAGAGTAGGAAATGGTTGGATCAACCTACACTTTTAGGATCACTCTGGTTGCCTGGTTGAGAACGAACTGGAGGACACAAAGGGGAATCAGAAAGTTCACTTTGGAGCCTTTGGTGTTAGTCAACAGCAGTTTACTGAACATCCCAGGGTACGTGCAGCAGGGGATGAGAATGAGAGAAATCTGGACCCCTGCTGTGTACCGTACTACAAATTTAAAACAATCATCTTTAAAAAATCCATCTAGGGCTTCCCTGGTGGCGCAGTGGTTGAGAGTCCGCCTGCCAATGCAGGGGACACGGGTTCGTGCCCCGGTCCGGGAAGATCCCACGTGCCACGGAGCAGCTGGGCCCATGAGCCATGGCCGCTGGGCCTACACGTCCGGAGCCTGTGCTCCGCAACGGGAGAGGCCACAGCAGTGAGAGGCCCGCGTACCGCAAAAAAAAAAAAAAAAAATCCATCTAAAAAAAGTCACGCTTTATAGTCAAAAGCATTACAGTGAGCCCACAATATATTCACACAGGACTGTCTCTTTGTTCCTAGTCATTGTCTTGGGCTCAGCCAAAGGAGCCCGAGAGGGAAGTCTTTCAGCTACATCAGGTAATAAAATCCCTTCAAGTAAGTATCTGTTGACTGTAGAACTGACACAAGAGAGCCCTTGTGGAATCCTTCACTGGAAGACTGCCGGTGGCTGACAGACTAATCCTGGCTACAGAAAACATGCACTTTCTCGATTCAGTGCATTTCTATACTGCAAACATAATATACCTATACACATACGTTGCTACCACTTACTGAGCACTTGCAATGGTGCCTCCATCTGCACCAATCACTTTATGTGGGTCATCTTGTATAATTCTAGTAACAACGCAATGAGTAGGTGCCACCATTGTCATTTTCTTGATGAAGAACAAAATGCCCAAGGTCATGCAGATGGCTGGTGCAGAGTGTGGCTTCAAGTCGGTCACATCTGGGTTTGAATTCCAGCTCTGCACCCACTAATTGCATGACCTCAGTGCCTGTTGTTTCTTCATCAGTAAAATGAAGTGTGTTCAACTTGAAGCCACAAGACCAGTGTTCTTAAAGTGTGGTCCGTGAACCACCTACATCAGAATCGTCAGGGTTCCTTTATTAAAAGTACAAACTGGCATGGGGTCTGGGAGTCGGTTTTTTTGTGTTTTTTTTGCGATACGCGGGCCTCTCACTGTTGTGGCCTCTCCTGTTGCGGAGCACAGGCTCCGGACACTCAGGCTCAGCGGCCATGGCTCACGGGCCCAGCCTCTCCGCGGCATGTGGGATCTTCCTGGACCGGGGCACGAACCCGTGTCCCCTGCACCGGCAGGCGGGCTCTCAACCACTGCACCATCAGGGAAGCCCGTGGGAGTCTGTATTTTTAATAAGCAGTGGAGACATCTGGCATCTACTTGTACGGCCACAACTAGGATTAATATACCTTAAAAAAAATGTGGTCATTTTACATGTTACTTCTCTGAGGTACTTGGAACTTCACAAAATCCTACATTTAGAGGCAGTGTCATAGCTTGGTTTCCCTTGAAAAATGCGTGAGACCAGGACTTGAATGCAGGTAGTTTATTTGGGAGGTGAGCCCAGAACAAAGGTGTGAAGGAGTGGCCGGAGTGAGAGAAGGAAGGAGGGAAAATAGATAAAGAGTCCATTACTACTAGAAGCAACAGGAGCTCAGTCCCACAGAGGACCCTCTAAGGAACCATGTAGAATGTGTCACAGAACGGTTCCTCCATAAGATGTGAGGCGAAGGCATTTTTTTCACCACCTCCTGTTAGCTATTAGTTGAGAGTTGGCCCCTAAAAGTTAACTTCCTTGCACCCTGGGGCTGAATCTGTGCGGGGCTGAGGGGTCTTTGGAGAGAGCTCTGAGGCCAAAAATCAGAGAGGGCCTCGGTGGGAGCTTGAGTTGGAACACTAGCAATGTGTACTGTACTGTCCGCACTGCACTGATGTCAGGGGACCAGGAAACAAAAACACATCTACTTCAGGCAGAATTCACACAAGAGCTGCTTAACTTAATCGCTCAGTTTGGGGTAGGGGATCTGGGAAAGCAGTCTTTGGCTGGCAGAGAAGCAGCAGCATATTCTTTCCCACACATGCCACACTTTCCTGCTGTGTTGGAGCTACCACAGCATCTCTGCAGAAAACGAAGAGTCTTAAAGAAAAAGAAACCAATTCTGACACTGGTGGGGGGCAGGGGGGTCTCTTCACGAAAGAGACTGCCGATTGCCAGAACATGCTACGCTGAGCCAGCCCCACTCTCCGCCCCTAGTCAACAAGCACCCCAGAGGAGTAACATATAAATGTAAAATGACCAAACTCCTTAGTCACAGGATTCTCTGTCAGATTTCTGGTGCTTCACTCTTAAATAGGAAGAGATAGCTGAAGATCTCCAGATACCTAAGGAAAGTGTTCAACGTGAAAGAAACCAAAACAACAGAAAAAAGAAGCTCAGAAGAACAGGCAATGCAGGAAACAAAACAAAACAAACAAACACTATTCACCACCTCCCCCCCCATTCTCAGAGCTGTAAAAGAACATAATACAGCCATGAAACAAGAAACAGTGGCATGAAAAGGCAAAGAACACACACATAGATCTTAGCAGTTAAAAAAAAATAGTAAGAGAAGAAATGAAAGCCCAATGGACTGGCTGGAAGATAAATCTCCTAGACAGTAGAGCAAAAAGATAAACACATGGGCAGTAGGAAAGAGGAGATCAAAATATTAGAGAATTAATCCAGGTAATTCAATACCTAACAGACAGACATTCCAGAAACTGAGAACACACAAAGTGGTGGGAGGTAACCATCGAAAAGAAAAATTATGAGGGAATTCCCCAGGAATGAAGGACATAAGCCTTCAAATTGAAATGGGCCAGTAAGTCTCAGGAAAGTGAGCAAAAGAGAAAAAAAGAGACACATGAAGGCATATTATGATCATGATACCACGGATAAAGAGAAGAGCTCACAGACAGAAAACACAGGTCGTAGATAAAGCGAAGGGGTTCAGAAAGGCATCAGATTCACCAATACTGCATGCTAGATGGTAGTGGAGCAATATCCTCAAACATTCTGAGGCAAAATGATTTTTGACCTAGAATTCTACACCCAGCCATACTATCAATCTAGTGTATGGTATGAGGACCAAAAAAAAAAAAGGTGAAGGGAACTGGAATCAACTCGGGAAAGCAGTGAGGTCCTAGGATGACAAGTATGCAGGAGACCCAAGAAACAGAATGACCAAGGGCTGCAGGAGAAATTTTTTCAGTAAAAAGTACTGGAAATGACATCATGTAATACATTTCATTACATTGAAAACTATATTGAGAGGCTGTAGATGTGGAAAGACTTCATGAAACATATACAAAGTCAGGCAAATGAAAATATAATATGGTTATTAACTCCAGGAAAGGCAAAAGTTACATTGAGAAATCATACTCCAAACACTATTTGGCTCAGAAGGAATCAGATTGATGTAAATTCTGATTACTGATTTAACCAAACATTATGAGTTAACTTTATTGAGAGTGTAGAAAGAGAATTCCGGGTGGGTGGGAGTCTAAGAAACACTAACTCTCAATTTCCATGCTAGTCAGCAGATAATATGTAACATAGACACAGCGAGGGAAAACAATATATTTACGTAATTTAGAAAAAACTAGGCAAACAGAGGAAATAACTCTAACAGTTGAAAGAAGTTGCCCTTGAGGAAAAAGAATGGAGGGTGGAAGGGCAGGACAGAGAAGTTTTTTTGTTTTTTGGGGGGTAGGGTTATCACCTTAAGCGGTGCCTGCTTTTTAGGACTATGGACAAATGTTACTTTGGTTTAAAAAATTTAACTAATAAACCTATTCTGAAGCTCAGAAGTAACTGTCACATGCTATCCATTGTGCCAGAAAGCCTGTTTAGTTTGATACAGTCATCCCTTGGTATCCTTAGGGGATTGGTTCCAGGATCCCCTGAGGGTATCAACATCCATGGATGCTCAAGTCCTTTACATAAATGGTGCAGTATTTGCATATAACTTAAAAACATCCTCCCATATACTTTAAATCATCTCCAGATTACTTATAATACCTAATGCAATGTAAATGCTATGTAAATAGTTGCTGGTATGTGGCAAATTCAAGATTTTTTTTTTTGGATTTTTGCCCCCAAACATTTTTGATTTGACTTTGGTTGAATCTGAGGATGTGGATAGCGAGGGCCAACTGTAATTAAGGAGTAATATTAAAAGTCTTTGGGCATGCTTCTGACATGGGAGTGGGACATCTGCCACAAAAAAAGTGATCTCACTTCATCCTACAGGAAAATGGATCAGCTGAGGCAAGGGATTTGGTTCTGTAAGAAAACATGGGTCTCGCCACTGAACTCTGCAGTGTGCAGTTTCTAGGTTGTGTTCTAAAATACACAAACCCTTTAATTTCATATAGGATGGGGTGGGGGAGACAGCTATCACCAACTGTTTCTTCTCCACTTTAGTCAATTTAGATGCAAGAGGCATCATGCTCATCTGTAGGATACACAATTAATGAAATATACTCAATGTATCTGTGAGCTAAACAGAAAAGAAACAAACGTGGATTTGTAAAATCATGATTTTTTTCCTGGATCTGAAAATGGGTCAACAGACGTTTTATTATGTTTATATATATTTTTAATCTTAATTTGTCTTTTGCACTAAGCAAATGCTGTGTGAAATTGATGTCCTGAGACTGTCAATGTAAGCATTCACAATACACCCCAATGTCAAGATTCTGTGTCCTGAGTTTGTCATATTGCAAATGGTCACGTTGTAGTACTGTTTGCATTTAAAAGTCTATACTGATTGGATTTTTATTTTTCTTTGTAATTTCAGTCTTTCCCTCCATAGATATATTTAGCATCATACTACAACTGTCCCAACTTAGAAATGTTCTCTCCTAGCACTGTGATAACAGCTGTGTTTCCCTTTACCACTAATGTATACCATGTCTTAGAAAAATCCATAACATAATAGGAAAAAATCTAATGAAGCCTTGTTTACCTTGTCAAGACACTTCATGGCAGTTTTGCATTTTACTAAAAATATCCATTTATTCGTTGACTTTGTGCCTTTTAAGATACTGTCAAATGTCTCATCGCCATTTTTTAATTTCCTTTTTTATTTGCCCTTTTTCTCCATGGATAATTCTCCCTCTGTTTTGTCTTTTTTCTGACCCTTTTGTGGAAAAATATCACTTTAAATCAAATTGCACTTAGGTGACTTGACCCTGAAAGGCCAAATTAATAACCACAAGAAAATGATTAGCTGGCTTTAACAGTAAAATAAAACATGAGTGCATTGCAATTCACCTAACGTTAGTTCTTCCATCTCAACTGCTCAAATGCCCCAGTCTCAGAAAATACAGTAAATAATTCTGATGACGTCTGGCCAGCATGTGTAGTTGCTCCAGCTTTTAACTCTTGATTACAATCACTGCAGGATGAGCAGTGTGAAATCACTCACCCGTATCACCTTTCATTATAAACCAGGTAAGCACAGGCCGCCCTGTTGACTGGCTGTCATACACTGTGTGAAGGAAGCTTCAATTTCCCACTGAAGTCTGCACCACAGGGAGAAGGGAAGAAATGAGCAAATCAATAACCTTTTCCCTACAATGAAAGTATGATTTATAATGCTCCTACAGATGCCAGGACGCTTGTGTGTGTGTGTTTTTTAAGGACAGTTGCAGCGATACTGCAGGCAACCAATGACAATGGAAGCCTGAAATCTGGTGGTTATTTGGGGCTCAAACCACTGCTTTATTGAGAAAGCCAAACAATATGTCGGAATAAAACGTCATTTCTTTGGACCCCTCCAATTTCGAAATCACAGTACCACGGGCATAAAGCATTTGATCCTTTCTGAGGCAAAAACCCCAAATAACTTTCCTCTGAAAATCTGCTGTACCTTTCATATAAGACCATTGCAGGCAAACCTTGAAAATGCTGTACTGAGTTTGATAAAATGGGTATGTTATTTGGAATTGTGCTTTAGAATCTGAATCATAATTTTCTTCAGAAACATGCATAGACTAGTATAATAGGGACTGTAGTGTTTAGTGTGAATTTTTGTTACCTACATTTAATTTTGTTGGAGGCAAAAAGGGCAAATATGAAATCACTGTGGCGAGGCAGTTCTAGAAAAATATAGTAGGTGCTTCTAAATTACTGGCTCCATTAAATTTAAATATTTATTGAATAACACGTCACAGTCACACAAATCAAACTGATATGCCCATTTACAACTGGCTTCTAACAATGCCAACACTTGAAAGAAATAAAACAGCATTTGTTTAAAAGACTTATACACACAGAACATTCCTAATAGAGCTTGTGCCTCCTGTTGTGAATTAATGCAGCTTCCTTGTTCTGGCATGAAAGTTATTTCACTAACAGACTTCAAGACCAGAAGAAATAAAATCAGCCTTGAGCTGCAGCAGTGCCAGTATAGCAACAACTGTGACTTTGATGACCAGATGAACCTTGGCAATGACTCTGACTATACTATGGTCACAGGTACTAATTAACCCTGCAGATTCCTGCATTAGAAAGAAAATTCATTCTGAGAGCTCTTAATCCATCCCTCAGGCTTTACAAATTACTTGCCAAAGGATTTCATAATGTTATGTTGGAATTAGGGGGACAGTAAACATTTTCTAGTGCATGGGTGTCAGGGTCTGAGGCTTGGAGAACTCAAGGGCATGAGGGTATAAATAAGGAAAGATGACAGCTGATTCTTAGTCTAGGACTCTCTGTGCTACTTTATCTCTGCTCCTCCTATCTTATGCTCAGAAAATATTTAGTAAATCATTAAAATGAACTCCAATGAAACTTTTGACATTTTCTTTTCTTTTTCCACTTTAGGTGTAGAGGACGTACTTAATTACCCTCCCGCCAACACACTATCAACAGCATTGTGCAAATAATGTGCATCTTTATTTCCTCCCTTTTATCAACATTTCCCATCAATTGGTATTCCACCAACACCCCCATAGCCAGTGTGTTTTAATTGTGGATTCAAATTTGAATAAAACCGTTGAAAAATAAATAGTGTGGGGACTTCCCTGGTGGTGCAGTGGTTAAGAATCGGCCTACCAATTCAGGGGACACGGGTTCGAGCCCTGGTCCGGGAAGATCCCACGTGCCGCGGAGCAACTAAGCCCGTGCGCCACAACTACTGAGCCTGTGCTCTAGAGCCCGCGAGCCACAATGACTGAAGCCCACGCACCTAGAGCCTGTGCTCGGCAACAAAGAGAACTCACCGCAATGAGAAGCCCGCGCATCAAAACGAAGAGTAGCCCCAGTTCGCGCCAACTAGAGAAAGCCCGTGTGCAGCAACGAAGACCCAACGCAGCCAAAAATAAATAGATACATTTATTAAAAAAAAATAGCGTGTCTTGTCACTTACATAATGTCAACATACTAGAGTCCTCATTTTGTCTTACTCTCTTCACTCAGCCTTCTTTGATGGTCTATCATGTTGCTATTACTGTTTCTAATCGATGTAAAGTATTCCACCACCTTCTGTATACCTATTCCCTTAGTGACGGATAGAGATTGCTCCAACTACCTCTTTTCACAAACAACGTCACTATGAACAGTCTTACACATGACCCCTTACTGATATCTGAATTTCTCTGGGTATATACCAGGGATGGAGTATACTAGGTCAGAGTGTGTATGTTTACACATTCGGACAAACATCATCTGAATGTTCTTTAGAATGACTACAGCAGTGTACACTCCCCTACGTACTTCAGAAAAACCTCAGTTCAAGGCTCTGCCAGCCCAGACTTCCTCCTCCTTACTTTCAGGTTTTAGTCATCAAGGCCTCAGCCACAGCTTGGCTTTGACGCAGAGGGAGGGCTTTGTCTTCTGTCATTTGACCCTCATGGGATAAGGGCACTACCCACATGCATCACTACTGAACACATATCCTCTCTCCTCTGCTGGGCACCGTCTTGCCCTCTCTAAACAGGAAAGGGTAGGGGCTCACCACACATTAGATTTAGAACTCCAAGTCTCAGAACCAGAAAAGAAGGTATGTGCATGCAGGTGAGTGAGAACGTGGACAGTCTTAAAGGCGGGAGGGTCAGTTGGCCTGGCTCCTTGATAACTAACCCCCCTGGAGGATTCACATCCCAAGGCCAAATGGAAATAAGAAGTCAAGAGCCAGCCTGACTGCCTGGAAGGAGCAGTTGGTCTTTGTCTATTTTACTACCTTTCTATCCATTTCTAACTGTCCAGCCCGAAGGAAGAAAGAAAGGAGCTTGAAAGCTGGAAGCAAACCTCATCTGTCCAGAGGAGAGTCCCAGGATCTGAAGCAAATGGCACTGCCAAGTCGGATGGGATGGGGAGAGCTCTGAGCGGCCGAACTGCCTTTTCCTACCAGGATGGGGTTCCTCAGCCTGGCAGACATAAGGGGTGGGGGTGGGGAGGGCGGGTATCAATGGGGTTCCTATTTTCTGCCAATTGATACAAATGTCAGTTATAGAAATTTCCCTGCTTTCCTGGCTAGGCCATTTGGAAGCTCCATCCTGGAAGGAGGAAGAGGAAGGGAACTGCCCCTGAGTTTAGAGAGTTTTTGATGGAAAGCTGGACATGAGCCAGTGGATACTTGCGGCTTCTTGGATGTCAGCCCTGTAGAATGGGAACCCATAAAGTGAGGCCACCAAGACTGTGGGTGTGGAGGCATGCTGCCTGGTTCTGAATTCCTGCTCTTCTGCTTTACTAGCTGGGTGACTTTGGGCAAGTCACTTAACTTCTCCGGGTCTCAGTTTCCTCATCTGTAAAATGTATACAACAGTGTCTCTTTGTGGGATAGTTGTAAAAGTTAAAGGATTAACACATGTTCACGTCTCAGAACAGCGTACAGCATGAAATAAAGGTTGATTAAATGTTAGTAAAGAGACTGACACCAAATCTTCTTTCGAGGAGGTGAGTGGGGGGCATTTCCCCCCCCATTCCCGCCTCTCAGTTCCTCCCATTCCCCCTGGCAGAGTGACCTCAGCCTCAAACACAAAACCATGGATGTGTGGAGGGCAAAATGTCAGTTTTCCTGCCTTAACATTCTGCATTTCTCCATCCTCCCCACTCTGCCAAGTCCTGAGTGCAGCACAAGAAGGGCCTCCTCAGCATGACAGTCAACTTTGATTTCTGAAGTCTCTCCACTGTGAGGTTCGTCTGCTGTGAGCCACAGAGTGCACGTCACCGCAGCCCATCTTCTGCTCTGTCCCTCTTCCATCAGGCGTTTCAGTGCTCTTCAAACCATTACCATGTGGGCAAGCTCTTCTCTGAGAGACCCCCAAGTGGATCTGATTTGGCTGGAATTGATTCTCAGCAGCGAGAAAGACTCCCTGCCTGCTCAGCACCTAATGAGTGGCTGACCCTTCAAATAAATGCAACAGCCTGGATCCCTCGAGCAGCCTGCAAAGGCCACTGAAGATGCTTTAGAATCAGAATGCGAGTCACAGGCCAAAAACAGCAGAGAGAGAGAGAGGGAGAGAGGGAAACGACAACAACCCAGAAGCTTGAGAACCACTTTCAGTTACAGCAGTGAAGCATTAGCTTAGCAAGGACAAAACCTGGGGCAACTTGCAATTCTGCAGTTCTGAAGAATAGCTCCCGCAGAGGTCTGAGCTACGTGAAACGTGATGGAACACACCTCACTTCAAAGCCCATCAGCCACAGCTGTCACCAAGATGGCAACCCATTCCTAAAAATGGTGATTCACAAAGGAAGAAAATAACCTCACAGCACAAGTTTGTTTAATGAGACTAATGAGAACTGGCAGTAATTGTCTTGGATCAGACTTGTTGAGGGTCTAACATTGCTGACCAGGGCATTTATTACATGGCTCTGTGCCTCAATTCATCATAACACTCATTATGGGCTAATCTGGGTCAGGCACTGTGACTGGTACCATGGAGGCTATAAAGATGACTTCTTAAAAATGATTTATAATATTGTCTTAGTTTCAGGTGCACAGCATAATGATTCAGTATTTTTATAGATTATTTTCCATTATATTCAATAGGTTATTACATGATAGTGGGTATAATTCCCTGTGTTATACAGTATATCCTTGTTGCTTATCTATTTTATATATAGTAGTTTATATCTGTTTATCCCATACCCCTAATTTGTACCCCTACTTCCCTCTCCCCTTTGGTAACCACATATTTTCTATATCTGTCTGTTTCTATTTCGCATATACATTCATTTGTATTATCTTTTAAGTTTCCACATGTAAGTGATATCATATAGTATTTGTCTTTGTCTGACTTCTTTCACTAAGCATAATATTCTCTAAGTTCATCCATGTTGCTACAAATGGCAGTATTTCATTCTTCTTTTGTATAGTTGAGTAATATTTCACTGTGTGTGTACACACACACACACACCCCACATCTTAAGCCTATCATCTGTTGCTGGGCATTAGGGTTGCTTCCATGTCTTGGCTATTGTCAACAGTGCTGCTATGAACATTGGGACGCATGTAAAAGATGACTAAGTTTTGATCTCTGGACTCAGAGTCCAGAAATTGCTTAGAATACTAAAGAAACCTTTTTTTTTTAATTGAAGCCATGAGGAAAATTCTAAAAACTCTAGCCCCAGTAGAAGGCAGAGGTGTGCACCAGGCACAAGAAGGGCACAGAGGACGGATGCCCCAGCAAGGGCCTGGGTTAATGGCTCCTCCTAGTTGGTTCCACTGGTACCACCTTTGGATCAGAAAGGGGTGGATACCCACTTCCACAGTCTTTCTTTCCTTTTTTTCTCTCTCTTTCTCTCTCATGGAACTCTACCCTCTGTCCACTACAAGAAAGAAATGTCACCACTGGCCCAAGGCATCCTCGGTCACAAACCACCCAAGCGTAAGAGGGATGGTCACGGGAGAAGTGAGTCCGGCCACTTGTTTACCCTAGTGTCCTCTGCCTGGCCAGCCCCTGCACAGGACAGGTTGTCACACAGTTCGACTTCATTCGTGTCATGATGAAACAGACTCGAAAACCGAGTCCCTTTGTCAAGCTCACGATTTAACCTCTCTATCCAAAACTTTATTCCCTTTCTTGTCCCGCACCTGTTCCTCCTCAAGATTGAGGAATATCAAAGAAAAAGGGGGATTATAACCAAGCAGGACCCTGTGGGGACTTCCTGAGAAAGACTACCTTCCCCTACCATGTTATCTGCCTGTCTCTTGTTTGTAGGACAACTTTAACCTCTTAAGCTTCCCCTGAGTTCCAAAGAACAAATTTAATCAGAGAATTGAGAAAAAGGAGAAAAAAGGAAAATGAAAACAGTCAAGCAAGACAAAATAATAATATAGTTGAGCCATTAAGCAAAGTCAAGGACTTTTAGTTCCTCCTCAAGGGCCACAGATAGTATTCTGAGCCATGTCCTTGAGCTGTTTTGCAGATAATGAAATCTCCACCAGGTGGAAGACGTTAACTGTATGTTGACCTCAAGCACGCAGACCCCAGACCAGCTGGAACCAGAAGGTTGATGATGTTGACTCCTAATTATGGCACCTCCAACCAATCAGAAGAATGTCCAACAGCTGATCACGCACCCCACAACCCTCTCCCTCAGCCTTTGAAAACCTTTCCCTGAAAGCTATTGGGAAGTTCAGGTCTTTTGAACCCCAGCTGCCCGTGCTCCTTGCTTGGCCTTGCAATAATCACTGCACTTTACCACAATCCTGTGTCAGCAGACTGCCTTTACTGCATGTGGGCAAGCAGACCCAAGTTTGGTTCGGCAACAATGAGATGATGTCTCTGAAAGTCTTTATAAACCACTGAAGATAATTCTCCTGTGCGATGATGATGCCCACCAATCAGATATTCTGCATCTCACTCTTCCCTCAGAAGGTCCCTGTGAGCCTGTTTTCTTCCTCACCAGGCCATGCTAAGGCCCTGCCCTTCCGGCAATCACTAGCTCACTTCCAACCTCTAAGCAAAACTAAGCTCTCACTCTCTTTGGTCACTGGGACTCTTCCTCCAGGGGCCCAGCTCCATTCTCTTTGGCTTAAGGGCACAGCTGCCCTGCAGGTACCTGAGGACCAGGAGTCCCACCTGCCTTTCTCTTAATTGTGAAAATCTTCCTCCCACTCAGACTCTCAGAGACGCGCTGTCTTCTGCATCAGCCCAGGGTAACCACCTGTCTTCTCCCCTCCAGGTAAGCTTGGCTCTCTTTGGCTTAAACCCAGCAGTTCCCCAGGCCAAATCTGGCACAAGTGTATGTTGTTTGGTCCATGTAGTGTTGTGAAAACTTTCAGAAAAAATTAAGTGATTACGATAGAATCACTTTGGAAAATATTTTAAGTTTCTCATCAAATTACACACATTTACCAAACAATCCAGCAATCTCTCTCCTAGGAATTTACCCAAGAGAAATGAAACTTCATTCACACAAGGATTTGTACTCAGATGTTCACAGCAACGTTCTTCTTAATAGCCCAACTGTAAAGAGTCAAAAAGGTCCATCAGTTGGTGATTGGATTAACAAACCGTGGTCCATCCATAATGGATGCTACTCAACAACAGGACGGAATGAACCCCTCAAACACCCAACTACATGGACGAATCTCAAAGGCATTATGCTAAAGCAGAGTCCAGACGCAAAAATTACATACTCTATGAAGTATTCAATTTATATGAAATTTTACAAAAGACAGAAAACATATCTTTGCTTACCAGGTGTCAGGCATGGTGAGAGGGACTTGACTTGCAAAGGGGCATGAGGTAACTTTTTGGTGATGGAAGTATTCTTTATCTTGATTGAGGTGGTGGCTACAGAATTATATCCTTTTGCCAAATCTCATCACTTAAACTGATGTATTTTATTCTAGTTTTATTTGTTTCCTTTTGCTCTGTAACAAATTATTGCACACTTAGGAGCTTAAAAAACCGCACAAATTTATTATCTTCAGTTCTGGAGGCCCAAAGTCCAACATGGACCTGAATGCACTAAAAGCAAGGTGTCAGCAGAGCTGCATTCCTTATAGAGACTCCAGAGGAGAATACATTTCCTTATTTTTTCTAGCCTCTCGAGGCTGTTCACATTCCGTGGCTCAGAGCCCCGTTCCCCTATCCTTAAAGCCAACAACACCAAGCCAAGTCTTGCCCATGCTACCACTTCTCTGCTTCTCTTTTCCTGCTTCATCTTCTGCTTTTAGGGACCCTTGTGACTAGACTGAGCCCACCGGATAATCCATGGTAATCTATTTTAAGATCAGCTGATTAGCAAGCTTAATTCCATCTGCAGCCTTAATTCCTCTTTGCCCTGTAACCTCACATATTCACAGGTTCTGGGAGTTAGGATGGTCTTTGGGGACCATCATTCTGCTGACCACATATGTATATCTCTATAGGGATACATTTTAAAATTGGTAGATTGAAAATTGGAGAGACTTCAAATAAATATCCAGAATTCCGGGCTTCCCTGGTGGCGCAGTGGTTGAGAGTCCGCCTGCCGATGCAGGGGACACGGGTTCGTGCCCCGGTCTGGGAAGATCCCACATGCCGCGGAGCGGCTGGGCCCGTGAGCCGTGGCCGCTGAGCCTGGGCATCCGGAGCCTGTGCTCCGCAACGGGAGAGGCCACAGCAGTGAGAGACCCGCGTACAGCAAAAGAAAAAAAATAATAATAAAATAAATAAATAAATAAATATATATATATATCCAGAATCCTGCCTTCTGGTAAATCAGATCTGGCCACACCAGGCTTCAATGGCTGCACGGCTAAACCTGCTGCAGCTGAGCAGCTGCCAACCCTCTAGAAAGGGCACAGGCTCTGTCATTTGCTTCAGCCCTCTTTCTTGCCAGCTTCACCTGTTTACATCACCTTGGTCACTAAGATATCTACGTTGGCCATCTCAGTCTTAAACTGTTAAGTCACATGAGGCCAAGACTCTTCTGACCCTTAATACCTCATCTTCCCTTCTAGCCCCACTCCTCCCCAACCCTCCCCCTAACCTGTCGGGCTGATGTGCTCCCTCCACCTAATTTGTAACACCATTTGTATGTTGAAGAACACAGTGGAATTCAAAGTGGTCCCAGGAAGGAGGTACTCTCAAGTCCATCACAGTAGTTGAGAAAGTGGTACTGTGAACCCACAGGCCGAAACAGGGAAGATGAGAAGCAAAGTTTGGATTCAGGATTCTTCACTGTTACCCAAGAACAGATGTTTCTCCACACTCCTAGAAGAATCTCTGGCTTCCAGCATGGGGCCAGGCACAGTGTAGATGCACAAAAATGTTTGCCACTCCCAAAGTGCAGTGTAATATCTCATCGAGCCATTTAAATAAAGGCTAAATCTCGGTTTGTTTAGTGGTGACGGGGGAAAAGTCCCAGGATACATTTCTTTGTAGGATAACTTAGACTTAAACACAGAAAAAATTATATTGGTTCCAGGACCCTCAACTGATTTCCTAACCCTTGCCAATCATCTCATTCAGATACGCTTTGAATTGTTGAGAAGACTGGGCAAGGGAATATACAAACGGTGGAAATAGCTCATCTCTTCCACTACTACTGGGTTAAACAACCAACAAGAGCGTTTTCTAGTTAGGACAGTTCATTTGGTTAAGATCTACAGTAACCATCCCACTCTGCTCTAGCCCACACTATTTTCTTTTGCCGTATCTTGCCTCCTTTAATTTTGCCAGATTTAGAGCTTGACCACTGCCGTGTCCCCATCACACAGTTCTCATGCTCACTGTTTTCCAGCCTCTTTGCAAGTGTCCTCTGTAGGCCTCAGGGCTGCTTTTTGTCCTGTACATTCCACAGTGTGATGGGCAGCACAGCTGAAGAGCTCATTGGGGAGTGAACATTAAGAATGAGGAATAAGTGGAAAATTTAATCTGTCCTCAGGTGGAAACATGCTCCAACATTACATAAAAGATTAGACACTTCCTAAAGAAGCAGCAGCTTCCAAACCTGAGAAGAATCCTTGTAGGAATTACTAAGATTTCCCTATCATGCCTTCAACCTCAAACTCTGTCCTATTTAATAATCTATTCTTCTAACGAGCTCTTCTAGGCATTAATTGTGTATCTTCAGGAATTAGTTACATAGGTACGCTCGCAGTGGGGTCCAGTTGTGCTGAATGGCGATATTTTGTAAGATAACACACCTACATCTTTAACTGGGCTTGCCTTGAGACCTTCTAAAAGCAACTCAGAGCAAATCTAAGCTCGATTTTGACAGAGAGACAGCTGCATAAAATATAAATGCTAAATCAGCCCATAAGAGAATAGAAACTTCCAGGTCATTCAGCACCGATGTCTCTGCTGGTAGGCTATGTAAAAATCAAAGTTTGGCTTACTCCTTACAAATGACAGAACACTGTGCTTGTAGAAAACAGATGGTCAGGGCTTCCCTGGTGGTGCAGCGGTTGAGAGTCCGCCTGCCAATGCAGCGGATAAGGGCTCGAGCCCCGGTCTGGGAAGATCCCACATGCTGAGGAGCAACTAAGCCCGTGAGCCACAACTACTGAGCCTGCGTGCCTAGAGCCCGTGCTCCTCAACAAGAGAAGCCACCGCATTGAGAAGCCCGCGCACCATAATGAAGAGCAGTCTTGGCTCGCTGCAACTAGAGAAAGCCCATGTGCAGCAACAAAGATCCAACACAGCCAAAAAATAATAATAATAAACTTATTAAAAAAAAAAAGAAAACAGATGGCAGCTCTACGTCCTTTCACCTTACCAATCTAGGCAAGTGAATGGAGTATTCCTCCTTCTGGGGACCCCGATATGCATATGGCAGAAAAATGAAGTCCAGATTCTGTAGCTGGTACCCTAAGATATCAGGGAAGCCTTCTCTACCTTTCCACAAAACTGTAAATATCTCTTGCCCTCTAAGGCAGTTCAATATTATTGATGGAAATGAGGGGAATGATCATATGCCCAAACATGGAACATTTTAAAAGATGATGACAATTTTTATGTCCCCCCCCCAGGCGACAGTTAATTTAGAAGCACAGCAGTTAGTTACCAAGACTTGGTAATGGTGCTAATTGTAAGCTTTGGATAAGAGACCTAATTAGGTTAATGATGAATTCAGCCCAGCAGGGGTATTTTCAGGACAGTTCTTTCCAAAGACAGACAGACACACACACACACACACAAACACACACACACACACACACACACACACACACACACACACTTTGTCTAGTTCAGAATATAGAGATGTGCAGAGAGATGAGTTGGGGAGCTCTTATGGAACCATAAGGCTATCATTAAGACCTTGTTTTAGAGAGAAAAAAGATAAATGTTTCAGAGTTAGGTTTGATAGTAGGTATCTAACAAGAAAAACATTAGAAAAAAATGAATAATCCCCAATGCCTTTAAAGCAGGGGGGTGCTTTTGGTGGCTGGAAGGCCCCTTCTTTGCTGGAAGGCCCTTTCAATGGGTGCTGCTATGGACTGACCTGGGTCTCCACAAAATTCATATGTTAAAACCCCACCCCACAATGTGACTGTATCTGGAGATGGGATAATTTCTTTAGGAAGTAATTAAGGTTAAATGAGGTTATAAGGGTAGGGCCCTAATTGGATACAAGGAGAGGAAGACAGAGATCTCTCTCTCTTCCATACGTGAACACAGAAAGAAGACAGCCAGGAAGAGATCCCTCAACCAGAAACTACTGGCCGGCACCTTGATCTTGGACTTCCCAGCTTTCAGAACTGTGAGAAAATACATTTCTGTAGTTTAAGCCACCCAATCTACGGCAGCCCAAGCAGAGTAATACAGGTGGAGTATCTAAGTTTGGAGCTAGAAGCTGGGCAGAGCTGAATTTCTGTGCATAAGAAAGGAGAGTGGGGTGGGCAATGCAGTTAGATTTCTGGAGGAAGGAGACAGAAGCCAGTGAAATTACGCGCTGTGTGGGGAGAGGGAGAGAGAAGACGCAGTGTAGCCTTTGTAGGAAACACAAATGTCAAGTGAGAATTTATGAAGTTGTGGGATAAAAGGTGCGTGATGTAAAAACCTCTTCTGTCTCATAACATTTTCAGTAGGATAGTTTTAAAAATAACAGAATTCTGGATGTGACTGGTTTTTCTTATGGCAAATGATGGAGGCTTAGTGCTTAGAATGCTTGGCAAGGGGCTGTGACAGCATCACCCGGATAGATGTGGGGATGGATGGTTGCCATATGGGCCATATACACACACTGTAGAGACCTTAAAAATGATTCGAAACAACCCTCTATATGTTGTTCTGTGAGGACGTTTCTTAGCTTTGGCATGTTTGGAGAACAGTTTGAAGAAATGAGAATCAGAAGACTGGTTTTAATTGCTTATCTTCCATTTTCTGTGTCACTTTGGGAAATGACAAACTTTCTATGCAGCAGGCTCTCCATTCCAAAAATGGGAATGACACTTACTGTTGCTTTTGTTCCCAAGATTATTAGAATAAATAAGATGATATATGTGAAAATGCCCTTCAAAAAGTAGTACTAATTTTGTTTTCTACTTTTTATGTTGAAATACAGCCACAGAAAGCTGGAAAGGTAGTACAGAGAGATCCCATGTACACTTCACTTACTTTCTCTCAGCGCTTGGAAAGGATTAGATCTTACATAACTGTAGTACAATACCAAAGGTAGGAAACTGACTGTGGTATAATGTGTTCCTCATCATTTTATAACATGTGTGGATTTATGTAACCACCTGCAATCAAGACACGATTCCATCAACACAAAGATCTCTGGGGGCGGCTCCACTGTAGTCACACCTGCTTCCTTTCTCCTCGCCACCTCTACCCCCTGCCAGCCATTAATCTGTTCTCCATCTCTATCTTTGTCATTTCCAGAATGTTTTATATCTTTTGAGATTGGCTTTTTCACTCACAAAATGCGCTTGAGGTCTCTAAAAGCTGTTGTATCAACTGTTCATTTCCTTTTATTGCTGAACAGAATTCTATGGTATTGTAGACATTTTGGTTGTTTCCACTTTTGGGCTATTACAAATAAAAGTGTTCTGAATAACCATGTACAAGTTTTTGTGAGGACATACATTTTCGTTTCTCTGGGGCAAATGCTCAGGGGTGCAATTGTGGGTTGTATGTTAGGTGTGTCTAGTTTTTTTTAAAGAAACCCCCAAATTATTTTCCAGAGTGTTGGCGCTATTTTGAGTTCCCACCAGCGATGCATGAGACGTGCATTTTCTGCAACCTCACTGGCATTTGGTATTGCCATTAAGTTTTAAACTAATTTTTTTACTCTAAAGTGTATTCACTGTTTGTTTTCAAGACAAACCCTAATGTCAACAGCTTTTGGAGGAGGCACTTCTATCTACAGTAAATGAAACCAACTTTTCTGTTTTTATTTATTGTAGGTTCCACTACCTCTACTGGAGCTCAAGGCCTCCAGGATTTGTGGAAGACACAGTTTGCTGTCAGGCTGGGATTCACATTTGCTTTGCGGAAGTCTCAGGGATCTAGTAGTCAACTGTGATCTGAGGACTGGGAAAGTTTGGCTCAGTGAAATGCTTCGGAGGATTCACTTGTCTGGGGCTTTCTAGAGTCTTGTACCTACATTTTCTGAAACCAACTTGTAAAGGCCATACTAGCCTGAACCATACCGACCTTCATATGGGCCCAGGTTCTCCTCCTGACACACATTAGTGTATGCTAAGCACCTTATCTGAGTGAGCGCTGGGGATAGCTTGTCTCTAATGTCGTGTGTTAGTGATTATGATTTATTAAGGACTTCATCTTGCAAAGAAAACTCTCCCCCATGACTTCTGAAGAGCAATCAAACCAATATCAAAGCTCCTTGGAAGCTTTCTACACTAGAAACTGAAGCTGTTAACTTTGAGCTAATTTTTCTTAGACAGTAAGTGTTTTCTTTGGGTTCAGGTGCTGAAATTTTGAGTTTGCTGACAGCCCTTCCAGACACCAAAGGAAGGACTCCCTCAGTTCCTGCTGTTTTTTCCAAGCTTGGTTCTCCAGCCTTCCTGACCATTCTGTGAGCTATTCAGTGGCTTTCCAATAAATCCCTTTCTGGTTGAGTTAGCTGAAGTTGCTTTCCATTACATCCATACAAAAACTAATATAAAAAGACCATACTTGGGCTTCCCTGGTGGCGCAGTGGCTGAGAGTCTGCCTGCCGATGCAGGGGACGCGGGTTCGTGCCCCGTTCCGGGAAGATCCCACGTGCTGCGGAGCGGCTGGGCCCGTGAGCCATGGCCGCTGAGCCTGCGCGTCCGGAGCCTGTGCTCCGCAGCGGGAGAGGCCACAACAGTGAGAGGCCCGCGTACCACAAAAAAAAAAAAAGACCATACTTAAACTTCTGATTATGAAATACATGAACAGCCCTACAACATTTTCCTACAAGAGATGGCCAGTTGTCCCCCAGTATCCACTTTATCCTGATTTGTGTTCTCCTTACTCCTTAGGAGTCGGCTATACATTTCCAAGATGCCCTTGCAGCTAGCTATGGTCATGTGTTGGTGTTCTGGCCAATGAGATTTAAGTGGATCTGTGTGGGGCTTCCAGGAAGATTCTTCATGGGAGCACAGACATACCCTTATATGCCCTTCCTGCTCTGTGCTGCCTAAGATGTGGACCTCCTGGTCGGAACATGCTAAGAATGGTGGAACTCTGAGATAAAACGAATTGGGACCTTTGATGATGACCATGGAGCTACCATCCCAGCCCTGGACTGCCTCCACCCAGGCTTCTTTTATGTGATATAAAACAAGTTTCTAACTTATTTATGCCTGTTAATTTTTTTTTCTTTTATATCTAGTCAACCCTAATCTTAACTCATACAGATGGTGAAGAAATGGAAGGTGGGATTCTGGGAAGAACCTAGAGTCCAGTGATTCCCTAGGATTCAGAAGAAAGCATTTGTTGATTTTTAGCTTCTATGCTCCTATCTACTTCAAGATTATGGTAGCTATTAGACCTGTCAATAGGTATTGTTTCTTAATATGCTAATACATTTTGATAACTGTATTTTGAAACAACTGGTTTCATTTATAATCCTATTTATTTCATTTTCTGCATTTAAAAACATTATTCTGAAAGGAAGTCTGTAGGCTCCACCTGACTACCTGAGGGACGGATTACAGATCCCAGCTCTGCAGTGTCACCTAGCAGTGTTAGCAGCATAGAGGCCTAGCTCTTAACATGAATACACAAGCAAGAAAACTGCCATATTTTTAAAGCCCATTTCTCCATTTTAAGATTATGTGTATAAGATGTGAAAATCAGTAAGAAAAACCCCAACTAAAATTAGAGTCAGGAAGGCCAGTAGAGGGAGCTCTCACACATCATCACTCCCCATCATTTGCATGTGTTCAACTCTATTTGCATGCCCTGGAGAAAGAAGAGCACCTTGTACCCCCAAACAGGAAGAAGTCTACTACCCAGGAGGAAGATTTTCCTTGCCCAGCAACAGCCCAGCCAATGAGAAACACCACAGCCCAGCCAATGGGAAGCGGTCACCACCCTGAACTCTTGCTTTCTTCCAATGAACTTTCCTTTGGAACAGCCCCTCCCAACTCCCCTCTTTTCTCTATCAAAGCAAGCTCCCCTCCTTTGATCTCTGGATTTGCCTATGGTCTGCCATAGCTTGTGTTTCCCAAATTGCAATTCCTCTGGCGATAACTGAATTTTGCTGGTAAGATAACTGGCTATTTTATTATTAAAGTTGACAAAAATAATGCGCCTGGTACAATGCCTGGGACATAGAAGGGTCTCAACAAATAACTGACATCCCCTCCCTTTCTGGGGAGCTTGAATGGAAGAGTTATGACCTGAGCTCCATGGTGATTGGATTGATGCACAGCAGAAGAGGCAGCTCCTCTAAGTTCACTATACAAACCACAAAGGTCAGAGTGAGAGTTGAAAAGCACTTCCCCAAACTGTGCAGAACTCTCCATCCCTCAAAGAAGTAGACACGTCTTTTGTGTCTGTAGCAGTGGATGGTTTTGTTGTGGGTAGAGGGGCTATTTGCACCCTAGCTGATAAACATGTTTTCCCTAGGTGATGTATAGGGTGAGGAGAGAGACAGGAGGGCTCCGGTGGGAGAGCTGGCTGGTGGCTATGTTTAAGAACGCGAGACTTCTGAAATACTTGCTTCTGTTCTGGGTACTATGAACAAGGAAACACACTCACAGGAGAAATGGCCATACACTTAAACTGTGATAATGCCTTAAGCCCTAAAAGACTATCATTATTGGAGTATTTTTTGGGGGGGGGGGTGCTGATGTATTTTATGACTGCATGGCAGTCATAGAGTGTAGGAAATCTGAGTCCAAGGGTCATTTTGTTAAAATGAAAGATTGGATTGATCCTAAAATGGACAGATTAAGAAATCACATTGGTGTATGTTGATGTACCGAATTGATTCCCTTTTCAGTGTCTTACTCAGACACGTGAGCATAAAATCTTCAGGGCTGTGACATTCAGTGAAGTATGGCAAAGCTGGGCAGCAGGGCTTGGGGTCACCTGCTGCCTGCCTGTCCTGGCTGGGCTGGTGCGTGGGATCCCAGCTCTCATTTTATCCCTCCCCTGCCATCCTGGAGTGGGCGCAGAATACTGTGGCATGCCTTACAAGTTCCGTTCCTGTGCCTTTCCCAATTTTATCCATCTCCACAACCTTCAAATGATAAGTGAACAGTTAAGAAAACATAGTTAGGAAAAGGGGAGTAAAACCTTTTAAATATTCCAGTTCTTTCTTCCTCCCTCACCTCAACTTCAGCCCCATCTGTGGAAAGAAAAAACTACACTTAACGAACTACTTGTGTCTGGCACTGTGCTAAGTAACCACTTTTTTGTATATAGTCCTTTAGTACAGCAACCCTGTAATGGGTATTATGCCCATTTTGTAGATGAGGAAACTGAGAGTCAGAGAGCCTAAGTAACTGCCCTAAAGGTGACAAAGCTAGAGAATGGCAGAGATGGCATGGAACCAGGGCCTGTCATATCTAAGCCCATGCGGACTACCTGTGTCCAGAGTGTAGGACACCTTGCAGCTGAGACAGAGCTTGGCTCTGGGGATGTCCATGTAATAACCCACAGGTCAGCTGGTCATGTGTGTCAGCAGGTGAGGGCCATCAGGCTCTTGTTCTTTTTACCCAGGGAGTGGCGCCATGGCCTTTAAAATGAGTCTTTATATAGGATGTGCCCTTTTGAGTATTAATTCATCCAACAAATAAGTGAATAGAAGATTCTGATTCATTGGGTTGCAGGTAGTCAGGATGTTACAGTATTGTTTTTTCCTTGATTCTCTCTCATTATCTTACATTTTTTCTTATTTTTTCTTCTGTCTGCTTCCTCTGATCTTCTCACCCTCTAGGTAAGCTTTACACATTTTACGCATTTAGCTCATTCTCCCTCTTTCCCCATAGCTCTGAGCTCACACTGGGCTGCGCTGACTGAGTCTGGGCATCCCATGTAGGATATGAACCTGTTAGCAATAACAGCTACCATTTTTGAACATTAGTTATGAACTAGGTGCTCTAACATGATCATTACACTCAATCTCAAAATGCTGACTTAGGAAATGGGGCTGGGGGTACTGAAAAGCTTGACAAAGCTCACACGCCCAGAAGCAGCAGGGCTGAGACGCAAAATCAGCTATCACTGTTTCCTCTTGCCCTCGGCCACAGTGCCTTCCTTCTTGTGAACAAAATGTACACAGCCTTCCCTGTTTCCTTCCTCAACCAGACAGCTACTCGACCATCCCCTCCTCCCTTCATTCCAGTTTCACCATTAGGGAGAAGAAATGTATTAGCTTCACACCTCTTGTAACTAAAGGAAGTAGAAGACATCTTGATAATTCAGACAACCTTGGGACTCTGTGTGTTTTTAAGCCCAGACATCACATAGCTGGAGGGGGAGGGCTGGGCTGGGCTCAGGCTCTATGGGCGTCCCCAGCTTGGCCCTGGAGGTCTGCAGCAAGGGGTAGGCGATGGAGGCAGTGGGGCTACTCTAGCCCGGGTGCTGTGGGCTTTAAGAGCTGAGGCATTTCGTGCTGAGAGCCTTCCCACTTAGCTAACTGAAGGTCCTTGCTGTGCACTGTCACACACCTCGGCAGGGGACAGTACCTCATCTGATATAAAAGTGAATGTAAGCAGAAACTAACACACCACTGTAAAGCAATTATACTCAATAAAGATGTTAAAAAAAAAAAAAAAAGAAAGAAAGAAAATGACGACAGAGGGTTTAATGGAGCAGACAGCACAGCAACCTGGCAGCAACTCCGAAGCCTGGGACTCAATGAAAGCTCTCAGCCAAGGAGAGAGAGGGCCTGGGATTCAGCTCCCTGTCCCACTTTCCCCTTAAGGCACTGGGGCTTCCATTCAATGCTGAGGTGTCCTGATTCATAGGGGATGTGGGGGAGGGGAGAAAGGCTGCAGGGCAACCTTTGCACCTGTGCCATCTGTTCCCTGACACAATGCTTGTTCTTTTGTGAACCAGAAGCCAGTCCCCACTGTGGGTCAGAAGTCGTTGGCTTGAGAATGGGTGTGGGTCAAGAGGAACCACACTTTCTAACACCTGCTCTCAGCTGCTACAGGCCCCTGAGCTCTGAGGCCAAGGTGTTTACTTCTGGGTGGGTTCTTCTCTCCCCCTCCCTTACTTTACAGGAAAGGTGCCTGGTGGGATGACATCCGTATCCTGCCCCCTAACGTCTTGTCAGAGTGCGGACCTTCAGGCGCTGGCGTCCATCTGACTCCAAGGAAGTTTGCAGCCCCAAGAGCAGTGATGGGAAGGTAAAGCGCATCGTCATCTGATGCTTGTACAGAAACTTGGTTGGCGGCAGGCCAGGTGAATCCGAGATCCATCAGTAACTTCTGGCACAGCCCAAGTCTTAACTAGCCAGCCCCTGCAGAAAGGGTCCGAACACCCTTTCTGAAAGTTGTGTCTAACTTCCTAAGAATCCCTCCAGGTTTCCTTTCAGCATCCTTAGTGACCAGCTCAAGGTCTGCTTTGCATCAGAAGCTTGTCTGGAGCCAGAATTCTGGTCTCACGGCATATGCTCAGGCTTGACGCACTGACTGCTCAGCCAGAAATGCGGAAAGGTGATGCCCAGAAACACAAGAGCCCCTGCTTTCCCCATGACTATATGCATCATCTATCCCTTGACATCCTTGCCATGTGGATGCCAATTACTGATTCCTTCCCTCCAGAGCAAATCTTATTACCAGTGTGAGAAGGGCCAGTAGCTGACTCTGAGTTGCTTTACTGTGCCCTGAATTCCTTCCCTGCTGGGTGAAAATTCAATACACTGTACAGGGGTGGTGCTCTGAGGTCTCCTGAATGAAGGATAGAGAGGCGAGGACCTGCATGCTCTCTTGTTATTTCTGTGGGCTGTGGCATCATTTATACCCTGCAGAATTTCAGAGGGAGAATAGAAAGCTTCTTATTTTTTCAGAGGTAATAGGCAAGGTACATGGACTTTTAACCCTCTGTCTTTTTTTAAGTAGAGTAAAAAGATGTGTCATTGGAAAGAAGAGATATCTAGATGTTACAGTTACTTTTAAAGTGTGATTCTGAACTGGATGAATGGAAAAGCCCTTTAGCCTGGATGAAACCAACAATATTAAAACTCAAACACCAACTGAATAAGTCAAACCACGCAGGTCAAGCTCGCTGTTTGCTCCCATTCAGAGCTGCCCTGTATATACATGACAAAGTCCCAGGGGCTTTGGGCATCACCCACTGGGAGAGGTACAGAGCTGACGAAATCTCAATCTGGGCTGCACGTGAGAACCACCTGGGGGCTTTAAAAGGATAGATGCTAAATCCCCAGCCCAGAGTATCTGACTCATTTGATCTGCGGTAGGACCCAAGCATGGGTATTTTCAGGGGGGTGTGGGAAGTGGTAAACTTCTATTAAAAAGTGCTTAGGAAAAAGTGTAACCTCCATACAGTGACATGCACAAATCTCGAGCACCCAGCTTAATGAATTTTTATAAATAAATACTCTTGAAACCCACCCCATCCCCATCCAGATACAGAACATCATCATCCCCCAGAAGCCTCAGCACAGGACTTTTAAAATTAAGCTCTTTTATTTTGAAAAAATTAAAACTCTTCAAGTTGCAAGAGTATAAAATGAACTCAGCAAGGGTATTTAAAAAACCTCCCCTGCTGATTCTAATACACAGACAGGATTGACAGCAGTAATTTGCTGGTTTTTCTTTTTTTGTGTGTGTGGGTTTTTTTTTTTTTTTTGCCACATTCTGGCCACGGAAAGCCTTCAGTAAAGCATGGGCATACGGCTTTAATTTTCTGTTACTGATTTCTTAACCAGGTCATTATTGGTTCCTTCAATACAGAAATTAATGTCAGCCTCAGATACATTTAATTCTGTTGTATTGTGACTGTCTCTGTAACTTTTCAAGCATTGTTTATGATTCACAACCTCCCTCTTTCTGGCTATATATGGTTTAGGTGGCCCTTTCTGCTCAAATATCTTATGTGCTTGGGAAAAATAAAGGTGGGGATCATGCTAATCTTTTGTGGGTCGGCCACTGACAGTTGGCAAGGCCAGAGACAAACCTGGAGCCCTCCACAAGGCTCGTCACAGTTCAAGGGCAGGGATGTGCAAAAGGCAGGAGTCTGGGGAGCTGAATACTGAGTGAGGAAACAAAATCAAAAACAAAACCCATCATGTCCAGGACTGGTGGAAACAGGCAGACTGCAAAGGCCAGCCTGAGTTATGAGTTTAGGAAGGCCAGCAGGAGAAATTCTGAGATGTGATTGGAAGGGAGAACCAGGAAGCGGGCAGCAATAAAGCCAGGAGCCAAGAAGCTGTGCCAGGCTGTGCTCTGTGCAAGTACCTGGCAGAGACGGCCAGTGGGGCTGTAATTGTGACGATCTGCACCTGGCATCTTATTTCCATTTACACAAAGGCTGCATATGGACTAGCGGTGGCTCTGGGGGCAATGCTGGGTACAGCTGGACACTGCCCAGGCCCTGCAACTCCCTTTTGTCCCCTGATACATAGTTCCTAAGGAGCAATTCCTTACGTGGTAGCTAAGTGACTCTTCCATTTGGAACAGCGAGCTGAGTGGGGCAGGGGTTAGACACTGCCATACAGGGGAAGGTTCTTAGGGTGACTGAGGTCCTCAGGTCCCAGATGAAGGAGGAGAATCTCCTTTAATTCCTCAGATGGTGGCAGAGGACAAGCCTCACGGTGGATATGGTTAACTGCCTATATGAGGGCATCTTTGGCCCAGAAGTGACCAAAGAGTCTAAAAATGAGAAACCCATCACACTCAAATGTTTGGCAAAGAAAAGTTCTCTTCAGGCCCCGTAACCAATTTCTTATGTCTTGTGTATTTTTTGTTGTTAAATACAATTGTGGTTTGCATATAACTTTTTAGGTTTATTAAAAAAAAGAGTGTGACAACATGAATTTTATAGCTCAGTATGAAAAACAAAGCACAATGCATCTGAACACTGAAGTCTGTCTTGTCTTTGACTACAGCAATGAGTTAAATTCACTTAAGGTTTTTCCCTAACAGAACTATGCTTTATAATGAAAAGCTGCTCTGTTCTTAAAAAAAAAAAAAAAAAAAGGCAGAAAACCAGAAAATGAGCAAGAAGTGAATTTTTGAAATCTAATTTTTTAGATTGATTAGATTTTAGATAGAACAAAGAATTAGTTTTTGAAGTCATAGTGGTTTTAATATACATAGTACTCACAGTTTGCCAACTTCAGCCTGTTTTCATACACATACACACACTCGTATGTGCACAAATATAACCAGAACATGTCCCCTCCCCTTTCCTTACATATTGAATTCAATTCCTAGATTCTGTTAACCTCTCCCAGCATTTCATTGTTTGTGGGTGAAGCAACTGGGAGCTTGTGCCTTTTGAGAGGGCAAGTACTGCTCAGAAACATGAAACCTTCAACTATTCTGAGCTGGCAGGAATGGTTAAGTGCTTAGGAGAAACTGAGGAGGGGACCTGTGGAGCAAGCGTGGTAGAGTCACGTCTTAAGTTCTGCAAATTGATGGTCCTTGACAAGATGGGATTCTTCCTGCTCCCATCCCAGTTCTGAGCTGCCAGAAGAGGTGAGGCTGACATGGGCTGAGCCTTGGACTGAGCCCAGAGGAGACGAATAAAGGCATTTGTGGGTGCCTCCTGTGCATGACAGTCCCCAGAACAATTGTAAGTCATGTTGCCTTATATGCTGATTATGATCTATGCATCCTTTCACCTCCACTTACGTGGGGACCCCAGAGTGGACAGCACAAAGGAAACAACTGAAAGCAGTGGCATTAAAAATAGCAAAATGAAAAAGTATTCCTAAATGATCACTGGCACAGTCTTACCTTACACAGATCTCTATAAGGGGGGGTGGGAATCCTAGACATTACAAGAGGGAGAAAGATGATGACGACAGTGTTGTTCTCAAATCAGCATTTACGAGAGAGGAAAGGGATGGGAATGGAAGCTGAAATAAAACAAGACGACTGCCCGGCTGGTGCAAGGCCAGCCTCTTACCGTAGTGTGGGATGATGGCCCAGGCCATGGCAGAGGCATAGATGCCACCGATCATCCAGAACATGCAGAGCCAGCTCAGGTGCTCACCCCGCTTCTCTCGGGCCAGCACTTCAGCAAAGTAGGAGAACACGGTGGGAATGGCTCCTCCAATCCTGCCAAGAGGTACAGAGGATACGTGAAATCAGGGCCTGTACAGCCAATGTGAAGTACAAAGGGCAGAGCCAAAGCAAGCTCTAACAACACATGCTCTCTCTCTATCTCAGCATATCAAGGAAGGTATATTTTCTACCATTTAGTAACTTTAATCTTGAACCTGCAATTAAGCTATGTTACCAAAAGGTGGCAGTGGTGCCCCACTCCTGTGCTTTATAGAACTTAGCTTAAGTTCTCCATGGACTTTCTGTTCCTTGTTGAATGCTCGACATGATATTTATCCAGAAAAAGCCCACAATATTTGGTATAATCTAGGGAATATTTTAATTAACACATTAGAAAAAGAGATACTATGATTATGTCCTGTCCATTACCTGGAGACTTTGGAAACAGCTTCAAACACCTCGAGAGGGCTGTCTGCAACCTATACTTACTACCCCACAGCATTGGTCCTGGAGCCCAATCTGGCTGATGTGTCGGCAAACACAGGACCAACAGGGTTGTTTCCTAGACTGGTTCTGGTCCCAATTCAGCAGATATTGCTGAACGAGTACGAGCTCCTGGTTTAGATACCAATAGTACAATGCTTCCTTCCAGTCCGGGTGATTATAAGAGATGCTGACTGATCTCTGGATAGAGGATATGAACAGTGACCTCTATCCAGGTTAAGGGTTCTCAAATGAGGGTCTATGGAATAAACGTTTTGTTCATTCTGGGGAGATGAGCCATATAGATCTCATCAGAATTTCAAACTGACCTTAATCCCCAAATTGTAAGAGCTATTGCCTAAGAAAGTAAGGTAGTATGGGAAAAAATTACTATCATTCCAAACAATATGTGAAGTCTTAAACATTTTTTTTATAAAATGTGCAACAATATAAGCAAGTTGTAAAGAATAAAATGTGCAACAATATAAGCAAGTTGTAAAGACAACATCTAGTGATACAGTTTTTAAAATATGTATTGATTCCTTTATGTTCAGTATGCTGTAAGGAAAACTGCTATTGACATTTCATGTAAATTTGATGTCAAGGTGTAACACATGTATTTATTCATTTAGCAATAACTGATTTCCTTAGAGCCTTTGATATGATAAAGAAGTACTGGCAGTGACCTTAGCAAATGCGATTAAGAGAAAGGCCATCTCTGCAGCAAACTAGATGTACCAAATGAACCGCAGCGTTCATAATGTCACTCTGCATCAACTAGTAGGTCAAAGTATGGCATCATTTCATAAGTCTGCCCCTGCTTATAGTAATGTGGTAGTTATCTACTGCTGGATACGGGCAGACCACCTAGAACAGTGTTTTTCAATCTGTAGGCTATGGAATTAATTAGTAAATGTAAACGGCATTTTAAAAATTGAAATAGAGATGAAATATCTGAGTGACACTCAAGTAATAAGGATAAGCATCATTTCATTAAATTTTGTGTCCATAATAAATATATTTATAGCATATAATGTGTATTTGTATATATATGTGAGTATACATATATATTTAATATATAACTATATATACTTATATATATAAATGTATAATGAGTCACAATGTGTTTCTTAGTGAGAACGGCTGTTCAAAGAGTTTATTTTTTTCTAAATAAAGCAGTTTTTTTTTAAATTTATTTTTAAAAATAAATTTATTTATTTATTTATTTTTGGCTGCATTGAGTCTTTGTTGCTGTGAGCGGGCTTTCTCTGGTTGCGGCGAGCAGGGGCTACTCTTCGTTGCAGTGAGTGGGCTTCTCATTGCGGTGGCTTCTCTTGTGGAGCACGGGCTCTAGGCACGCTGGCTTCAGTAGATGTGGCGCTCAGGCTCAGTAGTTGTGGCTTGCGGGGTCTAGAGCACAGGCTCAGTAGTTGTGGCGCGCGGGCTCATTTGCTCCACGGCATGTGGGATCTTCCCGGACCAGGGATTGAACCCGTGTCCCCTGCATTGGCAGGTGGATCCTTAACCACTGTGCCACCAGGGAAGTCCTCAGAGAGTTTAAAAATCATCACCTTAAAGCATCTGTATCTGTTCCTCTGGGCTATGAATGTGACAGTTCTACCTAAAATCCCTGTATGATTCCGCATGACTCCAGATGCAGCACATGGCAACTTAGTGCCATCACACCAGGGGTAGCCAGCCAGGACCAAGTCCATCAACCAGACCCCCAAACAAGAAACAGATGCTGTGATGATCAGTCACAGCTGGCTATAAACCACACCACATAGACTCACACAGTTCTCTACCCAGCTTCTTGAGGACCTCACACCATGCTCGGACAGCTAGCTGAATTTAAAAATTCAGCGAAGTTTTGAGCAGATTTGAAATGGTTCCATCACAGCACACAATTTTAATGGGAAATAAAATGTGTCATAAATCATTTAATGCTACTCCTTTTGTCATTGGATGTGAAGAATCTGTTTCTCTGCATCATAAAGCCCCAGGTTCCTAATCTGTGCCTTCACTTCTCAGTGCACAGAAAGAGTCCCAGTTTTTACTGATTTTTCACATCCTAATTAATGTTTCATCAGGATTCTGGACATTCTGTATGTAAGAGCTATAACTTACACTTCATAAAGGCACAACTGTGTGTCAGGATATGCCAAGCCGCTCTGAACCAAGATGAATGTACAAGAGGGCAGCTAAAAAGGCAAGTGGGAGACTTGCCTGTTAGTTTTAAACAAATCACTGTTGCATAAGAAAACGCCAACTTTAGGGCTTTTAAACAATCCTGCCGGTTTTGATTCAAGGTCTCTTTTTTAAGGTGTTTTTTTGTTTGTTTTGTTTTTTGGATGTTTTTGCATGGATGTCTCAATGTCTGTAAAGCAGACCACAAGGAACTCTAAAATCAAGAGCTAAATGAGTCTGAAGAAAGAGGGAGGGAGTCTGCTTAATTCCCTTGCAAAGTCCTTCAGACCCAGGGACCTAAAAATCAATCCAAGCATTCACATTTCTCACTGTGGGCTGACCAATCTATTTTGGGGAAAACATTACTCCTCATCTTACTGTGACGTCCTTCAAGCAGAGAAAGAACATTACAGCATGCTGTAATATTAACTATTACTAGTATTTCATACCCCATCAGAGTGCTTACACGTTGTTTACACTAGACAGGAGGCTCTTAGAAGTTGAGGACTGTATCGCGTTCATCTTTGAATCCCTTACCTGGCTCACTGAGCGTGCACTAAGTGCTTACTCAGGAGAACTGAATTTCCCAAAGACTCTCTGGTGATGTAGGGGAGACGTAATCTGCTCTGACGACCTAAACATCTCCAGTGAGTGGAAACATACATCTTATGTCCTGGGCCAATATGACCTGAGAAGTTGGGGGTGCTGGAATGGCAGTTCTGATGGCAGCAGAGCCCCCAAAGAGTTCTTGAATTCTATGTCTTAGTTCTATGTCTTAGTTGCCACCCTTCACCACCAAATCTTATATAATCGAAGTTTCCCTCTACTATTCTACCTCAATATTTTGTGTGAGGGTCTATCACATTTCCTTATTTGTTTTATTGTACTAAGATACAATTTCTGAGAATATTTGAAGAGATAAAAATATTAAAATGGCAGTTTTCAAATTCCCACATATCAGTGGTTGTTAAATAGTGCTGATTTGCTCCCCTCTCCTAGCAGACATTTGACAATGTCTGGAGATATTTTTAGTTGTTACAACTCAGAAGTTGCCACTGGCATATAGTGGGTAGAGGCCACACATGCTGCTAAAGATCCTTCAGTATACAAGGCAGTCCCTCACAACAAAGAATTATCCAGCCCCAGATATTAATGGTGCTGAGGTTGAGAAACGCTTGCAATGGGGATATAATATGGAAAATATGATATTTTATATTAAAAAGCCAGAATATAAGGCATAAAATACTTATCTTTTACATTGCTTGATGAGTAACACATGTCTAAATTCAGTTAACGTGGAGCGCTTTCTTGTTGTTCCTTGTATAATGATCAGTTAGCTGCTGTTGAAATTTGCATTTCTGATGGAATATTTCCATAAATGAAGCAATCAGATCAGGGTGGTTTATAAAGAATTTTTCTCACAATTGGATACTAAGTCTATTTTATTAGCTGTCATAAAGGGTCAAATCTTAATTATCCATGGTAATAGGAGGCACAAAGGGAATAATAATTGAAATGCACACTCTATCATAGGTGGAAGGTTAGTCAGATTCAAAATAATTGAATTGACACGAATGAAACAGAATGTTGATATTTGGAATCTGAGCTGGAGTTATTCCCTAGGTGCTATTAACTTTAGGTTTCTACAACTTTAATTATAGAAATATAAAGAAAGTAAAAAATCTGCGTAGAATACATCCCTAGAATAAACCGGGACCACACCCTCACCCCACTGCATGCGTGTGTGCATGCACGTGCAGGAACACACAATATATCCCTCAAAAGGTCTGCAATACTCCATAGTAGGCATCAAGTGAATATCATGAAACCTATTTATTTTCCTCAATAATTTAAGACAAATCCACAAGTGAAATACTGTGTACGGCAAAGGGTGTATCAGCTTTACAGACAAAATTTCTCCTCTGTTGGGAACACGAGACACTGAAGTTGAATGGGTTTAGTACAGCAGGATGAAGGAGAAGGCCAAGCATTACGGTCTCCACAAACCTCCTTGAAAATCTGGGGAGCCTGACTGTCCTAGGCCTGCAAGTTTCACAGCCACCCCTGGCGTCACTCCAGCCCTGATGACAATTCAGGGGCGGACAATGTTTGTCCCTGTACCTTGTGATACTGATGTGTGCTGGCTACTGAGGCGAAGAGGGGGAGGGGGTTAGGTTTCTGCAGTGAAAGAAGGAGGTTGTAGACATAAAGGCTAATTGTACTTAAAATGGCTCGAAATATGACGTTCAGGGGAGAAATGATAGAATGATGACTTCTTGTCCTGAGGAGGAATTCTACCGAGTAATTCTGTTCTGCTTTAGTTCTTCAGCTGAGCATGTAACGAAGAGTAACTTCATTCTAACTTATTTCACCATGTGACTGTCAACCAGTCTTGTACCTCAGTCTTCCCCTTCCACTGGGAAATGGGGTATTATATGAGAACACAATTAAGGAGGAAGTTGAATAACCATTGTAAAGCCATGTGTTCCATACAGATAATAAGAGCTGACTCTGGTGGCTTTATTACGATTTTATTGTTACGGGTTTATAAAAAGACTAGTGAATGGTGTAGTCTATGCCGGGAATCACAATGACAAATAAGTCGCATGAAAAATATCCTTTTAATCCTTACTCAGAATCAACAAAAAAGGAAGGAAGACCCTGAACTGCCAGGCAAGTTGGACAGCAATTCAGAACCAATTCATGATGTCTTCTTTTTTTCTTGTTTTTTGGCTGCGCCGTGCAGCATGCAGGATCTTAGGTCCACGACCAGGGATCAAACCCGTGCCCCCTGCAGTGGAAGCGTGGAGGCTTAACCACTGGACCACCAGGGAAGTCCCCATTATGTTTTCAATTGGACCCAGAAGTAAAAACAGCCTCAAAGATGAACTTTTCAGTGACTTCCTTTTCACGGAAGTAAATAGACTATCACAGAGGAGGTTGTACAGAGGCTTAGATGAAAGAACACAGATCTAACATCTCTGAATGGGCTGGGTCAGCACACAAAATGAGACTGCTGTATTGACAAGAAGGCATATGTTTATTATGAGTAATCAAGAGAGAAGCAGGAGGCACTTCCCTGGTGGTGTACTGGTTAAGAATCCACCTGCCAATGCAGGGGACACGGGTTCGAGCCCTGGCCAGGGAAGATCCCACATGCTGCGGAGCAACTAAGCCCGTGTGCCACGACTACTGAGCCTGGGCTCTAGAGCCCGTGAGCCACAACTACTGAAGCCCGCGCGTTCTAGGGCCTGTGCTCCACAACAAAGAGAAGCCACTGCAATGAGAAGCCCGCGCATCGCAATGAAGAGTAGCTCCCACTCGCGGCAACTAGAGAAAGCCTGCCTGCAGCAACGAAGACCCAACACAGCCAAAAAAAAAAAAAAAAAGAAGAAGATAGAAACAGGAGAACATTTCCTGGTACATAAAGGATGGGTGCTAAAGGATGGGTGGTTAGGGTAGCTTTATTCCTCCCATCTCCGAAGCCACAGTTTAAACCTGACTATTTTAAGAATATTGCTATGTAAACATGTAAAAGTTGTGTTTCTAAAAAAACATAATTTCAACACCCCTAGCCCTTGTTTGCAATCAGGGTGGTGACCTAAGCTTCCCAAACGTATACAGGTCTGCATATCCACAGCAACAGACCTGGTGCCGCTGGGAGAGAAGGTGTATTCAGAGATCAGTATCCTAATGCTGTCTTGAAAAAAAATTAACCTCCCTACTGAGAGAGCTGGAAGCATGCATTCCCATAGCACCTAAATGGTGTCATGAATAAAGATGGTGACAATCATTATAATGATCTGTGAGAAATGATGTCAAAAAACATGCAGACTTTTCCAGCCACTTGCGGTACATATCTAGTCATTCATTCCTCCTCTCACCCTCCCACCCACCTGCCATTTACCCATCCATCCATCATCCCCCTATCCCAAATTCTGGGCCAAGCACATCACCTGTTGCTGGAGGTACAGGCATGAAGAACACACATTCCCACCCTCAAGGAGCTCACAGAGTCAATTCTAAAAAGTGCATGAGGCTAATTTTCACAATTATAAATTATGAGTCTGGGAGATCTTTTCCTCTGTTACTTCTTTCTCTCTTGGGATCAACAGTTCTTTTGCCAAAGGGTATAATGGGAAATAAAGTGTGTCCAAAAGGTCAACCATTGTTGGAAATTCTCGTAAAAGGCATTGCCCAAGACAGTGCCTTTCAATAGAAATACCATGTGAGGCACATATAAAATTTTTAATTTTCTAGAAAAGAAATTAAAGCAAAAAATCAGGCATAGTTACTTTTAATATATATTCATTGAACCCAATGTATCCAACTATTATCATTTTAACATGTAATCAATATAAAAATTATTAATGAGATATTTTACATTCTTTATGTATTTTTTAAAAAATTTTTTATTGGAGTATAGTTGCTTTACAATATTGTGTTAGTTTCTACTGTACAGCAAAGTGAATCAGCAGTACGTATACATATATCCCCTCTGTTTTGGATTCCCTTCCCATTTAGGTCACCACAGAGCATTGAGTAGAGTTCCCTGTGCTATACAGTAGGTTCTCATTAGCTATCTATTTTATACATAGTATCAATAGTATATATATGTCAATGCCAATCTCCCAGTTCATTCTTTTGTATGTATTAAGTCTCTGAAATCCAGTGCTATGTATTTTGTACTTACAGCACATCTAAATTTGGTCACATTTCAAGTGCTCGGTGGCTACGTATGGCCTGTTTGCCAACACAGGCCTACTGTGACCCACTGTTTACAATTTGGGTTTGTGATTATTTTTGGATTAAAGATAATTTAGTTTGTTGCCTCATCTTCCATATTGAAAAAGGTCTTTCCATTCCGATTCTTTGGGTCAGAAACCTTCTTGAACTGATCTGCTCAAAATGTTTATTTAGTGTCTATCAAGTATCAGACATTGTGTGTTAGGAAATCACAGTCATTTCTCATTGAATCTGAGACAGCACAGCCTGGTGGTTATGAGCGTGGAGCTAAACTGCCTGGGTATGATATGACTATACCACTTACTGTGTGACCTTGGACAGTTACTTAACCTCTCTGTGCCTCAACGTCCTCATCTATAAAATGGATGGAATAAATAGTATCTTCCTCATAGGGTCACCATGAGGTTTAAATGAGTCAATATTTACAAAGTGTGTAACACAGCATCTCATAGGGCAAGTACTATACAGGTGTTTGATAAAACACATTTTAAAAGTTGAAAATTTTTAAATGGGTCTGCATTTTTCCCATATGATGAGGAAGTAAAACCTTACAGTTTAGAATTAGACTAAAACCCAGAAGACCTGGGGGTTTACTGAACATGTGAAAGTCATTCTAATTTTAAAAAGGCAGCATATTTTTGCATACCTGATTATTAAAAAAATGTTGTGGAAATAAATGAGCTTCTACATATAAAACACTTTGAAGAATTCCAGTTAGTGGTGATCATCTCTACAAAGTCAAGGTATTCTGGTTATTATAATTTTATAATAATGGATGGGTATTGGTTAATGGATGGATATTACAAGCAGCTATGAACTATGCATTTATGAGGCTCCATTTGCAGACGGAGAAATGACTGTTCATTCTCCTACCATACACAGACACTGACATTTCATTTTAATTTCTGTTGCTGGTGTATTTTTCTCCTGACCTTTATGCTTAGCAGTGCCAGGCCTTCAGTGAGACGCTCCTAACTCTGACATTGCCTGGCATCTGAAGCATTATCATTCCCATAACTAACAGTGACTGGAAGCAAATAATTTAATTCTGGGCAAATGAAAATGAATCAATGGTGTCAACTCCATTTCCCATCTTTCTAATTTTCTGTAACAAAAGAGGAGAGGGAAATGTCTGTTCCCTGGTGTGAGATTCACTTAGGAAAGTGAGAGACAGATAAATAATTGGTGATGCCCTACTCCTCGTTCCCACAAAACACTGCTGTCCCCGGCAGGAAAATCATTCTTTGTGCTGAATAAATATTTAAAGTCACACAGAATATGGCAGCTGGACATATTTATGTTTCTAAGAAAATATACTCATGACTTAGTGTGGTGAATTAAGACGAAAGCACATCTATCACAAATCCAGGTAGACCTCAGGCTAAAACAAGAGCTCCTTCCAGGCTCCTTTATATGCAGAACAGGAATATAACACAGTGCTGCTAACGATGCCTCAGCAACAAAATAACACAGAGCAAGGGGAAGCCTGTGGCATTTGCAGAAAATCAACACAAAGGCGTTTTAACTTTGGATTCAGAATGCACAGTTTACTTGTTTACAGAGTGGCTAGTTCAAAGGACTTCATCGCAACTGAAGTCCTGGCTGTGTCATTCCTGGTTCCATCACTGAACCTTAATCTATAAAATGAAGGGTTTGGACTGGGACCCAGAAATTCTCTTCCTCCTCTGAAATGCCCAGTGTGTGGAACTGGTGGACAGGCGCTATACCAACGTGGAGATTCTGTCAGTTGCTTTGTCTATTACAAGTATGCATTCTGGAACTGGGAAATAACCATCCTGGGGTCCCTACTGGACCCACTGTGTGATGGACCTGAGCTCAAACTCCATTGATAACCTGACCTCCGTAGGTCCCTACCCTGACTAGTGGACCACAGTGACATTTTGAGTTTCCTGGAATTAATGTCAGTTCAGAGCCAGTGCCTAGTAAGCCCTGAAAAGTCTGAGGTTTTCCTTTTTCCTCATGCAGTTACCCTGGTAAAAGGCTATAGGTCCTTTTGGGGAAGGCTGGGAGAAAGATGAGCAGTATAAACTTTCAGCAATGTACCAGGGTCCGTCCACCAGGAGACCCCGCCTCCCCTTCATTCAAGGGGTTCTGGGTCTGTAAATGGGCTCAAGTCTGGGAATTGACTGAGGGGCCATGCCTTTCTGTTTTCATGATGCAAATTAAACTTTTGGTCACTTGATCTAGAACTCTTCCCCTTATATAGATCAAGTAAGACTTTAGTAAATTTCCTATCTATTTCATTTCTAGGAACACCATGGCTGAAGGTCTGTGCGGGTCAGACTATTCCACTGCTGTCCTGACTGGTGTCCTTTACAGTAACCTCGCCCACCTTGCCTTGAGCAATTAAGCAGTAAAGAGCAGACAGACCTATCTTGTCAATCTCTGCCCTCTTGGAATTCACATGCTGGTGGAGGAAAGAAATAAACACACAAGCAAATATTTGGGGGCATCAATCAGTGCTACCAAGAAGACATACCAAGGGACTGTGGTGAGAGTCACTGGGAGGGGTGGTCTCAGGATGGCCTGTCTGAGGTCGTGAGTGCTGAGGGCTCGGGGAGAAGATCCTATGAAGCAGAAAGGATGGCAAGATTGACACTCCTGGGAAACGTGTGGAGCGGTGCAGGGTCTGACCACCAGAGGCTCATGACAGAAAAATTCCCGACATTCTAAAACCTTATTTCCTTGGTCATCTAGTTTTCCTCAATTCAAAACCAGATCAGATGTGGATGGAGGGAGCTGCCTAGTAAACAGAAATAACAAGATCTCTTATTTATTAATTTATTTTTGTGGGAAAGTTTGACTTTTTCCATATAGCTTTTTTTTTTAACATCTTTATTGGAGTCTAATTGCTTTACAATGGTGTGTTAGTTTCTGTTGTATAACAAAGTGAATCAGCTATACGCCTACATATATCCCCATATCCCCTCCCTCTTGCATCTCCCTCCCACCCTCCCTATCCCACCCCTCTAGGTGGTCACAAAGCATGGAGCTGATCTCCCTGTGTTATGCGGCGGCTTCCCACTAGCTATCGACTTTACATTTGCTAGTGTACGTATGTCAAGATCCCTTATTTAAGGTCTCCAGGATCAAAGTCTTAATTCTTTGGCTTGAGTTTTAATTAAGAACGCTTAAATAAAAAGGGACTGTGTCAAATTTCAGCTGCTTATGTACTCAGTGCATAAGTAATGGGTGTAAAAAGGGTTTAAACAGTACATGCCTTTAAAAACAAGAAGAACCTTCAAGTGGAAAAATGGTTTTTCATTCACAATTTTGCCATTGTTTTCTCCTTCTTCTGTGAGTCTCCCATGCCCCTTGCTGCTGCCTCTCTTAGGGCACTGATGAGTTCTTAGCAGGTGGAGAATGGGAGGGCTCTCTGTGTCTTCCCTCTACAACCAGATGGGAAGCATCTGGGGGCCAGGTCTCATCTATATCCGTGAAAGGTCCCCCGGTGGTTCCAGGGGTAGAGCAGGTGTGAAACTGTTTTTTTTGAGTTGAACTGGAATGGGATTGGAGAAAATAGAGACTCAGCTGAGACTTCCCTGAGATTCACAGACACGGTGTCCAGATGAACCCTAGCTGTTGAGAAAACCCCTCTGTCATCAGGGTAGCACTCCACATGTTACAAGTAGGTAACAAGACCCAGAAACTCAGCCAAGGAAGAGAGATCACTTTCTTCATTTCCCTTAACAACTGCATTTCTCAGGCCTCCTCAGCTGCTGGATCCCACAAGGTTCTGGGTGTTTTGGTGAGTAAGCTCACATCGCTCCCCTCAGTCCCACCCCCAGCCTAGGGAATCTCCATCTATTCTGGAAAGCAGGGATGCTCCATTTTAGTTGCCTGTTTTCTCCCAAGTCTTTGCCCATGATTAGTCTTTTCTGTTTCCTTCTTGGGCGAGACTTGAAATTGCAAAGTCAGAAAGAGGCCTCTTTTCCCCTCTCCCTCTGCTGTCACTGAGGCAAGGAGCACAGGACAGCTTAGCTGAATGAATGGGAGGAAGAACAAAGAAAGAGCAGGAATGCCAAACGGGGTGGGGGTGGGGGGATGTTTCTAGACATTATCCCGAATTTCCTTCCCTACCCTGTACTTTAACACATTATCTCACTTGATCCTCATACTCCAAGGTAGGATGTGAAGTACGATTATCTCTCTTTTCCAAATGGTGAAGCAGGTTGGAGAGCCAGAGGGACTTTCCCAAGGTCTCACAGTAAAGGGCAGGGATAGGGTGGACTTGGGTTTCTGGACTCCCAATCCTGTGGCAACTTTGCAAAGGCACACAGTGCATTAGCCTCTGGTAGCACAATTTACGGAGCCTAGCTGAGTCAGCAATACACAGTCTGCGCTTTGCCAGGTAAATCATCTTATTTAGGGGTCTGTAGCCCTGAGCTGCTGGCTGAAGAATGATTTGTCTGCAACAGAGAAGAGGATGATGTCATGAATATACTCAAGCAGTCTCTGTCTCTGTACTGCCCTTGAACTGGCTTCTGGACAGTCCCTTAGTTTGGAGTATTTTGCAGCCACCAGAATGTTCCTTTTCTCTGCAGTCAACTGGGTTGACCATGTCATCATCCAGATTGGCAATTAAAATTGCCATAATAATTTGACCACAGCTGGGGACTTTTGAGTCTGTGGATATCATCGGCATTTCCTGGATAAGATTGTGAATGGAAAGGACTGGAAAGTTCAGAACTTAGGCTATTAGTCTTCTCCTGACAGGCTAGTGGTAGTATGTAAGTAAAAGAAAGCGAAAGGAAGCTTTTCTGGTAGCAAGACTGTCTTATGCTATGGACCCTGAGAAGGGTTGAAAACAAATAGCCCCAAATAACACCTGTTCTTCCTCAGGTATCTCAATTCAATCAGCGTTAGATGTGGGGCAGCTCCTTGAATCCATGATCCAAATACCTCCCCAAGGATGACGTATGTAGCCAGTCTCACACAGAGCCCTGCGCGTCAAAGGTCCCCTCTGTTAAGGAAAAGCCCTCTTTCCCCATCAGTACAAAGCAAATTATTGATTCTGATCATTTTTCTCCAAGGAAAAAATGTTATCACTCTTTCCCAGACTTTCCAACTCTCTTGGTTTACTGGAGTGTCCTCGCTCTAAGGAAATCGCCTGAAATTTGTGCAGCTTAGTCACGTGTTTGCAAAGTGCGCACTGTGTGTAGAATGTAGCACAGGAGAGGCTATAAGAAGACAAAAAAAGAACATCAGAAAAATCTGTGGATAATCCTCCAATCTCAATATGTGCACAAATCTTGAAGCAGAAAATGATATAAAAAAGTAACAATGTTTTGAATGAATTAAAAAAGTGACCCATTGGTCTGCACGGGGAAATCTCTGTACTCTTGAAATAACCCACTTATACAGTCTTTCCCTTTGATGCCTTACATTCCTACTAATCTTAGCTCTGATTTAAAGTACTACTATATGTAATTAGGAGAGATGGGTTGCAGTTTTCTGATCTTCCCTTTGGGCAAAACTGTGCTTTGCTGTGTGGGTACCGCCATCGTCAACCACCATAACTGATCTGCTTCTCAAATTCATAACCCAGCACTGCCTCCTGCCCTTTCTTCATGCACTTTTATTTCACTTTATATTATTCCTACAGATTCTTCTTATGCTAGACCCCTCAGAAAGAAAGTCTCTAATGAAAACAAAGTACTCAGGCGTGAATCAGAAATTTTATATTTTCACTATTATTTTCTTATCAAAGCAGAGTTTCTTGGATCTCCTAATTGAGCTACCGCGTTTTCCTAAGCTGTGGATTCACTTAGTCTAGTAATAAGTGCTTTGAGTTCTTTAACAAAAATAACTACATAATTAACTATACTATACCATTGCACTTGGCAATAGCACAACTCCTGTTAATTCAACAAAAGTCAGGAATTTACGAAAAGAACCTATTTCATCTCAAGAAGCAGGCTTCCTACCTAGTTAGATATGCTGTTAACATAGATCAATAAAACAACATTTACTTGAGACACGCTCATGCTGGATTTAAGAGCATACTTGAATGGTTTGAAACTTTAATTTGTTCATAACATATAGGACCAGAGCTATTTCTTGCTTAAATTAAATTTTCAGAAGAAAAAAACATACATTTATGAATGCTCACTGCCATAGAAACAGCATTCCTTTGAAAACAATACCCATTTCCTAGACATAAAACACTAAAAGAATCAGCCACGGGAACAAAGATGTGTGTTCCCTTCTCTTCTGGATTTAAAGGTTGATAATTATATTTCTAAGAACCAGCATTACGGGCTCCTAAGGCTGACACAAAGAGGGGAAAGGAGATGCATTAAGGGATAATTTCTTGGTAATGAGGACCTCTAGAAAGCATGCACATTATGTTTTTATGTAGAATAAACACATTACTGTAAAATATGAAGAAGAAAAACCTTACCCGAATCCAGAAAGTAAGCGACAGAAGAGAAAGAAGCCATAACCTTGGACAAATGAAGAAAGGAAGGCAAAGAATCCGTTGATAGACATGCAAATCAGAAGAGACTGCTTCCTTCCCACTTTGTCTGCCAGTCCTCCCCAGAAGAATGCCCCCACCATCATCCCGAGGTACACTATGCTACCTGCAACACACAGAAAACAAAGAAACACATCAGAGACTGGGAGTAAGCGACACATGTAACAGCAAGTGAACACAGGACAAGATACATTCCAGAATTTTACGTGGGAAAAAAATTCCTTTAATAACACACCCTTCAGGACACACGGATCAGCTTTCAAGTTGGAAAGCAAGCTCTGTGGGCTACCTTTGGCTGCCACGGCCAGTGGCAAGGGCAAAAGACGAAACAGTCACATTCTCACCAGCCTTGTGGGGATGGGTACCCAGTGGGCAAGCGTAAGGAGGAGTCTCCGCACACACAATCCTGCAGTTTGACTCATGGCTGTGTCACCTTCGGTCCGAATGCCCAGCTTAGCGCCGCAACAAGGCCAAGATTGGAGACTGAGTCAAGGGCTCCCGGGTCAAAGCGGATCCCCCTCAGTGTCCCTCTTGGCATCACTGAGTATACAGGTGAATTTTCTAATTCACTTGCTTCTTCTAAAAAAAGCAAGCCCTCATAAGCTCTGTCCAGAATCTTCTGCAGGATGAGATAATATTAGGTATGGCAAATGTTACTTCCGGGAGGTTTCTAAAAGGGTGTGCAATGTCTAGGGGAAATGGTATAATTAATAAATGAAAGTTTGGCTTTAAAAAAGCTGCCATAGGGCTTCCCTGGTGGCGCAGTGGTTGAGAGTCCGCCTGCCGATGCAGGGGACAGGGGTTCGTGCCCCGGTCCGGGAAGAACCCACATGCCGCGGAGCGGCTGCGCCCGTGAGCCACGGCCGCTGAGCCTGCGCGTCCGGAGCCTGTGCTCCGCAGCGGGAGAGGCCGCAACAGTGAGAGGCCCGCGTACCGCAAAAAAAAATAAAAATAAAAAAGCTGCCATATTTTATCCATTTCTACTTTTTCCTTTGCTTCACCAAAGCACCATTTGACTAGTCCCTTCTCAAAGGCATGTTCAAGATGCTCAGCAGCATCTGAGTCACAAGCTAAAAAACAGTGCTTTAAGGATTGCTTTCGATTAGTTAGGGAAATATTCCACTTAAACATTCACCAGAAATCGTTTGCTTAACAGAGTTAATGGATTAACACGAGACCCAGAAGGAGAACATTTGGCAAAGTCTGCAGATGCTGCTTTGCAGACAGCCCAGTACAGACGGCTACAGTGAATGGCCAATGTTGGAGCAATTACACAATAAGACGAAACAGAAGCTGTTTTTTATTTAGACTGGGGTACTGCAAAGAGGTGGGTGGTCATCCTTTGCCTGGCTGGGGGTGGCGTATTTTTCCCTGTACTATGGGGCTGACGACCATACACAGGCCATCCTTCTCAATAAAGAGATTACTCACATCATGAGGCCCAATGCATGTCCGGAAGACAATTTAAAGAATGTATCAGCACAAGGCAAAGGAATCCCCAAAGCAGACAGATTCACCCAGGGAAATGCATATGCAGCATAGCTCTTATTTATAGCCTAAGAGGCTTGAGTTTGCCACTCACGCCTCTCAGAGGAATAATCAGTAGCTAAGCTGCTTTATGATAACGTCTGTCTTTAAAAATGCCTACAAATCAGAAATGAGCTCCATCCCTCAGGAGTGGCCCGTGGCTTCTGTCGTCAAAAGACTTGGGAATCTTTCTTGTAGCTCCAGCCCCAGGAACAAAAAATGGTCCCTAGCACTTGCGGAACCCTTGCCAGTTCTAAACGTTTGCATGAATTAACATCACGACCACCCTTTGAGGTTAATACTCCGGGAGCACGGTTCGTTGGTAGGGAAGCTGAGGTATACGGCAGTTAATGATTTGACCACAGAAAAGTGAGTGGCAACTACATCCCAGTGCGACAGCAGCTCTTTGTACAATGTGCTTATCACTCCTTTAGCCATCCTGGCTGCCCTCCTGTGAAAACATCCCAGTTTGTCCAGGCTCCTATGTGGCAGTAACATCTAAAATTGAAAGCAGTGCCTCAAATGTCTCTGAGGTGCCTTCTCCCTGGGCACCACCCTCATAGAATTAAGAGTTAAGTCTGGGGTGGCAGAAAACGATAGACGGGAACTAGGGGGAAATGCTGCTTTGTCCTCCCTGAGCACGTGGCAAGGGATGCGCTACTCATTCTCAGATACTCCAGATGGACACATTCCCGACTCTTGGTCGGGGAAGTAAGAGAGTTGATGCTGCAAACAGCTGGGTGGTACCAGAGCAAAAATGAAAATCCAATCGCTTGCTAGAAAGAAGAGGCTCCTGCGCTATGTTCCAAAGGAGGTACTGTAACTCCCTTGCTTTTCTGGTGCAGGAGGGATGATGCTCCTGCTGGGCAGGTCTCCATATCCTGTCATCACCTTCTTCCGGGCAGTCACCTGCAGCCGTGTCATTGCTAAGCCAGGTCAGAGCTTTATGAAGTGATGATTCCAGCACTTTAAGGGCTCATAACTGGATGCCACCTTTCCCTCACCCAGCAGTAGCGTGAGGACACAGCCCCACCCCGGGAGCTTCTTAAACCTCAGAGGTAGTAAAGGCTGAGAGATCTGAGCTTGCCCTTGACTCCTGTGTTGGAGATGGCTTAGTGGCTTGACAAGGGGCAGAAAACCCTCATTTATTATTAGCACCTTGTACTTAAGCCACTTGAAAATAAAATTTAAAGATAATACTTATGAAGAGTTTTAATATATAAAAGAGTAAAATAAAAATGGCCCATCATTCAATTCCCCCATAGGTGTGTGTGTGTGTGTGTGTGTGTGTATATATATATATATATATATATCTCCCAAATATGCCTACATAGCCAATAATTCAAGCCACGTAGAAATGTATAAAATGAAAATAAAAGTCTTCTCCCCCACCTTGATCCTCTTCTCAAAGGTAACTACTGTCAAAATTTTTTCTAATTCTTCCAGAAAGCTTATACATATATAAAAATGGATACCTTACAGGAATTGCCTGTTAAATATAGTTTCTCTTTTCCTATGCAGTGTTTATCTTTTCCCTTCTTGTGTTTAGGATTTCTAAACTAAGCAAACCAGAAATAAATCTCCGTCACAATTTTAATTACTTCTTCAAAATACATTTCATATGTTTCAGAAAAGCATTCACCATCAGCGAATAGGGGAAAACCAAACAGTTATTTCTCCCATCGCTATTATTTCCATGCCTAAAATAAATACACCCAATCTCCCTAAAAAGAAAGTCTATTAAATTCAATTTTGAAGAATTTATTGAGCACCCGCTATGCATGACTTTCCCTGAAGTGCTAGAAATACAGGGATTTATAAGTCATGATCCCTGACCTTAGGGAAGGGAAAAGTTAGCAAACCTTCGTCTGATGCCTACTCTAAGCCAGGAGAGAAGCAAAACAGTTTCAAACCCATTATTTCACACAACACGTCCCACAGCCCCACTGCACAGGGCCAATACAGAGCGGGGCAGAACCTTCCATGGCCTCCTGGGGACACACGATCAGGACAGAACAGTGCACTCAGGAACCTGGGCTCCAAGTCCCTGAACTCCCTTTCTGCTCCATCAAGACGGCTTAAGGAGCTCATAATTCAGGGAGGGAGACGCAGGCCCATAAGAGAATGAGCCCAGCTGTGAAGCGTGTGCTCCAACAGAGGTGTAACTGGGAGCAGAGGGCTGGGAGTTGGCTACTAATTCTGACTGTGGCCTCTGAAGAGGCTTTGCTGAGATGGGAACATCTGAGAGAATTCTGAAGGATAAGAAACATGTCAAGGTAGTATTAAATTCCTCCACAACTGACAGGTTTAGAAAAAAAATAGTATCAAGCTGTATCTCGCTTCAACTCTGGCTAAAATACCTTTCAGATCCAAACATAATAACCTTTTGTGCCTACATGGGATTACTATTAGTAATTCGACTCTTCCATTGGGCATGCTATGGACAGAACTAAGCCTACCCAATAGTTTATTTGAGACAAACAGCTGAATTAGAAAATTCATTTCTTCATCAGGTAATCTGATTAAAACCAAACCTTTGAATGTTGGCAAAGTCATGATGTGAATAAAAGTGGAAACACTCTGGATCCCTGCCTTGTTTGTTTTCATGCTTCCATTTTGTCTTCACGATGTTGTGATAGGGAGTCCTTGAAAACTGAGAGCAGGGATAAGCTCTTACCATGGACCAGCCTTCTCTGTTCTCTGTTCCTCATGATGCTGCTGATGGTCAAAATTTAAAAAGATTTTAGTCCAAAGTCCCTTATTTTACAGGTGGGAAAACTGAGGTTGAGAGAAGCCAGTACTTGAAATCAGGTCTTCTAGATCCTCGTTTCTCAGAGTATGACCCCTGAACCAGCAGCACTTGCATCCTGGGGAGAACTTGCTAGAAATGCAGACTCTAAGGCTCCACTCCACCTACAGACTCAGAATCTGCATTTGAACAAGGTTCCCACGGGATCTGTGTGCACTTTAGAATTTGAAAGCACTTTTTAGGCTGGCGTGCTCTACCCACCCACCCCCCTTTTTTTTTTTTACTTAAAGTTTGTATTTGTCTAATACATATTTGGGGGGGGGGGGAGATGCAGGCTACAGAATATTTAAATCCAAAGACACAGAACAAGCAAGATCTCCCTACATGAGTTGGAGATCTCCTAAGGGCAAGCAGAAACTCTGTGCTTCTCCTAGGACCTGCTTTCCTTACACCAGCTAGAGGCAGACCTCCAGTGCAGAGAGAGGCCAGGCTGTGATTCTTAGATTCTTTCATGAATCTAATGAAGACTTTAATTCAGCTGGGCTGTCAGGAAGTTGAGCTTGGCCTGAGAAATAAATGTGACCTGAAACTCACCTCCTACCACAGCTGGGGCTCAGGACACCCTTGGCCAGCCAGCCTCTCGGTCCAGGTTTCTCAGAAGACAGAAAGAGGCCTCGAGCATCACTTCCCCATTAAGGGATTTTCTAACATGGGAGCTGATTCCATTTTATTTAATCGTACCCTTATTTCCCCTGACAAATATCACATTTCCATTTCTGTCTCCTTGCTAAGCTGCTTTTGATTCTTTCTGACAATCCCTAAGGGGGCACACATCTTTTCCCCGTAGAATTTTAAACCACATTTAAACTAAACAGAACAATTTTAAGAAATAGAATAGAGTGTTTTTTCTCATAATAATTTTAGCCAATAGTTTTATAAAAAATTGTTTTAAGCACTTCCGTTATCCGTGGCTAATGCATTATCCTATAATTCATCCCATTTATTTACAGATTGATTTTCAATAAAAAATAATTCCGTGATAGTGTTCTGAATTCAATGATAAATAATCTCCATGCGGCAATGCTCACACTCACCTTTTATAAGGGGATTTTCTTAGGTTAAAATAAAATTTTAAGTCAAAAATAAATCTTTAAGAATAACAATGACACTTCTGGAGATGGCTGTTGAAAGGAATAATATAATATCATCTATCATATTCAGGATTGAGAAAAAATGCTTTATTTCCTAAATTTCCTTTATTTCCTAAATCATGCTCATTATTTTTTAGATATTACACAAGAGGCAGGTGCATTTATTGTCCCAAAGATAGGGTTTTCTACCATCAGCTTGTGTTATAACCATAGTAGAAACCTACTTAGCCAATTCTTACTTAACCAACTCAATGGATTAACCAACCCTCCCACAAACACACTGAGAATTATTTACCATCTTCCCTCTGCTTCCAATAAGCGCTTTAGGCTTACTGGGCTTATATCCAACCTGCTTATGTGGGTTCTGCTCTTATTAGTTATGTATCCAATTAAACATCAGTCACATAAATAATGAGATATGAGTGTGAAAGGAATGGGAGCTACTCCTATGAAAACTAACATAAGAAAGACTTGGGTGGGACTTCCCTCGTGGTGCAGTGGTTAAGAATCTGCCTTCCAATGCAGGGGACGTGGGTTTGAACCCTGGTCCGGGAAGATCTCACATGCCATGGAGCAGCTAAGCCCATGCACCACAACTACTGAGCCTACAATCTAGAGCCCATGAGCCGCAACTACTGAGCCCATGTGCCACAACTACTGAAGGTCGCGTTCCTAGAGCCCGTGCTCTGCAACAAGAGAAGCCACCACAATGAGAAGCCTGTGCACCGCAATAAAGATTAGCCCCGGCTCACCCCAACTAGAGAAAGCCCACACTCAGCAACGAAGACCCAACACAGCCAAAAATAAATAAATAAAAATAAATAAATTTATAAAAAAGAAAAAGACGGGGAAGATGAGTTACAAAAGTAAATACTTAATACACTTATTAAATAAATGTCTTAAACATCTGTATATTAAATAAATAGTAAATAAATAGTAAATAACATTTATTAAATTATATTAAATAAATTACATTAAATAAAATTTATTAAATAAATGTGAGTAACCCAACTCTAAAAGACCGAAAAAAGTCATAAAGATCAAAGATTCTGTGCTTAGATGGTGACATATTAGAGAAATTAAAACTGAAAATCAAAGCCACATGGTGGCTATGGAGATGCGGGAAAGACAATGGGGTACTTCAGTTTTGAAGCTCCCTATTCAAAGGGCATCTTTGCTCCTGCACTAGAAGAGGGTCGAATGAATACAAGCCCATATGTTAAAACACAGTGCTTAAGTCCCTACACTTATGTTGCATAGTTTCCTGCTTTTACCAACTTTTCCATTTATTGACCAATTACCAGTCTGGATTTAATTACATAATGGGGTGTCTACCTTGCCTCTGAGGACCCCTGAAGACATGCTTTGTGCTTAAAGAAATCAGGTTTGCATAGCCACTGGAAGAGTCAACAATTACCCACCAAGTGGTTTATCTTATCACTAAAGGCAACACTAAAACAGCATCTCCTTAAGATCAGTTGCAGCACTCACAATCTTCCTTTCCCCCATTTCCTCAGAGGTTCCTTTTTTTCCCCACTGTGTACTGGAGAAATCCCTGGAATGAGGGCCAAGATATCCAGGACTAGTTCTAGTCTCCCTAGAACTAGTTGTAAGCTGTCAGGCTAGTCTTTCAACTTCCTCTGTGTCAAATGGTAGGTAATGGTCAGCCCCATAAAACTGAACCAGCCTCTCTCTTCTGTCTGTCTGGGGGAGGAGGGGGACCTATCTTCCTTGCTGGCCTCTTATGGATCCTCCCCACCCACCCACTGATGTGGAAGCTTTCACAGCTGTTGCCCTATGGTCGCTGCTCCTGGACCCCCAAAATGGTGAGCTATGAGTGTGGCCATCCCTCGGCCAGACCCCACTGCAGCTTGTAAGAGGCTGATTCCAGGGACCACTGTGCCTCCCCACCTGCCCTTGCACCCACTCAGTTCAAAGAAGGCTGCAGCATCTTCCTCTTTATCTACAACTTGCTATTTCTCTTTCTTACCGTTTTCAAATTATGTACTTGAATTAGAAATGATAACATAAAATCTCAAGTTCAGTATTTATTCTATCGGATTCTTCCACTGAATGTGCTAAGAAGTGGACCCATTATTAAAGCAATAGGGGTTGAGACGGGAGAAGCAGAAAAACTTTTTTTTTGTTGTTTTGTAACCAAATGCAACATCCTTCATCTTCATTCCACTACTGTTTACCACTATGAACTTTGCATCAAGCAGCAAATAGTTAAGAGCCCAGGATCTTGAAACACACGGACTAGATATGAATTTTTGCTATACCATTTACTAGTTGTTTGATCCTGGGTAAGTTGCTTTATTTCTTAATGCCTCAATTTTCTCCTCTGTATAATGGGGTTCATAGGAATACCCCCTCACAGGGTCTTTGAGGGATTAAATGGGTTAAAGCCCTAAGCACTGTGTGAAACACAGTTGTTCAATAAAGAAACAACAACTAATATAACTATTGGTGTGAGGGAAAGAGAGAAAAGGGGAGAACAAAATGGTGATGGAAAACAGGCAACAGGAAAAAAGGGAGGGGCTCTGGGGTGGTGTAGAAGTAAAATGACAGATTTTGGCCTCCCTCAGCTCAAGTTCTGAATAAAAGCCACCTGAAACAGCTCTGGAATTGTAATCTAATTTTTTAAATCTCAAAGACTTATTCTTTTGCAACTTGAAACTATTTAAGTAAATAATCAATACGCTTCTCCTAAAACCAACCCCTGAGTTTTTCCAATTACTACTATTTTTACTAGCCACAGGTAAGGGCCATTGCATGTTCAAATGCATCTGTGGACTTTCGGGAAATCAAATAAAAGTAAAGAAAGTACTAATATCAAAGGCACATGGACAAATGAAGAAAACCAAAACTCTAATTTGCAATAGAGAACATTTGCAACAAAAGTCAGCTCACCTTTGCCAGAAGGAACTATAAATATCAAGCACAGTCTACAGCACACCTCTGACTTTACATTTGGAAAGTCTGACATTTAAGTCTGTCGGTCCAGGCAGAGACTGATGTAGCTGCTTGTGTAGGCAGGTAATGCCATATCAAGGATAATCACCTAATTACCACTTGTTGCTTAAGTCCACCTGGGCACCAAACAGCCTATGAAGGCCCAAGGACACATCCACTGAATTCATGAGCCAAATGCAGAAGGACAGTCTTGAAAAGAAAGCCCAATCTAAATCTTTCCTCAAATGGCCAGTATACAGCATGCCCACTGGATAGGGAAAGAGATATTTAAATATTTTTGCATAAAAATATTTTTGCATGTATGGCTCTGCGGTCCCCAAAGAAGGGCAATTATAGCCCCCTTCGTTTGAAAAGCAATAAAGAAACAAGTCTTGGGAATTAAGAGCATTACAGCGAGTCACTTTGTGGTGCGCCACGGATATCACACATCAGTTCCACACCAGTGGGATCCCTGTCTCCGCAGACTTCGCCCACTCCCAGGCCTGTGCTAAGGGAGCGAGGTGGTAATTAACTGAGCCCTTTCTTCAATAGCCCATCACTGAGCCAACCAATGAAGCAGGTGATCATTCATTCCACAGCTCTTAGTTGAGCTCCTGCGGAAAGCCAGGCGTCTCGTATGGTATGAGGAAAGGGGAGGGAGGAGAGGTCCGCAAACAGGGAAGGGACAAGGCCCTCCCTCTCCCTCTCGGCAGCTCACAGCCACGTGTGGTGGTTTCAGACCATGGCTGCACATGAGGCTATCTGGAGCTTTAGGGAAAAGAACACTGATGCCCGGGCCACACCCAGAGATTCTGGTTCTGGGGTAGGGCTTAGGCAACAGTACTTTTAAAAATTTCCCCAAACTATTTTAATATGAAGCCCTGGGCTCTGAACCTTTGGTTTCCTGGGAGATTAAAAACATGCAAAAAATTAATTACCATTAAATGAAACACACTCTATAATTAAGGTGAGTACCTTATGCTTAAGGGGGAAAAGGAAGAAGCGACTTAATTAATTCCAGGGAATCTGGAAAGCTCCCCATAGAAGGTAATGGTGGATCATGCTGAGTTTTGAACAATGGAAAAGAATTCTCCAAGTAAGAGGGGAAAATTCCAGGGGAGGGAAGAAGATTAGGTTCAACGTTCTGAAGGTGTGTCAGAGCACAGCACACTAGGGGCCTCTAGGTGGTTCAGGATGGATGGACTGCAGAATTCATGTGCAGAGGAGGCTGTGGCGAGAGATGAGGCCGGAAGACATGTTTAAGTCCACCCAAAGAGTTGGCCTTTATCCTTTAGGAAACTCAAAAACGTACTGGACATCAACCACACCTGAAAAGACCATTTCAGCAGCCCTGTGGAGGATAAACTGCAGCGGGAAAAGAGAGAGGAGAGGGGAGGGGAGGGGAAGGCCCAAACCAGGGTGAGGCAATCAAGTGCTGAGGTGCCCTGAGCGCAAAATTTAAGGAAGCACTCACTCTCAAGCGCTAACTCTGCATTTGCACAACCCTGAGAATGAGTGCTTCCTTAACTTTGTGCTCTAGGCACCTCACTCTCCTCACCCTGGTCCCCGCCCTGGAAAGAAACCAGCTGTTGAAATATCACTGAGAAGCAGCCCAGGGAAGGAATGAAGGCAGCCTGATCTAAGGCTGGGGCGTGGTAGACTTGGAGAAGAGGGGCAAGGCTCGGAGTACTGTTAGTAGTCAGGGCCCACACTTCTTGTAAACTAAGGGGTGAGGCAAGGAAGAGTGGGAACCGACACTGGGGAGTCGGGCTTGGGACAGGTCATAATAAAATTAATAAAGATAAGGCGTCCAAGAGCGGGGCAGCCGTGACAGGGCCAATGTCTTAAACATGTGAGGAAGAAGTTCACATCAGTAACCCTCACAATATCATGTGTAACAGGGCAGAATAGGGCAGTAGATGCAAATCCATGAAGCGATGATCAATATAGCTGATTATCAGGAAATAGTTCATGAAGGAAGCAGGGCTTGAGTTGAGCCTCAAAAAGACCCCAAGAAGAATATGAATAAGGAGATGGGCAGAATGGCATGTCTGCTTACACTCAGACATGTACAACAGCGCTGGGGAAGGTCTGGAGTGGGAAATAACACGAGTAGGTTGGAAGGTGAGCAGGGTAAGCAGCCTAGTTAAAGTGGCTGGGTGGGCTTCCCTGGTGGCGCAGTGGTTGAGAGTCCGCCTGCCGATGCAGGGGACACGGATTCGTGCCCCGGTCCGGGAAGATCCCACGTGCCACAGAGCGGCTGGGCCCGTGAGCCATGGCCGCTGAGCCTGTGCGTTTGGAGCCTGTGCTCCGCAACGGGAGAGGCCACAACAGTGAGAGGCCCATGCATCACAAAAAAAATAAATTAAAAAAAATAAAATAAAGATAAATAAATAAAAAATAAAGTGGCTGGGTTGGACGTGTGGAGAAGTACAATTAAGCTGGATAGAGAAAATCCTTAAATAACAAGCCAAAACAATTTTTTTTTGAATTTTATTTTTTTTATACAGCAGGTTCTTATTAGTTTTCTATTTATACATATTAGTATATATATGTCAATCCCAATTTTAATTAATAACAGAGACAAGGGGAGCCACTGATGGGTTGGTTCCCATCAGTGGTATTAATGCCACTTGCTTCATTTCAACTACTTAACTCTGATGTTACAGCACCAAAGCAGCCATAGATAACATGTAAGTAAATGGGCAGGGCCGTGTTCCGATAAAACTATCCACAAAAACAGGCAGAGGGCCGGATTCAGCCTGTGGGCTATAGTGGGCAGACCCCTACTTTGAGCAAAAGTTTGCCGGGAGCTGTGCCAGGAACCTAGAAAAGCCTTGGGCTTGTCTTGGAAGAGGTCACCAGTGGTCTCTGAAGGGGCAATCTCAGCGCAGCACTACTGATGAAAGCAGGGGACAGGAGACTAAAGCAGGGAAGCAGTGAGGACACAGAGGCAGCGGGAGAAGCTAGGACAAGTGCCGATCACAGGAGCAAAGGGGCACAACGTTGCTGGACTGGGAGAAAAACTAGAACAAACACACCAGCACGGGAGAGCAGTGAAAAGTGACAGAAGAAAAACATCAAGCACGCTAATATGGACACCATTGCCCTGAAAGCAGAGCCACAAACATAACAGAGAATAGCAAAGGGCTTCTGTTACCAAAAGAGTGGGCTACTTAGGAAGAAGAGTACTTATCATGTGTCTTATTTCCAGAAAATCCATGAAAACCAGGCTTGTGAAAAATTTATTAATCTCAAGTTTAAGCATAACTGCAAGCAATAAAAGGATTTTTTTCAGAGATGTCTCTTGTATATCAGCACAGTGAACAAATAAAGCATAAAAATCCAAAAGGAACTGGTATTTTAGAAGAACAGAACAAGAAAATAATTTTTCAACGATGTCCATGTTACATCTTTTGATATTTTAAGCAACAGAAAGGCCTGCAAGAGAAAAACTCCTGTAGCTTATCTCAGGCCATTTCTAGACTCTGGGGACGTGACTGTGCACGGCAGGAAAATAGGTCTGAAAATGGACTCAAAGATCACACTGCGCTTCGTCAATATTGATGAAAATGATCACACAAGTCCTCCAAGACTCTCTCTTGGAAAATTATGTGTCCATTTTCTTTGTTGCTGTTGGTTTAAGTTTAGGTGGCAGATACCAAAAGAAAAACCAGACTAGATCGTAATCGACTCCAATAAAGATCTAAAGAGAAAATTCAGTAGTCGATTTCTGATGCTCCGACATGACCTTTTGTTTCCTCAAATAGGCAAGTACCTAAGCTGTCAGTCCAGGAAGATGAGTGAATACATATCGGGACTGGCCTTGGACTCATGGATATTGGTCCTCGTCCATTACTGCTGGTCCTCGTCCATTACTGCTGGCGAAGCGGAGGTGAATTCAGGGCAGCACTTTTCGACACTTGAGATTGATTTTGTCATTAGGGATGAAACATCACACAAAGGTTCCTCCACCCAAACTGTCAGAAGTACACTTGGGTGTTTCAGGGAAGGTCACCCAGATAGTCAGGTGTGGATCCATAGTACTGAAGCTGTTATTTAGTGGCTAATTATTCTTGTTCTGATTAGAAATGATTTACGTTTAGCATGAGCAGTTAGCCATCTGCTTCTCAGATTAGGAAGGAAAAAATGTGATCACTTGAGAGTAAGAAAAAAGTAGGAATTTTAGTCAATTATTATATTATGTCTCAAAAACAAGAAAAAAAACCCAAAGAATGTTGAATTCATTTTATTTTCTCCTCTAAGACAAGGCATGTTAAAAATCGACCTACCCTCCCAATCCCTCAATATCCTCTAAACGCATCATAGTCATTCTTACCTTTGAACCCTTAGCCACTTAACCTTACCTGAAGTATCCTGTACCTTGAACTTTGCCTCCACATTCTTTATGAGAACGCCCCAAACTACTTTAGTTTTCATGAGTAACTTCTACATAGTCTCACCCGCATTCTGAATTGTATTGTTTTGTCAGTATTTCATGTGCATCAGTCTTACCTCTAGAACTAATTTGCAATTTGATCTCTGATAGGTAAGAAATCTTACAGCATCTTATTCTGAAACTCCATGAGACTATATTGTTCTATACACATTTTAAATAATCAGTGAGACCTAGCTAATTTCATTTGAATTTAACATAGGCGGTTTAACTCAAACCCTAGTACCTCTCAGATACAGCTGTGCAATTGACGGAACTAATGTAAATCTGAAATTCTAACCATAAGACCTTGAATGTCCTAAGAAAGTGTGATGAATGGCACACTTGAGAATTTTGTCTAGAAGAGTGATTCCCAGATGCACATCTAGAGAACAGAGTTCATGAGAAAGTTTCAACCAGCCTATAGTGAAATGAGAAAAATAAGGAAAATAGTATGCTTTTTTCATAAAGATAAATTTATTCAACTTGAAGGTCATTTATTAAGCATATGTCCTTCCTGTTATTTTGATATGAACAGGCCTTTTGTTTTATGAAGTGATAGTGAGTATAATGAGTAGTGTGTGTTGTTGCCATTATTATTATTTTTTTAAATGACCTTCCCTAGCAAGATAAAAAGTTGGTTTCCCTATGTCAATCCACCTAATTTTTTTAAACTGGACTTTAAAATCTAAAAGACTGGGAGCCACTAGTATAAAAACTCCAAATGGTGAGAACAATATTTTGGACATACTGCACTCTGGAAAACAGCTAACAGAAGAAAATTAATTTACTAAGCCGTGGCTCACAAAATGAATTTCTAACATGGAACAGAATAGAGCCGTCTCCTTTGTGCGTGTGATTATACAAGGTGGCTGCAAATTCCTCAACATTCCTCCCATCAGGAGGTGAAGTCTACGTTGCCTCTCCTTGATTCTGGGTAACCACTTGACCAAGAGAGTATGACAGAAGTGATGCTGTGTGACTTCCAATATTGGGTCATAAAAGGTTGTGTAGACCTTGCTCGTTAGAACACTTGCTCTTGGATCCTTGAGCAACCATCTAAGTCTGACTCCCCTGAGAATGCCATGCTAGAGAGGTCACAAGTAGGTGCAATCCTCCACAGTCCCAGCTAAGCCCTGCCAAGATGGCAGCCATCTTGGACCCTCGAGAACAGTCCATCTGCCAGCCAAACACTACCGATGGCACCACGAACAGAAGGCTCACCCAGCCGAGCCCGGTCCAAATTCCTAACCCACAAAAATGTGAGGCATAATAAAATGGGTTTTGTTTAAAGCCACTAAGTTTTGGGCTTAGTGTATTTAGCACTAAATAAGTTTTAGTATTTAGTGAGTATTGTATAACAAATACAATAACATATATCTGTAATAGCATATTCCCTAAAACACTTCTAAAAACAGTTCATTCACTGAGATATTCAGATTATAAGGAATACAGTATTAAGAATCATAACTATTTCTCCACGTTCAGTTTGAGGAAGATCAGAATGGTCTGTTAATAATGCTTTTCGTACTGCAAATCATTTCAAAGGAATAACATAGTGAGCACATCCATTAAGGCATTCTCCTTTCCTCCCTTAATTCCAGCCCTAAAAACAGTGGGTGGGGGGCAGGGGCAGAAACAAGCTAGAAAGTTCTCCCTCTGCCTTCCAGTCAAATCTTTTTCTAGAAAATTCCAGGAAGGATTTTGGGGGGGGTTTGTTTCATTTTGTTTTGATGAGTGGGTTTTAAAAGTAGGGGAAGGAATTAAATAAATGGGGAGCAGAAATGAAGAAGAGGGTGTTTCATGGGTGGTGGTGGTCGTGGGTGATTTGGTTCTAAGATGGGAGACTTGATCATGACTACAAGGAAGGGAAACAGGTAGAGAGCACTTTCTCCCCAAGGAAAGCACACTCGTTAGCTCCTAGAGGGAAGAGCACGAGGACATAAATTCCATGTCCTCTGGAGTATGCCCACCGCACTGTGGCTGATTAATAAAGCTCAGAGGCAGGATGGAAGAGAACCACAGCTCTCCTTGGGAAACTGGGTAGCAAATTCACTACCCAGGTTTCCTCTGCACGACCGCCCTCCCCCAAATTGAGATCCTCCAGGTCCCTCCCATTTTCCTATCTTGAGACCCTGCAATGCGTGAAATCAGTGATCACTTATATCTCCCAGCACAAATTAGACTAAATGTGTTAAACTTTGACTCACTCGGGGTGGGTGTAGGGGAAGAGGGCACCGTGCACACAGCGTTGTCACAAATAACAAGCTGCTTCTTCGGGCCAGGCTAGAGCCTCACAGCTGTGTGTGCGGACAAGCAGAGCCGTGTTGCATGTTGGGATCTGAGGGCTTTGCGCTACATTCATGCTCATTCAGAACTTAGGGCAACGCCGTCACCTGCCCAACTGCGATCCACCCCGTCCCAATGGAGACATGCTGACAAAGGTGCAGGGGTGCTGTTGGACAAACCTGACAGGATTTGACTATTGCCTTTATTACTGATTCTAACTCTGTCTCTCTCAGTGGCCCACACACTGAGTTTCCCAAAGAGAACGACTCATGAAACCTCTGGGTTGTATGGTTAGTTTTCATTTTAAAAGTTCCAATTTCACCTTTTTGAAATAATACGTTATATGTATTTTAGATCTTATGTCTTAATTGTTTAGCAATATAAAATACAATTATAGATCATTTTTCTAAAGTTTGGCACGCTCAGGATTAGTGTTAAGAGTATCCCATCAGCAAATCAAGTCCCACTGTAACAGGGAAGAACAAACCTGACTCCATAACATCTGTTTCTTTTACTTTAACGTTTGTATTCTATTGCTTTTGCTTCGAGGTAAGAATGTTTCCTTTAGCCTGAAACATACAGGATAGCCCATTCTCAAGGGGCTGACCTTTAAGGATATAACACTTTTCCATTCATATAGAGACAAAAAGTTGCAGAACAGAGTATAACATTTATCTTGCTGGAGGTTTACAGGAACATGGTGACCTGAGCTATGTGGACAGCTGCAAGAACAAAGGATTCCAGGGTTTCCCTGGTAGCGCAGTGGTTGAGAGTCCGCCTGCCGATGCAGGGGACACGGGTTCGTGCCCCGGTCCGGGAAGATCCCACATGCCACGGAGCGGCTGGGCCCGTGAGCCATGGCTGCTGAGCATACGTGTCCGGAGCCTGTGCTCCGCAACGGGAGAGGCCACAAGAGTGAGAGGCCCGTGTACCGCAAAAAAAAAAAAAAAAAAAAAAAAAAGGATTCCAACACCAAGAAGTCTGCAGCAACCAACCACACCCCCTCCCCTTTTTGTATAAAAGAAGCCTGAATGCTGACTTGAGCAAGATGGTTCTCTAGGACATTAGTCCACCATCTTCGCAGACACTGGGCTTTCTGAACAAAGTTGTTATTCGTTGCCCCAGCACCTCATCTCCTGATTTACTGGCCTGTTGTGTGGCGAGCAGAATGAGTTTGGACTCGGTCACACCACAAGCAAAGTTTCCTAGAATGTGGGGGAAAATTTTTAACACTATTTAACCCTTCTGTGTTAGATCCAACTTTTTCTCTGCACTTCAACAATTATGACTGTCACGAGTGTCTAAACATTCACAATTTTTATATTCGGTGTCAATTTTTCATATGTGTGTATATATATATATGCATACATATGCATACATACATACATATACATATATATTCCCTCCTACTTTACAGGATAAATTCTCTTTTTACTTGAATTATACCTAATCCCTGGGGCATGTGAGTAAAATCTAGTCATGGTCTGATTTCCTTTTGCTTTATAACAAAGGGCAATAGGAGATTACAATTTATGTTTTAGGTACCTAACTGTCCTTAGCAAACTCTAGCCTCTAGGGGGAGCCAAAGACTCCCCCTCATTTCACCCAGCAGGGAAGAGCTCTGATTCTGTGAAGGACAAAATGGAAACTTTGGAGACTTAAAAATGAGGCCATGTAGTCGGGATGGAAAATGATCTCTTCATTTGGATCATCTCTCTTCCCTCTAATGTTTTACCTTGTATCATCTCCTGCCCCCACGTCCCCTTTCCCTACTCTCTCTCTCCTTCCAGCTTTTCTCAAGAACTGTGAGATTTTTACCTTGCTTGGAAGCTAATAAATTAGCCTAGTGGTTTCATGGATGCAAGTAGAAGACACAAGTGTCCTGGCTCTGACACAAAGGACTCTCATACTCCCAGCAATAGCAATCACCAGGGTATGAGCATGTGTGCTGACCAGGAAAGAATGGAGAAGGTAGCTACAGCCTGCCTCTAGCCTTGGTGTGATGCTAAACAAAGAGCAGCCCAGCTCATCAGGGAAGGAGACCACGTCCACATTTGGTGACTTATTTTTCGCTAGTAATCAAGTAATCAGGTCTACAGCAGGGGTGGACAAACTGTTTTTGTATAGCAAAAAATGGTGAGCTAAGAATGCTTTTTTTTTTACATTGCAAAAGGCTTATAATAAAGAAGAATATGTAACAGAAACCATAGGTGGCCCCACGAGCCTAGCGTGTTTACTATCTGGTCCTTCATAGAAAAAGTTTGCTGACCCCTGGTCTACAGCATCCTCTGTACTTGGGGACCTATAGGGGTGGAGGATGGGGGTGGCAGTATAGCAAACAGAGGATTCAGGGTCTCTCTCTCTCTTCTGTTTCTTAGTCCATCAGAGCTACAAAAGGCAGGCCTGATGGAACAAGTGCATTATGAGATTACCTTGCTCTTTCATTATTACCTCCCATCCCCAACATAAACACCAGAGGCAGGCAGGGTCCATAAGATGGGGTTGAGATAATGGCTCACTGTCATATCAACATTTTTGTGGAGAAGGGTTTTTTGACCAGCGTGCTGCTAGTGCAGCTGATTTCTTTCTTTCCTTCTTTTTTTATTAATTTTTATTGGAGTGTAGTTGCTTTACAATGTTGTGTTAGTTTCTGCTGTACAGCAAAGTGAATCAGCTATATGTGTACATATATCCCCTCTTTCTTGTATTTCCTTCCCATTTAGATCACCACAGAGCACTGAGTAGAGTTCCCTGTGCTATACAGTAGGTTCTCATTAGTTACATATTTTATACATAGTAGTGTATATATGTCAATCCCAATCTCCCAATTCATCTCACCCTCCATTCCCCCCTTGGTATCCATAAGTTTGTTCTCTACATTTGTCACTCTGTTTCTGCTTTGCAAATAAGTTCATCTGTGCCATTTTCTAGATTCCACATGTAAGTGAAATTATACAATATTTGTTCTTCTCTTTCTGACTTCACTCCGTACGACAGTCTCCAGGTCCATCCATGTCTCTGCAAATGGCACTATTTCTTCCCTTTTTATGGCTGAGTAATATTCCATTATATACAGGCACCACATCTTCTTCATCCATTCCTCTGTCGATGGACATTTAGGTTGCTTTCATGTCCTGGCTATTGTAAATAGCGTTGCAATGAACATCAGGATGCATGGATACTTTCGAATTAAGGTTTTCTCCAGATATATGCCCAGAGTGAAATTGCTAGGTCATATGGTAGCTCTACTTTCAGTCTTTCAAGGAACTTCCATACTGTTCTCCATAGTGGCTGTACCAATTTACATTCCCACCAACAGTGTACGAGGTTTCCCTTTTCTCCACACTCTTTCCAGCATTTATTGTTTGTAGATTTTTTGATTGGTGCAGTTGATTTCTAACAGCTGCCATCCAGCCCTCCAGAGGACATCTCAGATTCTCTTGGGAAACCACTTCTTTCCCACCAACCACAATATTTCTCCACCAACCGACACCACTATTCTACCAGCCTAGTTTATGTAGCCAGCCAAATTATTTTGCTACCTGGCAAGCTGATTCACCTTGTACCACCTTTCTCAAGCCCCTCAACCTCTATGTGCTATTGTTGTTAGGACAGGTTTCCAAGCAGCATCAGCAGTGTCTGGTAGCTTTGGTAAGTGGTTCCACGTAAAGGAACCGATTAAGAACGTTATTATCGCCAAACTTCAGTCAACACAGGATTTACACAAACCTTGGCTCATCAGGTAACGGTTTGATACAGGTGACGGATTCCCCTGGTGCTACTGAGGGACTTATCAGTTTTGTTCTATCTTCTTTGATCCAGCAGTTCTCTCAGCTTTAGAAACAAAACCCTAACTGACAAGCCTGGGATAAAGTACATCTACTTAAGCTTTTGTAATACCCCTAATTCCTAGTTTGTCACCACCCTGACACAGTTTTCAGCCAACAACTCAGAAGGTTCCTCTGAAAATTACATCATGTTTAGATCCTAAGTACAGTGCACTAGTCACAGAGATCTGGGCCAATCTTATTACCCCAGTAAATTGGAATGACAACCATCATATTGCGACAGCAATTCTGGGGAAAGGAATGCTTCTAAATGGAACCACTAGCCGAATCTCACCACCTACTAACCAGCCAATGTTCCCACATTAATTCATTTTTAACATACATTCAGAATTCTCCCTTAAAGGGTTTGATGGGACAACTGTTCGTTCTCATCCATCTTGTCCAATAAAATGTATTCTATGCTTCTATTTTGTTATGTTTTACTTTCACTCTGTTAGTAGAACTTCCTGACATGGGAACCCCGTTAAGTCAGCAATACCTTAAATAACAGTTCATTAATTAATCGTGAAAAATAGGGGGAAGCTTGCTAGAGTACTTACCACAGCTACAGTAGCATCAAACGAGTTTCTCAAGATTTATGTTACACCAGAAGAACTAATTAAGCAATGATGTCTTCGGGGTAGGCTCAGCAACAAGAACAGAGCAGGAGATTTTCTCTTCAGGGGTAAATTCATCACTGGAGCTGCCCTGGAACATCTTTTCAGAACTACTAAAACCCCCAGAGCCTACATATTTTCAGAAAAGGGAGATTGTTTTATATTTTATGAGAAAATTTGTTGAGAATCATTGTTCTCTGAACTTTACAGTGCATACTTATTAATAGAATGTAATTTAGGAGAGAGAGGTGAGAGCTGACGAGGGAGGGAAGATATATTCATCTCAGGACACCAGGAAAGCAAGGGAGTGGTTGGGAGAGCAAGATGGCTAAAGAAATACAGTGTGGAGAGAACCAGCCACCTCCTAGGGCTGACCTGGGGACGGGCACCGGGCATCGGTCAGAGAGCTCCAGTAGCCTTCATGACACCATCTCCAAAAGGAGATGAGAAATTAGGGATACCTTTTCACTTAATTACTCTTTAAGGATCTGGGACACATGAACATTTCTAAAATTTTATGAAATCTTCTACACTTTCTGCTCTTTTGCCTGCCTGCTTTTGTTTTTGGCCAACGTGATTAAAGTAGTTTTACTCATTATTGCTGACCTGGATCCAAGGTGAGAACGGGACCCACGGAGAGTAGTAGTTCTGGTAGCCAGGAGGGGGTCTGGCAACTACTGTAGTCGGGTGGGCAAGGGAGTGTCAGCTAAAGCAGCGGGTGTCAGATAGGGCCACAGGGTGCAGAGCCCTGGAGGTCAGGGGGAGCCAGCAAGGGCTGCACTGGCAGGAACCCTCCAGCAAAGGACAGTCAGACCTGGGACTAGTTAACTCTGAACCCATGGATTTTGATTCTACCTAGAAGAAGTCCATGATTCACGTGAAGAGTCAAGAGGCCCAGGGGCGTTTGGAGCATTTATGCAGGAAATTCAGGGACCCTTTCACCAATATATCCTAACCAGGACTTATAAAATGATTGCCTCTCACTGCAAGGAAAAAGCAATTAAAGGTTATATAATAGATGTACAGATATCACATGTCTGGATATACCATGAAGGGAGAGTCCATACATTCTGCCTCAAAAGTAAAAGTAGTTTTCTCTGTCCCACACCGACTTCCTATTTTTCCTCTATCATTTTAGGACCCAAAAGTGGTGTGAAGCATCCTCTAGATCGGGATTTTTTTTTTTAAGCCTAGGAATAACTCAGTTGTAAAGATTCTGATTCCAATTCCCAGGCCTAAAGATTCTTCACCACCAGGCACTCAGTAGAGGAAGACTGCATGCCTTCTAGCCAGACTCTGACACTTATTAGCCATGTGACCTTGGACAGACTAATTAACCTCTCTGGGCATCAGTTTCATTGCTTGTAAAATAGGGATAATAACAGTACATTCCTTACGGGGTTATTAACAAGATAAAATGAGTTAAATCTTGTAAAGTGCTCAGAACTATTTCTGACACATAGTAAAACCTATATAGGTGTTTGCCACTATTATTATTCTTCGTTTCCCCATTTATAAAGACAAGCTAATGCTGTCTTCCTCTAGCTCACAGAAATAATATGAATGCATGCACTCAACTCTGAGAGTTATGGCATTTTAGGGCTTTTCCCTTCACACTCGTCACATTCAAGGCACATCAAGACACAAAGCCTAGGAGGATACAGAGGTAGGATGGACATGAGATATTGAGTCAAACTACTTATTTTACATATGAAAAACATACGGCTAAAACCTGCTATGGTCCTAGAGTTAGTCTAGCCACACAACCAGGACTAGAATTCCGTAAAGTGAATTTGCCAGTGTCTGAAGATGTAGGTTCACATAATAATATCAGGTGCCTATCAAGTCAGTATTACCATTGCTCACTGTCAGTCCGGTCTGTTCTTTTCAGTAGCATGGTCAAATGTGAAAATGTCTTAAGTTCTGCAGAAGACGTCACATATAATTATGTAGGGTTGGCTAAGGGTGGGGCGTGATGGTGATGTACAGCTCATTCAAATAAAATTCATGTGGCTTGACTTCCTTCCAACGTTCTAATTTTGCATCATGTATATCAAGTAGAGAGACCTTCTGTGTCATGGAACCCCATGCCCAAGCATCCCCTCTTAGAATAGCCTTTGAACTGGCAAACTTGACCCCTGAACGCTGGACTCTATTTAAATGGGCAAAGAGCTCTGCTGTAGAAAGCTTGGCCTGTGGTGTTGAAGAAAATGAGGTTTGTTGAACAACAAGGGCTCTGTTGTTAGTCAACGTAAATCCAAATAACCTCTGCTGTTTTATGGAAGGAGCATAAATGGGGGCCCACACACTGCTACGTTCCTGAACTTGAAAGTGAGGGGAAAATAATTAATGAAACATCTTTTGAGGCAGCATTTAATAGGTGCAGCTGTTTTAATGGTGGGGCCCCAGCTCATAGATATCTGCAGGATTTATTTACCATAATATCAAATGATGACTCCTACAAAGGTGCCTTTTATTTTAATTTGTCACATGTCCTATTCCTTCTATCACTTTATAATTGGATCTGGGCTAACTGCTCAAATACGGGTTTGTTGATACTAATTATACACTTGGAATTAAAACTCCAGTTTCTACTTCTCCCCTCTTCCCTGCCTTTAAAAGGCTTTGGAATTTGAGCCAAACCACCTCAGATTCCACACTGCAGGGATGTGGAATGCTGCTGTGTCATGTGCTAGGTCAAATGACAAAAATTTCCTTTACTTAAGACTCTTACCCATGAGGGTATTCACACCCCTACCCCTTATCTTCATTTCTATTTTGGGCATGATATGAACCCAAGATACCGCAGGGTGAAACAGTTAGCAGGAGACTCAGGAAGAACGGTGGGCTTGAGGCCCTGGGGTTAGCCAGGGACAGGTGGAGGAGCCATTAGGTATTTATTACCCACCTCCCCCCACCCCCGGCCCAGTGTCCCTAATCCTTCTTTCTGGCAACACCTAGTTCTAGACTGTGAATTTGATTCCTGGCACATCTCTGCAGCAGCTCTCACCCTCCTGGTCTGGGCTTGGCCAGACCAGATCCTTCGACTTCTGGATCTGGATTTCTGGATTCCATTCTGATTTCTACCCCAGTCTGCCCTGCTGCTTTTCTCCCTCCTCCCAGGCTCAACTTATTTGCTCCCAGTTCCTGAATCTACTCAGCTACTGGCTTGGTCTTTTCGAATTTGGTCTTAACCTAACAACAAACAAACAAACATAAAACCCCCAGCTCAACAGATGCTACTCATACTATTCAGCAATAAATAGGGACAAATGATTAAAACATGAAACTACTCATGGATGGCCAGGGCGTGATGCTGAGGGGGAAAAAAAGTCTCAAAAAGTTGCATACTGTCATGATTCCCTTTCTATAACATTCTCAAAATGACAGAATTACAGAGATGGAGAATAGATCAGTGGTTGCCAGGGATTAGGGTTGGGGAGATGGTGTGGCTATAAAGGACATAAAGGAGTAACGTGAGGCGATTTCTTTGCGGTGATGGAACAGTTTTGGACCTTGATTGTGTGGTGAGGTTATAGAGATCCATACATGTGATAAAATTTCTTAGAACTAGTCCCAATTCTCCCCCCAACCAAAAAAAAAAGAGAGAGATGTTAAAAAAAGAAAAAAACAAAAAACTGGTGAAATCCAAACAAGGTCTATATTTGAGTTAACAGTATGATACTGATGTCAATTTCCTGGTATGACAATATAGGAAGGCTTTGTAAGATATTATCCTTGAGGGAAGCTGGGTGAAGGGTAAACAGGAACCCTTTGTACTATTTTGCAACTTCTCACAAGTCTTAAATTATTTTAAAAACATATATACAACTACTGAATAGTAAAGTCATGAGTTCTATCCCCAGCAATAGCACATTCCAAAAAAAGGACAAAAAACGACAAGCAGAACGTCGAAATCGTAACTCAGTTGTGTGGCGTTCCTAATGAAAATATCTTATGGAATTTAGTGTCAAGTTGAAAAGCCTTGGTATTTTTAAAAAACAAAACTGGTTAAGTCACATGGTTTAAACAATGATTTGTCTTTAGTTGGCAGAAAAACGGTGGGCACATAAAGTCAAGGTGACACTCACCAGAAGTTTCACATTACTCAAATCTGGTTGGCTTTTCTTTCAGCAATTATTTTCCACCGTATAGTTCTTGTTCTACAATGCAGATTGTAATGTCTTCCTGACATGAATAGCAATCCCTAACAAAAGTGTCCTATGTGTGTTTTTCCCACCACCACCAAGATATGAACAATTCTGACACTGTCTACCTGGAGAGAGCATCAAATCCCATAGTCCTACATGACTGGCCCCCTCCCCCTACTTCAGACCCCATCACGAGTCCAGATTGTTACCTGTGCTTCTGACCAACTGGTTATGGAGGGTCCCACAACCCCTTCCTAGGGTTCGATTAATGTGCTAGAGTGGCTCACAGAACTCAGAGATACATTTTACTGACTAGATTACCAGTTTATTACAAAAGGAGATAACTCAGGAACAGCCAGATGGAAGAGATGAATAGGGCAAGGCATGGGAAAGGGGCACAGAGCTTCCATGCTCTCTGGAGTGCCACCCTCTCCAAATTCTATCTGTTCACCAACCCAGAAGCTTTCCAAACCTTGTCACAAGCTTTTGGGTTTTTATGGAGGCTTCATTACATAGGTGTGATTGATTAAGTCATTGGGCATTGGTGAGTGCACTCAACCTTTAGCCCCTCTCCCCTCACCGAGGAGGTTGGGGTGAGGGGTTGGGAGGGTGGACTGAAAATTCCAACCCTCTATTCACCTGGCTGGGTCCCCTGACAACCAGCCACCATCTTTTTTAAAAAAAAATTTTTAATTAATTAATTTTTTAAATTGAAGTATAGTTGATTTACAATGCTGTGTTAGTTTCTGCTGTACAATGAAGTGAATCAGCTCTATGTATACATATATCCCCTCCCTCTTGGACCTCCCTCCCACTCTCCCATCCCACCCATCTAGGTCGTTGCAGAGCACAGAGCTGAGCTTCCTGTGCTTTATATCAGGTTCCCACTAGCTATCTATTTTACACATGGTAGTGTATATATGTCAATCCTAATCTCCCAATTCGTCCCACCCTCCTCTTCCTGCCCTGTGTTCACATGTATGTTCTCTAGTCTCCAGTCCCCATCCTGAGGGGACCTAGCAGCTTTCTAGAAGGAGGATCCTTAAAAAACTAAAAATAGAACTACCATATGACCCAGCAATCCCACTACTGGGCACATAGCCTGAGAAAACCATAATTCAAAAAGAGTCATGTACCACAATGTTCACTGCAGCACTACTTACAATAGCCAGGACGCGGAAGCAACCTAAGTGTCCATCGACAGACGAATGGATAAAGAAGATGTGGCACATATATACAATGGAATATTACTCGGCCATAAAAAGAAACAAAATTGAGTTATTTGTAGCGAGGTGGATGGACCTAGACACTGTCATACAGAGTGAAGTAAGTCAGAAAGAGAAAAACAAATACCATATGCTGAAACATATATATGGAATTTAAAAAAAAAAGGTTCTGATGAACTTAGGGGCAGGACAGGAATAAAGACACAAACGTAGAGAATGGACTTGAGGACACGGGGAGGGGGAAGGGTAAGCTGGGACGAAATGAGAGAGCAGCATTTACATATATACACTACTAAACGTAAAATAGATACCTAGTGGGAAGCAACGCATAGCACAGGGAGATCAGCTCGGTGCTTTGTGACCACCTAGAGGGGTGGGATAGGGAGGGTGGGAGGGAGACGCAAGAGGGAGGGGATATCGGGATATAGGTATACGTATAGCTGATTCACTTTGTTATACAGCAGAAACTAACACACTATTGTAAAGCAATTATACTCCAATAAAGATGTTAAAAAAAAAATCAGCTCTGTGCCTGGAATGGAACAAAGACCAAATAGGTATTTCTTATAAATCATAGTATCACAACATGACTATTGTATGGAAAATGATCTTCAGATTATCTGGGAAAAGAACAGGATAATTCTTTAACAATCCACGAGTTCCTGAAAGGTATCAAAAAAGCCAGTAAAATAACCCTTAATACTTCTAGATAAGATTAGATTGCTTAAAGGACACGTGGCACCTTATAATTATTCACATGTGACTTGAGTGTTTCAATGACTTCAATAAAGGAGAGGGCTGCATCGTTTAACTTGGCAACTGAGTTAAGGCACAGACAATCCCATCCTTGTTTGCTGAGACGAAGGCAAATATGGGCGAACACATCTTCACAGTTCTCAGAAGACAGTAGAGGAAAAGTACTTATGGCAAACCTATTGACCGTGACTTTGGGAGGGGCGTGTGTCAATCAGGAAGCTCTCCAGCAACAGCGTCTGCCCTACCATACCTGACTCAAGGGCTCCAGAGCCATTTTGCTTTGCATTTGCAGAGGCTCATTCCATATGCGTGAGTTTGAGTTTCCAGAAAATAAAAATGAATATATGACAGTTCGTTCCTCCTTCTTAGGACAGGGAGGAAAGGCTGAGGTTCAAATGGCTCAGTGCTTGATTGCTGTGAGAAAAGGAAGAGGAGAAGGAGATCTGCTTGCGAAGCTGGGCAAGGAGCTAATGAAGAGCCAGGACAGAGTTGGGGCAGGGCTAGGCCAACAACACTAATAAAGTACATGGAACCATTAAAGAGGGTTATAATCCAGCTGGGTGACAGCACCCTTCACACCTCACACCCGAAACTCATGGGAAAAATCATTAACAAGCAGAGATCATTTATAATATGCAATACATGCATAAATACTGATTAGAAGAGAGAACAGTTGGATATAGTCCACCATGTTCCTTTGTTCATTCAATCACTAATTCCAGAAACACTTCTTGATTAATAACTAAGTGCCGGGCACTGGTGACCCCAGGATGAATAAATACAGAGCAACTAAAGAACGTTTCCTGAAGGCATGGGATTTTGACGCTGGCTCAGAGGCGTCCCAGGCAGAGGCCTCCACACTGGATTCCTCTGAACTCTATTCAGTGAAGTATTAATACTGTGTTCTATGAAACAAAGGGTTTCACAATCAAGTCACTTCGGAAATGTCGTATTGATTGTCTCAATTTTTGCATATTAAAGACTCTGAGAAGTCCTACGGTAAAGACTTTAAGGCCTCATAGGATCCAGTATGGGAAACGCTGCTCTCAGGACTGCAGACTGGTAAAGAGGTGGAGGGAGTACAGACATCCAAAGTGAAAAGACAGGATCAAGCAAGTTGTATTTCATGTCCTATGAAACACTCGTATGGCTCAATCCATGGAAGCCAGTACATTTCCAGAAGTGTCACTGCTGTCCAATTATCTGATAGGATGCCATGTGATGTGTATGCAGTATTTTTACCAACTTTCTTCTGGTTAAGACACAAAGAGATGGTTCATCTTTCATAGAATCTCAGCATCATAGAGGGCTGTTGCTGATAAGACTGTTGGGAAACCTCTGGTATAATCCTCTCATTCTACAGATAAGTCGGGACAAAGCTAACAAGTGACCCTATTCTGAAGAAACCCTGGGCTCTGATTTTCAGCTGAAAGGTCCTCCTGAAACACTCCCTGCCTTTTCTGTGCTCTATAGAACATTTATTGTACCATGGGAGCTAAATGATAATTACTAAGTCATTATAGTATAGTATCTCTAATATCACTATATAAAAATAAGAACAATAATAAAACATACAGCCATTTACTTGGAAGCATTCATTGAACATTTCAGGGGGAAAAAAGGTGTATGAGGGCAAAAGAGCTAGCATGGCCTCAAGAATATTACTATCTGACTGTACCTTCTCACGTCACCTTGTCAATGAGACTTTTTTTATATCTTTGGTGTTGCTATAATCTTATTAACCTACTGATGCAGGGCTTATTACTCTGAATACAGCCCTTTTTTTTTCTCTTCTAAGCCAAACTTATCTAAGAGCATCAGTCTATAGACTATAAATAGCCCAAGTAAAGTGATCAGTGACATGAAAATGTAGGCTACAGCAAACAGAACTAAGTAATAGGTTTAATTTAAAATCAGAGAACCAGATAAAATCCCACTACTTTCTTTTTTCTGTCCCAGATTTTACACAGTCATTAAAATGACACTGCACACGAGGAATACATGTATCAATACACTTGGTCTAACTTTACAAAGCATGCCAGTCAATTTCCCAAGCCACCTTACATGTCTATTCTTTTTTAAAAACAGCTTTATTGAGATATAATTCATATACTATCCAATTTAAAGTATAAAATTCATTGGTTTTTATCTTATTCACAGATACATGCAATCATCAACACAGTCAACCTTAGACTTTCATCACCTCAAGAAGAAATCCCATACTCTTTAGCTATTGCCAACCCCCTCATCCTCTCATCCCTGAGCAGCAAATAATTTACTTTCTGTCTCTATAGATATGCCTATCCTATATATTTCATATACATGGAATGGTATAATATACAGTTTTCTGTTACTGACTTGTTTCATTTAGCATAATATCTTCCAGGTTCATCCAGGTTTAGCATTTTTCAATACTTCATAAAAATAGCCAAGTAGTTTTCCATTATATGCATAAACCAAATTTTATTTATCCATTCATCAGTTTATAGACATCTGGGTTTTTCTGGGTTTTTTCCACCTTTTAGCTATTATCAATAATGTTGCTATAAGCATTCATGTACAAGTTTTTGTATGGACTTTGGTTTACATTTTTCTTCGGTGTATAACTAGAAGTAGAGTTGCGGGGTCACATGATAACTCTGTGATTAACGATGTAAGGAACTGCCAGACTTTTCTCAAAGTGGCTGCACCATTTTACATTCCCACTAGCAATGTATAAGGGTTCCAATTTCTCTAAATCCTTGCCAACACTTATTATTATCTAATCGTTTTATTCTAGACATCCTAGTAGGAAATTGTATCTCATCTGGTTTTGATTTGCATTTCCTTATGACAATGATGTTAAGCATCTTTTCAAGTGCATTTTGGCCATTTAGAAATCTTTGTAGAAATGTCTATTGGAATCTTTTGCCCATTTTTAAATTGGGTTGTCTTTTTATTATAGAGTTGTTAGGGTTCTTTAATTTTGTAATTGAAATATAATTGATTTATAATACTATATTAGTTTCAGGTGTACAGCATAGTGATTCAGTATTTTTATACATTATACTCTATTAAAGTTACTACAAAATAATGACTATAATTTCCTGTACTATATAATATATCCCTGGGTTTTTTTATACCTCTTAATCCCCTACCCCTTTCTTGCCCCTCCCCACCTCCCTCTCCCCACTGGTAACCACCAGTTTGATTTCTATATCTGTGAGTCTGTTTCTATTTTGCTATATACATCCATGTTTCATTTTTTACATTCCACATATAAGTGACATTATACAGTATTTGTCTTTCACTGTCTATTTTATTTCAATAAGCATAATGTTCTATAGGTCCATCCACATTGCTGCAAATCGCAATATTTCATTCTTTTTTGTGGCTAATGTTCCATTGTATATACACACACCAAATCTTATTTATCCATTGGTCTGTTGATGGACACTTGGGTTGCTTTCATATCTTGGCTATTATAAATAATGCTGCTAATGAACACTGGGGTACATCTATCTTTTTGAATTAGTCTTTTCATTTTTTCCAGATGTATACCCAGGAGTCAAATTGCTGGATCATGTGGTAGCTCTATTTTTAGCTTTTTGAGGAACCTGCATACTCTTTTCCACAGTGGCTGCACCAATTAACATTCCCAACAACAATGTATGAGGCATCTCTTTTCTCCATATCATTGCCAACATCTGTTATTTGTAGACATTTTGATGATAACCATTCTGACAGGTGTGAAGTGATATCTTATTGTTTTCATTTGCATTTATCTAATAATTAGTGATGTTGAGTATCTTTTGATGTGCCTGTTAGCCATCCATATGTCTTCTTGCAAAAATGTCTGTTAAGGTCTTCTGCCCATTTTTTGATTGGGTTGTTTTCTTGATAGTGAGTTGTATAAGCTGTTTATATATATTGGAAATTAATTCCTTGTCAGTCATATCATTTGTAATTATTTTCTTCCATTCAGTAGGTTGTCTTTTTTTTTTTTTTTTTTTTTAAACAGAGTCACAGATGGATTTATTTATTTATGGCTGCTTTGGGTCTTCGTTGCTGCACACAGGCTTTCTCTAGTTGCGGCAAGCAGGGGCTACTATTCATTGTGGTGCACAGGCTTCTTATTGCAGTGGCTTCTCTTGTTGCGGAGCACGGGATCTAGGCGCACAGGGTCAGTAGTTGTGGCTCATGGGCTCTAGAGCACAGGCTCAGTAGTTGCAGCACACGGGCTTAGTTGTTCCGCAGCATGTGGGAACTTCCCAGATGAGGGATCGAACCTGTGTCCCCTGCATTGGCAGGCGGATTCTTAACCACTGTGCCACCAGGGAAGTCCTGTTTTTCTTTCTTTTTTTGGATGGTTTCCTTTGCTGTGCAAAAGCTTTTAAGTTTAATCAAGTCTCATTTTTTTATTTTTGCCTTTATTTATTTTGACTTAGGAAACAGATCCAGGAAAATGTTGCTACAATTTATGTCAAAGAGGGTTCTGCTTATGTTCTCTTCTAGGAGTTTTATGGTTTCAGGTCTTACGTTTAGGTCTTTAATCCTTTTTGAGTTTATTTTCATATATGGTATGAGGAAATGCTCACTTCTCATTATTTTACATGTAGCTGTCCAATTTTCCCACCACCACTTGTTGAAGAGATTCTCTTTACTCCATTGTACATTCTTGCCTACTTTGTTGTAGATTGACCGGAAGTGTATGAGTTTATTTATGGGCTCTCTATTCTGTTCCATTGATCTGTATGTCTGTTTTTGTGCCAGTACCATGCTGTTTTGATTACTGTAACTTTGTAGAATAGTCTGAAGCCAGTGAGGGTGATACCTCTGGCTTTGTTCTTTTTTCTCGATTGCTTTGGCAATTTGGGATCTTCTGTGGTTCCACATAAATTTTAGGATTATGTGTTCTAGTTCTGTGAAAAATGTCCTGGGTATTTTGATAGGGATTGCATTAAATCTGTAGAGTGCTTTGGATAGTATGGCCAGTTTAACAATATTAATTCTTCCAATTCAAGAGCACAGGGTATTTTTCCATTTCTTTGCATCATTTTCAATTTCCTTTATCAGTGTTTTATAGTTTTCAGAGTATAGGTCTTTCACCTCCTTGGTTAAGCTTATTACTAGGTATTTTACTATTTTTTTTATGCAATTTTAAACAATTGTATTTTGCTTTCTCTTTCTGATAGTGCATTATTAGTGTAGAGGAAAGCAACAGATTTCTGAATATTAATCTTATATCCAGCTACTTAGCTGAATTCATTTATTAGTTCTAATAGTTTTTGGGTGGGGACTTTAGGGTTTTCTATATATAGTATCATGTCATCTGCAAATACTGACAGTTTTGCTTATTCCCTTCCAATTTGGATGCTTTTTTTTCTTGTTTGATTGCTGTAGCTAGGACTTCCAATACTATGTTAAATAGAAGTGGCAAGAGTGGGCATCCTTGTCTTTTTTCTGATTTTAGAGGAAAGGGTTTGAGCTTTTTACCATTGCGTATAATGTTAACTGTGGGTTTGTCATAAATAGCCCTTATTTATGCTGAGACATATTCCCTCTTTACCAACTTCGATGAGAGTTTTTATTGTGTATGGATACTGAATTTTGCCAAAGGCTTTTTCTGCATATATTGAGATTATCATGTGATTTTTATCCTTCCTTTTGCTAACACAGTTATCACATTGGTTGATTTGTGAATACCATCCTTGCATCCCTGAAATAAATCCCATTTGATCATGGTATATGATCCTTTTTATATATTGTTGGATTTGGTTTGTTAATATTTTGTTGAGGATTTCTGCATCTATACTCACCAAAGATATTGGCATATAATTTTCTTTTTTTGTAGTGTCTTTGTCTGGTTTTGGCATCAGGATAATGGTGGCTTCACAGAATGAATTTCGGAGTGTTCTGTCCTCTTCAAGTTTTTGGACTACTTTGAGAAGGATAGGTATTAGCTCTTCTTTATATGTTTGGTAGAATTCCCCTGTGAAGTTGTCCAGTCCTGGACTTTTGTTTGCTGGGAGTTTTTTAAATTACAAATTCAATTTCACCGCTAGTGATTGGTCTGTTCCAATTGTGTTTCTTCTTGATTTAGTCTTGGCAGGTTGTATATCTCTAGAAATTTGTCCATTTCTTCTAGGTTGTCCAATTTGTTGGCATATAACTGTTTGTAGTATCTCTTATGATATTTTTGTATCTCTGTGGTACTGGTTGTTATTTCTCCTCTTTCATTTCTTATTTTGTTTGGGTCCTCTCTTTTCTTTTTGGTGAGCCTGGCCAGAGGTTTATCAATTACATTTACCTTTTCAAAAAACCATCTTTTAGTTTTATTGATCTTTTCTATTGTTTTATTAGTCTCTATTTTATTTATTTCCTCTCTGATGTTTATTATCTCCTTCCTTCTGCTGGCTTTGGGCTTTGTTCTTCTTTTTCTATACTTCCTTTAGACGGTAGGTTAGGTTGCCTGAGATTTTTCTTGTTTCTTAAAGAAGGCCTGTATCACTATAAACTTCCCTCTCAGAACTGCTTTTGCTGCAACCTGAAGATTTTGTAGTTTTATGTTTCCATTTCCATGTGTCTTGTGGTATTTTCTGATTTCCTCTTTGATTTCTTCATTGACCCACTGGTTTTTTAGTAGCATGTTGTTTAGTCTCCATGTGTTTGTTCTTTTCTCATTTTTCTTTCTGTAAGTGATTTCTAGTTTCAAATGGTTGTGGTTGGAAAAAGGCTTGATATAATTTCTATCCTCTTAAATTTGTTGAGACTTGTTTTGTGGCCTAGCAGGTGATCTTTCATGGAGAACATTCATATGCACTTGAAAAGAATGTGTACCTGCTGGTTTTGGATGTAATGTCCTGTAAGTATCTATTAAGCCCAACTGGTCTACTGGGTCACTTAAGACCACTCTTGCCTTATTGATTTTCTGTCTAGATGATTTGTCCACTGAAGGACAAATCAGTGGGGTGTTAAAGTCCCCTACTATTATTGTATTATTGTCAATTTCTCCCTTTATGTCTGTTAATATTTGCTTTATATATTTAGGTACTTCTGTGTTGGGTTCATATATGTTAAGGAATGTAATATCCTCTTCTGGTATTGATCCCTTTATCATTATATAATACCTTTCTCTGTCTTTGGTTATAGCCTTTGTTGTAAAGTCTATGTTGTGTGAGTATTGCTACCTTCACTTTCTTGTCATTTCCATTTGCACAAAATATTTTTCTGTCCCATTAACTGCAGTCTGTGTGTGTCTTTAGCTCTGAAGTGAGTCTCTTGGAGGCAGCATACAGATCGGTCTCGTTTTTTGTTTTTGTTTTTTATATGATCAGAGACCCTATGCCTTTGATTTGAGCACTTAGTCCATTGACATTTAAAGTAATTCTTGATAGGTATGTACTTATTGCCACTTTATTACTTGCTTTCCAGTTGTTTCTGTAGTCCTTCTCTGTTCATTTTTTTTTCTGAATGAAATGCTTTATGATATTTTATTCAGCATTAAGATAAAGCAAAAATATTTATGCAGGACATTCTATTTTTATGGTTTCCAGGTATTGCATAGACTTTTCTTTTGAATTTTATTTTATTCTTTATACAGCACGTTCTTATTAGTCATCAATTTTATACACATCAGTGTATACATGTCAATTCCAATCACCCAAATAATCACACCACCATCCCCACCCCCCTGCGGTGTTCCCCCTTGGTGAAAATACATTTTTTCTATACATCTGTGTCTCAACTTCTGCCCTGCAAACCGGTTCATCTGTACCATTTTTCTAGGTACCACATATATGTCTTAATAAACAATATTTGTTTTTCTCTTTCTGACTTACTTCACTCTGTATGACAGTCTCTAGATCCATCCACATCTCAACAAACAACCCAATTTCATTACTTTTTATGGCTATGTAATATTCCATTGTATATATGTACCACATCTTCTTTATCCATTCGTCTGTTGATGTGCATTTAAGTTGCTTCCATGACCTGGCTGTTGTAAATAGTGTTGCAGTGAACACTGGGGTGCATGCGTCTTTTTGAATTATGGTTTTCTCAAGGTATAGGCACAGTAGTGGGACTGCTGGATCATATGGTAATTCTATTTTTAGTTTTTTAAGGAACCTCCATACTGTTCTCCATAGTGGCTGTACCAATATACATTCCCTACAGTGCAAGAGGGTTCCCTTTTCTCCACACCCTCTCCAGCATTTGTTGTTTGTACATTTTCTGGTGATGCCCATTCTAACTGGTGTGAGGTGATACCTCATTGTAGTTTTGATTTGCATTTCTCTAATAATTAGTGATGTTGAGCAGCTTTTCATGTGCTTCTTGGCCATCTGTATCTCTTCTTTGGAGAAATGTCTATTTAGGTCCTCTGCTCATTTTTGAATTGGGTTGTTTGTCTCTTTAATATTGAGCTGCATGAGCTGTTTATACATTTTGGAGATTAATCCTTTGTCCGCTGATTCGTTTGCAAACATTTTTTCCCATTCTGAGGGTTGTCTTTTCATCTTGTTTATGGTTTTCTTTGCTACGCAAAAGCTTTGAAGTTCCCACTTGTTTATTTTTGTTTTTACTTCCACTACTCTAAGAGGTGGATCAAAAAAGATCTTGCTGTGATTTATGTCAAAGAGTGTTCTTCCTATGTTTTCCTCTCAGAGTTTTATAGTGTCCAGTCTTACATTTAGTCTCTAATCCACTTTGAGTTTATTTTTGTGTGTGGTGTTAGGGAGTGTTCTAATTTCATTCCTTTACGTGTAGCTGTCCACTTTTCCCAGCACCACTTATTCAAGAGACTGTCTTTTCTCCATTGTATATCCTTGCCTCCTTTGTCATGGATTAGTTGACCATAGGTGAATGGGTTTATCTCTGGGCTTTCTATCTTGTTCCACTGATCTATGTTTCTGTTTTTGTGCCAGCACCATATTGTCTTGATTACTGTAGCTTTGTAGTATAGTCTGAAGTCAGGGAGTCTGATTCCTCCCACTCCATTTTTTTTCCCTCAAGACTCTTTTGGCTATTCGGGGTCTTTTGTGTCGCCATACAAATTTTAAGATTTTTTGTTCCAGTTCCGTAAAAAATGCCATTGGTAATTTGATAGGGATTGCATTGAATCTGTAGATTGCTTTGGGTAGTAGAGTCATTTTCACCATATTGATTCTTCCAATCTAAGAACACGGTACATCTCTCCATCTGTTGGTATCATCTTTCATTTCTTTCATCAGTGTCTTATAGTTTTCTGCATACAGGTCTTTTGTCTCCCTAGGTAGCTTTATTCCTAGGTATTTTATTCTTTTTGTTGCAATGGTAAATGCGAGTGTTTCCTTCATTTCTCTTTCAGATTTTTCATCACTAGTGTATAGGAATGCAAGAGATTTCTGTGCATTAATTTTGTATCCTGCAACTTTACCAAATTCATTGATTAGCTCTAGTAGTTTTCTGGTGGTATCTTTAGGATTCTCTATGTATAGTATCATGTCCTCTGCAAACAGTGACAGTTTTACTTCTTCTTTTCCAATTTGTATTCCTTTCATTTCTTTTTCTTCTCTGATTGCCGTGGCTAGGACTTCCAAAACTATGTTGAATAATAGTGGCAAAAGTGGACATCCTTGTCTTGTTCCTGATCTTAGAGGAAATGCTTTCAGTTTCACCATTGAGAATGATGTTTGCTGTGGGTTTGTCATATATGGCCTTTATTATGTTGAGGTAGGTTCCCTGTATGCCCACTATCTGGAGAGTTTTTATCATAAATGGGTGTTGAATTTTGTCAAAAGCTTTTTCTGCATCTATTGAGAGTATCATATCGTTTTTATTCTTCAATTTGTTAATATGGTCTATCACATTGATTAATTTGCATATATTGAAGAACACTCGCATCCCTAGGATAAATCCCACTTGATCGTGGTGTATGATCCTTTTAATGTGCTGTTGGATTCTGTTTGCTAGTATTTTGTTAAGGATTTTTGCATCTATATTCATCAGTAATACTGGTCTGTAATTTTCTTTTTTTGTAGTATCTTTGTCTGGTTTTGGTAGCAGGGTGATGGTGGTCTAATAGAATGAGTTTGGAAGTGTTCCTTCCTCTGCAATTTTTGGGAACAGTTTGAGAAGGATGGGTGTTAGCTCTTCTCTAAATGTTTGATAGAATTCACCTGTGAAGCCATCTGGTCCTGGACTTTTGTTTGTTGGAAGATTTTTAATCACAGTTTCAATTTCATTACTTGCAATTGGTCTGTTCATATTTTCTATTTCTTCCTGGTTCGGTCTCGGAAGCATACACCTTTCTAAGAATCTGTCCATTTCTTCCAGGTTGTCCATTTTATTGGCATAGAGTTGCTTGTAGTAGCCTCTTAGGATGCTTTGTATTTCTGCGGTGTCTGTTGTAACTTCTCTTTTTTCATTTCTAATTTTATTGATTTGAGTCCTCTCCCTCTTTTTCTTGATGAGTCTGGCTAATGGTTTATCAATTTTGTTTATCTTCTCAAAGAACCAGCTTTTAGTTTTATTGATCTTTGCTACTGTTTTCTTTGTTTCTATTTCATTTATTTCTGCTCCGATCTTTATGATTTCTTTCCTTCTGCTAACTTTGGGTTTTGTTTGTTCTTCTTTCTCTAGTTCCTTTAGGTGTAAGGTTAGACTGTTTATTTGAGATTTTTCTTGTTTCCTGAGGTAGGCTTGTATAGCTATAAACTTCCATGTTAGAACTGCTTTTGCTGCATCCCATAGGTTTTGGATCGTCGTGTTTTCATTGTCGTTTGTCTCCAGGTATTTTTTGATTTCCTCTTTGATTTCTTCAGTGATCTCTTGGTTATTTAGTAACGTATTGTTTAGCCTCCATGTGCTTGTGTTTTTTATGTTTTTTCCCCTGTAATTCAATTCTAATCTCATAGCGTTGTGGTCAGAAAAGATGCTTGATGTGATTTCGATTTTCTTAAATTTACTGAGGCTTGATTTGTGACCCAAGATGTGATCTATCCTGGAGAATGTTCTGTGTGCACTAGAGAAGAAAGTGTAACCTGCTGTTTTTGGATGGAATTTCCTATAAATATCAATTAAATCTATCTGGTCTATGGTGTCATTTAAACCTTGTGTTTGCTTATTTATTTTCATTTTGGATGATCTGTCCATTGGTGTAAGTGAGGTGTTAAAGTCCCCCACTATTATTGTGTTACTGTCGATTTCCTCTTTTAGAGCTGTTAGCAGTTGCCTTATGTATTTAGGTGCTCCTATGATGGGTGCATATATATTTACAATTGTTATATCTTCTTCTTGGATTGATCCCTTGATCATTATGTAGTGTCCTTCCTTGTCTCTTGTAACATTCTTTATTTTAAAGTCTATTTTATCTGATATGAGAATTGCTACTCCAGCTTTCTTTTGATTTCCATTTGCATGGAATATCTTTTTCCATCCTCTCAGTTTCAGTCTGTATGTGTCCCTAGGTCTGTAGTGGGTCTCTTGTAGACAGCATATATATGGGTCTTGTTTTTGTATCCATTCAGCAAGCCTGAGCCTTTTGGTTGGAGCATTTAATCCATTCACGTTTAAGGAAATTATTGATATGTATGTTCCTATGACCACTTTCTTAATTGTTTTGGGTTTGTTTTTGTAGGTCCTTTTCTTCTCTTCTGTTTCCCACTTAGAGAAGTTCCTTTAGCATTTGTTGTAGAGCTGGTTTGGTGGTGCTGAATTCTCTTTGCTTTTGCTTGTCTGTAAAGCTTTTGATTTCTCCATCTAATCTGAATGAGATCCTTGCCAGGTAGAGTAATCTTGGCTGTAGGTTCTTCCCTTTCATCACTTTAGGTATATCATGCCACTCCCTTCTGGCTTGTGGAGTTTCTGCTGAGGAATCAGCTGTTAACCTTATGGGAGTTCCCTTGTATGTTATTTGTCGTTTTTCCCTTGCTGATTTCAATAATTTTTCTGTCTTTAATTTTTGCCAATTTGATTACTATGTGTCTCGGCATGTTTCTCCTTGGGTTTATCCTGTATGGGACTCACTGCGCTTCCTGGACTTGGGTGGCAATTTCCTTTCCCATGTTAGGGAAGTTTTTGACTATAATCTCTTCAAATATTTTCTCTGGTCCTTTCTCTCTTCTCCTTCTGGGGCCCCTATACTGCGAATGTTGTTGCGTTTAATGTTGCCCCAGAGGTCTCTCAGGCTGTCTTCATTTCTTTTCATTCTTTTTTTAAATTCTGTTCTGCAGCAGTGAATTCCACCATCTGTCTTCTAGGTCACTTATCCGTTCTTCTGCCTCAGTTATTCTGCTATTGATTCCTCCTAGTGTAGTTTTCTTTTCAGTTATTGTATTATTCATCTCTGTTTGTTTGTTCTTGAATTCTTCTAGGTCTTTGTTAAACATTTCTTGCATCCTCTCCATCTTTGCCTCTATGCTCTTTTTGTTTTGTTTTGTTTTTTGCGGTACGTGGGCCTCTCACTGTTGTGGCCTCTCCCGTTGCGGAGCACAGGCTCCAGACGCGCAGGCTCAACGGCCATGGCTCAAGGGCCCAGCTGCTCCACAGCATGTGGGATCTTCCCGGACCGGGGCACGAACCCGTGTCCCCTGCATCAACAGGCGGACTCTCAACCACTGCACCACCAGAGAAGCCCGCCCCCATTCTTTTTCCAAGGTCCTGGATCTTCTTCACTCTCATTATTCCAAATTCTTTTTCTGGAACATTGCCTACCTCCACTTCATTTAGTTGTTTTTCTGGGGTTTTATCTTGCTCCTTCATCTGGTACATAGCCCTCTGCCTTTTCATCTTGTCTATCTTTCTGTGAATGTGGTTTTTGTTCCACAGGCTGCAGGATTGTAGTTCTTCTTACTTCTGCTGTCTGCCTTCTGGTGGATGAGGCTATCTTAGAGGCTTGTGCAAGTTTCCTGATGAGAGGGACTGGTGGTGGGTAGAGCTGGGTGTTGCTCTGGTAGGCAGAGCTCAGTAAAACTTTAAACTGCTTGTCTGATGATGGGTGAGGCTGAGTTCCCTCCCTTTTGGTTGTTTGGCCTGAGGCGACGCAACACTGGAGCCTACCTGGGCTCTTTGGTGGGGCTAATGGTGGACTCTGGGAGGGCGCACGCCAAGGAGTACTTCCCAGAACTTCTGCTCCCAGTGTCCTTGTCCTCATGGTGAGACACAGCCACCCCCCACCTCTGCAGGAGACCCTCCGACACTAGCAGGTAGGTCTGGTTCAGTTTCCTGTGGGGTCACTGCTCCTTCCCCCGGGTCCCGATGCACATACTACTTTGTGTGTGCCCTCCAAGAGTGCAGTCTCTGTTTCCCCCAGTCCTGTCGAAGCCCTGCAATCAAATCCCGCTAGCCTTCAAAGTCTGATTCTCTGGGAATTCCTCCTCCCATTGCCAGACCCCCAGGTTGGGAAGCCTGAGGTGGAGCTCAGAACCTTCACTCCAGTGGGTGGACTTCTGTGGTATAAGCGTTCTCCAGTCTGTGAGTCACCCACCCGGCAGTTATGGGATTTGATTTTACTGTGGCTGCGCCCCTCCTACCTTCTCATTGTGGCTTCTCCTTTGTCTTTGGATGTGGGGTATCTTTTTTGGTGAGTTCCAGTGTCTTCCTGTCGATGATTGTCCAGCAGCTAGTTGTGATTCTGGTGTTCTCACAAGAGGGAGTGAGAGCACGTTCTTCTGCTCTGTCATCTTCGTTCCTAGTCCTGTTCATTTCCTTTTTGTTTCTTCCCGTATGGCTTGATGATTTCCTTTAGTAGTATGATTGTGTTCCTTTCTTTTTAGTTTTTGTGTATCTACTGGAGGTTTTTGATTTGTGGTTACCATGGGGTTCATATATGTTGACCGATAACTATATCTTGTTTTTAAATGGTTGTCATTTAAGTACAAACACATTCTAAAAGAGCTGTATTTTTTCCTCTCTTCCCCACATTTTACGTTTTTGATGTCACATTTTATATCTTTATGTTTATCACTTAACTGTTCATTGTAGTTATAGTTGGTTTTACAATTTTTTGTCTTTTAGTTTTTGTACCAGCTTATTTATGTGGTTGATCCTCAGCCCTTACTATTTGCATTTCCTAATAGGATTTTTCCCTTTTCTATCGATTCTTACATCTTTTCCACTTAGAGAAGACGCTTTAACATTGCTTTTCAGGTGGTTTAGTATTGATTAACTCTTTTAGTTTTTGTTGTCTGAGAAGTTCTTTATTGCTTCTTCGATTCTCTAAATGATCATCGTGCTAGGTAGAGCATCCTAAGTTGCAGGTTTTTCCCTTTCAGCACTTTAAATATATCGTGCCGCTCCCTTCTGACCTGCAAAATTTCTGCAGAAATATCAGCTGATAGCCTTATGAGGATTCCCTTGTATATGACTTTGTTTTTCTCTTGCTGCCTTCAGAATTCTCTCTTTAACTTTTACCATTTTAATTATGACATGTCTTGGTGCAGGTGTGTTCGAGTTCACCTTGTTTATGACCTTCTGTGCTTCCTGTACCTGGATATCTGTTTCCTTCTTTAGTTTTGGGAACTTTTCAGCCATAATTTCTTTAAATACATTTTCAATCCCCTTCTCTCCCTCTTCTCCTTCTGGGACCCCTGTAATGTGAATGTTGGTTCTCCCAGACATCTCTGAAATTGTTGTCATTAAAAAAAAAATTTTTTTTTTCTGTTCGGACTGAATGATTTCCATTATTCTATCTTCCAGATCACTCATGGATTCTTCTGTATCACTTAGTCTGCTATTCATTTTTTCTAGTCTGTTTTTTATTTTAGTTATTGAATTCTTTATTTCTGATTGGGTCTTTTTTATATTTTCTACTTCCTTGTTAAAATTCTCAGTGTTTATATACTATTTTCCCTAATTCAGTTAATAGTCCTATTACTAATTCTTTGAATTCTTTAACTGGTAAGTTGTTTATTTCGGTTTCATTATTTTTTCAGGGATTTTCACTTGCTCTTTCAATTGAGACCAGTTCCTCTGCCTTTTCATTTCAACTTTCTCTGCCTCTATGAATTTAGGTGAACTAGTTACCTACCGCATCCTTAAAGGGGCATCCTTATATGGGAGCATCCCTATACAGATGGCCTGTGCCAATGCCTTTGGTAGGAAAGCTGGATTTGACATGGACTCAAGTCACATCTTTCATCAAGTTGTGCTGGCAGCTATCTCCTTGGTAGTGGGTGGGGCTGGAGATAGAGAGGCTAGAGCTGGCACTGGGTATGAAGCAGGTCTTCTCTGCACAGTGGCCATCACTTCTCTGTCAGGGGCAGGGTCTGATTCCAAGTTGCTGGAGCGGAAGCCCTGAGGATTGGGCCACCCTGGCTTTGTTCCCTTCAAGTGTGTGCTTTCCCTTCTCCTATCACTGGGACCCTTGCCCTAGAGAGGAAGGAATGCTGAAGCAAGGAGCGTGCCGTGCAAGCTCTCCACTCATGTTGGCCACAAAAAGAGGTCCAAGCTGTATCCAGTGTGCTGCATGTACAGGTACCAGCAACTGTTTCCCTCGTTCTGCTCAAATACAGCCTCAGTTCAAGTCCTCTTTGTCCCTCACAGCCTCTGTCACCCCTGCAGTTGTGGAACTGCACTGCCGGGCAGGCAGGGCCCACGTATACTCTCAGTGTATATTGGGTCATAAGCTGTGGTGGACTGGCCATGTCAGAGTTCTAGCCTGATTTTGAGGTGCTGTTTGAGTGTCAACAATGGCCCCTGCCACCCCACCCACATGCCATTGCCATTCCAGGACCAAGTCACCTTTGCGTCCCATGGCTAAGCTTCTCGTTGGCTGTGGCAGGCCTAGATCCAGTGCTGCACTGCAGCATGGAGTAGCGAGGCTGGATTGTTTGCTCAGCTCAGGCTGGGACGTGCACCAAAGTGGTCACGGGAAACCTGACATCCACTGGAGCAGTCTCTAACCACCCTCTCTGCCCTTGGAGACAAGTCAGCATGCGTGTCCGCATCAGTGAAGTCCAGGCTTTCCACAGCCCTACTGTTAGTCCCCATGGTCCTCCAACCAGCCATGAGGATTTGCCTACCCTGTGTAGGAATCCAGGACTAGGGTGCCCAATCTCTGGTTCAAACCACTCACTCCCCAGGGTGGGTCTCTGCCTGTATAATCTCCCTTTAACTCTGAGTCCTCTCTCAGGGGCACAGGTCCCAACCTGATCGCTTTTCTTCCCTTCTTACCCAATTACATGTGGATCTTTCTTACAGCCTTGGTTGCATAAGAGTCTTTCTGCCAGTTTCCAGTTAATTTTTAGTGCGAATTTTTCAATACATGTAGATGTATTGATATATTAGATATGTTTGTGGGGGTTGGTGAGTTCCACATCCTCCTACTCCACCATCTTGATCAATCTCTAGAGTTTTTTATATATTCGGGATACAAGTCTCTTATCAGATAAATGACTCAAAAATATTTCATCCCAATTTATAGGTTCTTTTCACTTTTGTGATGGTGTGCTCTGAAACACAGACTTTTAAATTTTGATAAATCTAATTTATTATTTTTTTCTTTTACTGCTTGTTTTGGCGCCAAATCTAAGAATTCTTTGTCAAATCAAAGGTCAGGAAGGTTTCATATTTTTGTAAGAGTTCTATAGTTTAGCTCTTACATTGAAGTCTTTGATCCATTTTGGTTTTACCTTTGTATATGGCATGAGGTAAAGGTCACATCATTCTTTTCCAGGCAGCTATCCAGTTGTCCCAGCAGCATTTGTTGAAAAGACTATTCTTTCCACATTGGATGGTCTTGGCACCCTTGTTGAAAATCAGTTAACCGTAAATATATGCTTATTAGCAGACTCTGAATTCTATTTTACTGATATGTACATTTAACCTTGTGCCAGTACCATACAATCTTGATCACCACTGCTTTGTAGTAAGTTTTAAAATTGGAAAGTGTAAGTCCTCCTAGATTTTAAATAATAGTTCATTCATTAATTTGTTGTTCTTTTCAAGACTGTTTGGATATTCTGGGTCCCTTGAAATTCCATATGAACTTTAGAATTGGTGTGTGAATTTCTACAGGGAAGCCCGCTGGGATTTTGATAGTGAGTTTGTGGATTTTGTAGATCAATTTGGGGAGTATTACCATCTTTTATTGTCTTCCAATTCATGAACATGGGATTTTTTTCCCATTTATTTAGGTCTTCTTTCTTGTTTTTTTGGCTTTGGTTTTGGTTTTGAGGGTGTAAGTTTTACACTTGTTGATTTAATTTCTTCCTAAGTATTTTATTCTTTTGGTGCAATTATATAAACAGAATCGTTTTCTGAATATCATTTTCAGTTTGTTATAGCTAGCGTCTAAAAATAAAATTAATTTTAGTATATTAATCCTGAAACCTTGCTGCTATAGGCTGAATTGTGTCCCCCTAAAAAGATATGTTGAATTTCAAACCTCTAGTACCTCGGAGTGTGAGTTTAATTAGAAATAGGGTCATTGCAGATGTACTTAGTTAATATAAGGTCATACTGGTAGGTCCTTGATTCAATATGACTCATGTCATTATAAGAAGAGGAGAGATTCATACAGGATGAAGATGGCCATGTGCTGATTGAGTCAGAGATTGAAGTGATGCATTTACAAACTAAGGAACATCAAGGATTGCCAACAAGCACCAGAAACTAGAAGAGGCAAGGAAGGATTCTACTTGGTATCTCAGAGGAACTGCCAACACCTTGATTTTGGACTTCTAGCCTCCATAACTGTGAGAAAATATATTTCTATTGTTTTAAGCCACTCGGTCTGTGGTACTTTGCTACAGTAGCCCTAGGGAACTAATATACTTGCTGAATTTGCTTAATAGTTTTAATAGCATTTTAGTAGAGTCCTTAAGATTTTCTACATATGAGATCATGTAATTTGTGAATAGTTTTACTTCTTTTCCAATCTGGATGCCTTTTATTTCTTTTTCTAATTCAACTGCCCTAGCTAGAAGCTCCAGTATAACATTCTAAAATGTAACAATTATAAAAATGTTGGGTTTGTTATACATGAAATATATATAACAACATCACAAAATGGGGGAAGGGAATAGAGCTATATATAGGAGTAACATTTCTATATCTCACTGGAATTAAGTTGGTGTAAATCTAAAGCTAATTCTAGGACAAATTACCAAAACTGACTCAAGAAGAAACAGGTAGCATGATTAGATCTATAAGAAATAAAGGTATTGAATTAGTAATGCAAAAAACTACCCACAAAGAAGAATCCGGGCCCAGATGGTTTCACTGCTGAATTCTACCAAACATTTAAAGAAGGATTTTGTTTCTGTGAAGAAGAATTTGTTTTGTAAAGAAAATTTTTTGTTATGAAACTGAGATTCTATCCACTATCATTTTCATAGTCCAATACAGCTTTGTTCCACGCATGTCCTTTGTGCTGTTATCCTCAAATATGTTACATTTCTATAAAATTATCAGCCTGACATTATATTACATATACATAGTTTTATACAATTGCTTTTTAAATAAGTTTAGAGAAGAAAGAAAAGATATATGCATTCATACTATCTTTTGTAATTACTTTTACCAGCGCTCTTTTGTTTTTCTCACGTGGACTGAAATTACTGAGTGAGGTCAGTTGCTTTCAGCCTGAAGAATTTCATTTACTATTCCTTGTAAGGCAGCTCTGTTAACAACAAATCCTCTCTCTGTTTTTGTTTATCTAGGACTACCATTATTTTGCTTTTATTTTTGAAAGATAGCTTTGCTGGATATAAGATTTTTGGTTAGCAGGGTTTTGTTTTGTTTTGTTTTTTCCCTTTATGTACTTTGATAATGTTGTTCTACTGTCTATGGCCTCCATTGTTTCCAATAAGAAGTCAGCTGTCAATCTGGATGTTGTCTTTTTATTGAGTCTGACAATCTCTGCCTCTTGATTGTATTTTTTAATTCATGAATATTTAATGTCATAGATATAACTAAATTTACATTTCCTATTTTGCTTTTTGTTTTCTATGTCTCATGTCTTTTCTCCCCTATATTTCACCTTCATTACTTTCTTTTACATTAAGTTAATATATTCTAATAAAACTTTTAAATTTCTTTAATGATTTCCCACTACATTTTTCTGAATTATTTCCTTAGTGATTGCTCTCACAGTTATGGAGGCTAGAAGTGAGTCATTTTTCTTTTGTTGCTTTCAAGATTTTCTCCTTGTCAAATATTTGCAAATTATATATCTGATAAAGGGTCAATATCCAAATTATACAAGGAACTCCTACAACTCAAGAGCACCCCCCAAATGATTAAAAATGGGTAAAAGACTTGAGTAGACATTTCTCCGTAAAGACATACAAATGGCCAACAGGTACATGAAAAGATGCTTAACATCATTAATCATCAGGGCAAGGTGAATCAAAACCATAATGAGATTATCACCTCACATCTGGTAGGACAGCTAGTATCAAAAAACCAAAAGATAACAAACGCTAGTGAGAATGTGGAGAAAAGGAAACCCTACAGCCATAATGGAAAACATAATGGAATTTCCTCAAAAAATTAAAAATAGAACTATCATATGATCCAGCAATCCCACCTCTGGGTATATACCCCAAAGAACAGAAATCAGTATCTCTAAGAGATATCTGCATGCCCATGTTCATTGCAGCATTATTTATAATACAAGAGGAAACAACCTAAATGTCCACTGACAGGTGAATGAATTTTTAAAATGTGGTATACACATACAATGGAATATTATACAGCCTTAAAGAGGAAGAAAAGTCTGCCATTTCCTTCAACATGGATGAACTTCAAAGACATTATGCTAAGTGAAATAAGCCAGATGCAGAAGAACAAATCCTACATGATTCCACTTATATCAGGAATAACATACTCAAACTCATAGAAGCAGACAGTAGATTAGTGGTTAAGAGCAGCTGGGGTGAAGGGAATTGGGGATGTGTTAATCAAAGGGTACATAGTTTCAGTTATGCAAGATGGATAAGTCCTAGAGATCTATTACACAGCATGGTGCATATAGTAAATGATATTGTATGGCATACTTAAAAATTTGCTAAGGCAGAGTTTGTCAGTGACGGGGACGTGAATTTACTAGTACTGTTCCAGTACCAGGTGTTTTTCATACATCGTCTCTAATTCTCACAGCAACTCTCTAAGGTGACATTTTGTACTAACAACTGGCTGTAAGCTATTTGCACTTGACTGGTACAAGGACAGAAGAAACATTTCAGGGTACCTAAGGTTAGCTTTAAGAAGTCCATGATTACTAGCAAGTCACTAAAACAGTTTGAAAGCCTTCACCCCACTTATTCTTGTCTGCCTATTGACACCGCCAGATCAGGAACAGAGGATGAGAAGCTCTGGAAAAGTGATGATCACTGTTAAGAAGAAAAAAGAAAAGAATCTGCAAGATAAAGATACTATTTACTTTCTCTTTCCAGATTAGTAAACTGAAGCTCAGAGAGTTTAAGAAACATGCCCAAAGTCACACAACTCCTAAATGTCAGGTGTAGGATTCAAATCCAGCTCTACCTCGAAGGCTTTGTTCATCTTGTGCTTCTTCCTTTACATCCTAACGGATATATAAAACCAGACATTTGAAGACACGCGTCTGGAAATCATCAGCAAAGTCTAGGGTTGCTTCTATTAAATCTTTCTAGTCCCACCTTTCAGAGTGCTAACTGTTCCTTCCATTGAATCTCCATGCTAGAGCATCTGTAACCAATATGTCTGTCTCCCTCTCTAGCCTGTAAGTGTCCAAAAGCAAGGACCATGTCTTTGCAGCTCCAGCACCTGGTCTGGAACCTGGCACATAGGAGTCAATCCATGTGCTGAGAGGAAGCTTAGGGAAAGAGGCCTTGCACAGGAATTCCTCTCAGGCTCCAAAGTGGTGGAAGTGCTGGGGTCCTCTACCAAAGAGGAGCAACTCAGGATGCCCCAGGGGGGTCAGAGGAAGTACCCTCCCCACCTTGAGGAGAACCTGGCAATTCCCTGGCCTTTCCTGGGCTTCGCAGTGGTCCAGCCAGGATGAACTTCCATGTCACAACCATAGAATGTATTTCTCTCTAAGGGGGGAAAACTGCATCTCTGGGGGAACGATACATTGCCTTGTGACTCTGAGAAAATACGACCTGTGATCCCATACACCGTAAGATGTGCAGTAGGAATCTGCAGGGGCCACCATCACATGACTGTGAACTGCATCTCTGCCGAGGTCCCTACATTATAAATATAGTGTGCCCAGGGGGGGGGGGGGGGAAGGGGACAGGAAGCTTCTTTACTGATCCAGCAGAAACCTAGTGGGTAAATTTGTGGTGTGTGGTCTTAGAGGATCCTCTGACTGAGTTCAGTTCACCCCTAGGGAGTGGTCAATTGGTAGCTGCTTTTCCCCGTCTGCACACCTGCCCTGAGCAATTCTGTACCATTTTATCATTGCTATTTGACTGCTTAAATGGGACCATTATGGCAAAGTTCATTTTACTCTTAAATCCAGAGGTACCAGTAACTGACGCAGTTTTCAATTTGGAAAAATAAACGAAATGAGATAGCAGCAGCTAACCCAGCCTGCTTCTGGTTTGCCAGTTTATCTCCTATAGATATTCCGGGTGTGATTATTAGCACGTGCTGACGCAGAAGTACGAGATAACGGCTACAAATCCGCAACTATTCCTTTGCAGAAGACGAGTAATAGTTTTTCAGCTGCTCCAGTCTAAGGTGTAATTATGTTATTAGCAGTATTATCCAAAACAAATATACCATAGTACCTTATGACCATTTCCTTTTAACACTGATTTGTTTCCTTCCCTTTAAAAATATACATTAAAACTCCATTTAGCAGTTACCCTGATGTCTGTCCTTTCCGCTCTCCGGAACAGTTTTCTCACTGCCGCGGCCAAAGTCCTTTTCTCAGTCAGTTATGACCACCTCTTCTGCCCTTGGCCTCTAGGCAAGAGACTTTTCTTATCATTCAAACCATTTATTTTATGACTTTTCTCCTCTCCCCTCCTAAGCATTCACAAAAGGTCTGTGTTAGCCCCCCTCCTCCTCATGCTATCCCCTCCAAAATTCACTTGTCTCCTGTGGGCTCTGCATCTCTGTTCAAAGGTGTCTTCAATGCCCATCTCTAGGGCTAGTTTCCCCATCAAGCCTCAGAACCCACTTCCAAATGCCTTCCTGGCCAGTTTCTCCTGAGCAGCTTGGTTGGCTTCTCAAACTCAACAGCAATTCACTGGGTACCATTTACCGCTAGGCTCTGTGCTATGTGCTACGGGTGGTCTGTGAACGAGACACTCAGTTCTTGTGCTTATAGTACAAGGAACTAAACTAATTTTCCTTCCTCCCACTCACCAATCCCAGAGCTCCAATTTCTGTTTAAGGCACTGCCCCAAACACAACACCTGGCCATGAAGCCTCAGTACCATACGATATGTTCCTCGTCCCTGCTCCCATGGTTAGTCGGTTGTGAAGGTTCCAGAATTCTCTGGGAAACAGCCTCTCCCCTCTAGTCCCTCTGCCATCACCCACAGTCAGGCCCTTGACACCTATTGTCTGGACAGTTCAAATGCATCTTAGCCGCTCCTCACCTCGGTCCTCTCCAATCCAGTCCCAATGCCCAGTCTCCTAAGGGAGAGCTCGCACCAGATCACTTCTCTGCTAACACATCCACTGCTCCCCACCTGCACCAGAAGAAACTCCCGGAAACCTCTTCATGAACAGGTAGGTCCCCAGCCACCTCTCCAATTGCTCGCATCTGTGCATGTTCCACTTCAACAAAACTGAACAACATTTGACTCCCAATACTCGGTCTAAGATCTCCTCGCCTTTGTGCCTTTGCTCAGCCTGTTCTCTCTCCCAGAAACAGCCTTTCTCCACCTGCATCTCTGCAAGCCCAAATTCTACCCACAATTCCAAGCCTGGCTCCAATACCACAGTCTCCTGAAGACTTTTTCCAATCCATGCCTCCCTCAAACAGAGTTCATCTCTCAGTCCTCTGGTTCCCGTATCATTCTGGTGACAAGTGTCTTGTGCCCTGGGTTTTGTCTGGCTGAGCTTTGTATTTGCCATGATGCAGAGCACAGTGTGGTGTCTTCAGGCTCAGTGAGAATCTGATGAGTGAATGGATAAGTCCCTGCTAGTCTTCTTTCTGGGTGAGAACTGCTAAGCTTTGAAAGGTGGCATTCCACAAAGACATCTCTAATCTATTGATTGGAATAATAAATAGATAATTAAATAAATAGATACAGGGTTCTGAGAAGCCAACCACGTCACATATATAATCTGCCTCTACTCCGGTGTATATGTTTATGGATGAATTGATTCCCACAGCAGGATTTCCTTTTGTCCCTGTTAGCAGTTTGGCTAACTCTTTTAGCTTTCAATTGGTTCTTCTGACACAGTAGTATTTTTAACATTTCTGACTTAACTAGATTCTGCTGAGACAACTAAGCTACTCTCAGAAAAGCCATTAAATTTCATGTAGATAGGAGGGGAAAAACCCTGCAGGCACACTATAGTTTTATCACCATGACTCTGGCACTGAGAAACTATTTCTACAAAGCAGATGTGCCCTGCACATCTGGGGTCCATTCTGGGATGCAGAGCTGTAAATGTGGTTAGGGACTGTGACGCCCCCCACTGTGTAGGAGAAGGACCAGCCTAAAGAAGCCAAATACCCATTTCTGTGGAGGAAAAAACAACTGTGCCTCCTTCAGCTTTCGATAAAACATTTAGTCTTTGGAAAAAAAAAAAATCCTTCCTCAAAAATGGCACGTAATGCTCCCTTGTCTATGGATGTTACTGTATATTAATGAATAAGGAAATCAGTCCCATTTACATGTACCCCTTCCATTGTTTGAAATCATAACATCATTTAGAACCTTTCTATCATAACTGTTAGGGATGCTGCTGCTTCTTGGCTGGGGGGCCTAAGACAGGGCTGCTCGGTGAGGGGTTTGAAACTAGCAGTGCCAGCATCACCTGGGAGCTTGTTAGCATAAAAGGATCTCAGACCCCACTCCAGGTCTGCTCTATCAACACCTGTCTCCTCCAGTGACTTGTCTGCACTTTTATGTCTGAGAGCACTGGTCAAAATCACAGTGTTTCTGAAACTTCCCTTTGAGTAAGAATTACTTGTGGTGCTTATACAACATATACAGTTTCCAAGGGTCATCCCATAGCACTGATTCAGAAAGTCTGGGATCAGATATAATTTTGGGTAAATGAGATAATGAAATTAATGTGACGTAGATGAGGCCTGACACACAGAAGGCAAAGAACAAACTCTAAGCCCTCCTGTCATCACCACTACAAGTAGGGTTGCCAGATTTAGCAAATAAAGCCACATTATGCCCAGCTAAATTTGAATTTCAGGTAAACAAATAACTTATAAACATAAGTATATACCAAATACTGCATGAGACATATTAAAATATGATTTCTTTGTTATTTATCTCAAATTCAAATTTAACTGGCCATTCGGTATTTTACCTGGCAACCCTAACTACACTTGACTTCGGAGTATCTGGGGCAGGGGAGTTGGTGGTAGATACGACTAGAAAAATAGATTAGGCCCAGACTGTGGAGAGCTTGAATGCCATTCTAAGGAGTTTAAATCAATCTATACTTAACATTTTTGAGCAGGGACATGATGTGACCCAAGCCCTCCACCCCCTACTGCTAGGAGTGATCAGAAGACAAGGCAAGTGGGCTGCAGGGACAAGAATCTCCATCCCAAAGACCCTTTAGGAAGGGAGACCAGAGGATCGTAGTCATAGCTAGTGATCATGTCATGAAGAATAAAGAAGTTAAGAATTCCAAAACCTTAAATTTATTTTGTATTAATTCTAAACTCTTAAATTATTTATTTATACCCTGCCCTGACCCACAAAAATACTTTAAACCAGCTACTTGACTCTTCTTTTTGAAGGAACAGCTGGTGCCCAGCTGAGCCCTAGCCTTATTTACAGAGAGCTATTTGCAATTGGAGAGAAAAGATATCTAGTAACCCAACAAAAGCCAAATTTCCAATGTCCCTCCAATGCCTACTCTGCCAGAACCCAGAATTTGGTTTCTGGACATTCCAAACACCTGGTGCAAAGCTCAGTTGTAAAATCAATCAATTCTCCTAATCACAGTCTATTTGCTCTTATTTCCCATAATTCTTTTTTTTAATTGAAGTATAGTTAATTTACAGTGTTGTGTTAGTTTCAAGTGTATAGCAAAGTGATTCGTTTATATATATATATATATATTCTTTTCCAGATTTTTTCCATTATAGGTTATTACAAGATATTGAATATAGTTCCCTGTGCTATATAGTTGGTCCTTGTCATTTAGCTATTTTATATACAGTAGTTTGTATCTGTTAATCCCAAACTCCTAATTTATCTCTCTCCTGGCCACCCTAACCCCTTTGGTATCCATAAATTTGTTTTCCATGTCTGTGAGTCTATTTCTGTTTTGTAAATAACTTGTATCTTTTTTTTTAGATTCCACATGTGAGTGATATCATATGGTATTTGTCTTTCTCTCTCTGACTTACTTCACTGAATATGATACTCTCCAGGTCCATCCATATTGCTGCAAATGGCATTACTTCATTCTTTTTTATGGCCAACTAACACATAATTCTTAATAAGCCTCGCTATCTAGCTGCCTAATCCACAGCCCAGAAACATCAGGAGATGAATTAAAGACAGATAAAATGGCAACAGTGACAGGGTAACAGAAGGGGGTAAATAAAAAACAAAGTATAAAGAATAAAAACGAACATCCTGTATCATCAGGAAGCATTTAAATGATATATGATACATTTAGATATCATATAAAACACTTTGATTTCCATTTAAAAAAACAGGCTTAAACACGAAGCGCTTTGATTTTTGAAGAGGTAAGCTTTGTACCAGGTATTTGGAATGTCCAGAAGAGGTAAGCTACTTTATTTACCAAAAATAAACACCTCACTTCTCAAAAAAGTTACATAAGTGAAGCGACACTTTTTAATCTAATGATTATTTATCTGACTCCAGGTGAACTAAAAATTGCCCCCAGAACGTTTCAGGTTTTGTTTGTTTCCCCTCTGATTTTTAAGTAGCCTAGTTGATCCACCCCAAATCCCTCCCTACATTCTTAAGTATTTCCCAGGAGGCTCAACAGAAATTCAGCAGCCCAGAATATTCTTACATGAGAGGCCATTACAGCCAACTCCATGCCAGAATTACTCAGGAATCCCTCAGGAAAAAAGCTACAGGGCGCAGCTGCTACTGACAAAGAATGGGGGCGCCCATCAGGCCCTGATTCCTGTGAAGCTGCAAGAAACATGGCAGGAAAAGCTGCTCTGTTATTGCATTTTTTAAAAAGTCTTTATTGAAGTTGTTACAATATTGCTTCTTTTTTATGTTTTTCAGCTGCGAGGCATGTGGGATCTTAGCTCCCCAACCAGGGATCGAACCGGCACTCCCCGCATTGGAAGGCGAAGTCTTAGCCACTGGACCGCCAGGGAAGTCCCTGTTGTTGCATTTTTATCTGTATAGGACTCACGGCCAGTTCCAGCATCTCCTCAAACACAGGAGACAGGTGAACTCCATCTATCTCTGAGGATGACTGGGCACACCTCCAAATGACTTCTTTCCTCCTGTTTTCTTTTTTCCCTTTTTGTATTGTGTTAATATTTATATAACATACAATTTGCCATTTTAACTATGTTTAAGTGTACACCTCGGGCATTAATTACATTCACGATGCCATGCAGCCATCACCATCACCTATTTCCAAACTCTGGCATCACTCCAAACAGAAACTCTGTAACCATTAACCATTATCTCCCCATTCCCCTCTCCTTGTAGCGCCTGGTAATTCCAATCTACTTCCTGTCTCTATGAATTGGCCGATTCTAGATAATTCATATAAGTGGAATCACACAAACTTTTGTCCTTTTGTGACTGGCTTATTTACCTAGCATGTTTTCAAGGTTCATCCATGTTGTAGCATGTATCAGAACTTAATTTTTTTTCTTTTGAAAATTTCTTTTTTGGCTTACTTTTTACGTGGTTTTTCTTGTTTTATTTTTTTTTATTATCCAATTTCTTTATCATCCTTCCTTCCAATTTTTGACGTCACTAACCACCATGCAGCTTCCTCCTGTCCATCCATTTCCCTCTTTAACATAACAAGGGGGAGATGCTGACTCCACCTCAAGGTGGAATCTTCTTTACACATTGGTTCAATCAGTGTCAGGAAGCATCGGGCTAGAGAGACAGTAGCCTTGCTTCTCACAGAGAGTGTAACACAATGTGTTCTCATGGTCCACCTGAATTCCTAGGAGAAGATTTCTTCGTGTGGTAGAAGTATCTTTGCTACGCCAACCTGAATGAGCCTACAGAAGCCAAGGATGGTCCCTGAGTGCTGGGAGGAAGGTTCAAACAGAAGGCCACAGAGGTAAATTGGATTCTTGAATCCAGAGGTGAAAGCACCCTCCCCAATCCTCTCCCAAATATGCCCATGTCCTGCTCTCCCCCTCCTGACAATGGTACCACATCTCCCAGGAGGGGAGGAGAGCTCCCTTGAGTAGATTCGGTTTTATGTAGTCATTGGGAAGGGTAAAAGGACCCCGTGCTAAAATCTTGCTTGGGAGCTTAAACTTGACCTCTCACCATCGGTTCTCTCCTCTCTCTGATGGGCATGTTATGTTCATATTAACTGTGTCGTTAAGTCACACGGTGTCAGCCTTTTCGCAGAAAAGGGGGCACACAGACTTCATTCTCACTTTGGTTCACACAAATCCCTCCCAAGGCCTAAGACAGTCTTGGTAATGATTTTACTTAAAGCTACTTTTTCTCTTCTCTTTGGACATTGTAAATACCTAAATTTAAATACCAAAAGCTATCGGGAACATAATTTATTTTGTGTATTGATCTCTGGTAATTCAAACGCTACAGAAATATTCCCCAAATGCCTGTTTCTCCGAAAAACAACAACAAATCTTTGTCTCTTAGAAGAAAGCTGTGCTCCAGCACTTACTTCAAAGCACCTTATTAAGGTCCCACACGAGGCAGAGCAATTCCAACTTTCACATCTTCCCAACTTCACCAAGTGCACACTGAATGCTAAGCAGCCCCTTTAACTTCCCCCCCGCGAGCCTGAGCCTATGCTAGGTACCTAAAGAGAACTCCTCTCCCAGGCACTAACTGCGGGTGCGATGGAGGTGCCCTGCAAAAGTGCCCGAGCTGAGGCTCGGTCCTGCTCTCTGTGAGCACTTCCCTGGGCCTCAGGAGAGAAGCTGCTCTCCTTCCCTCCCTTTCCACGATGGGGCTGGGCCGACGTGATGGTACAGATGGGCGCTGACCACTCTACCAAGCCCCCGCCTGGCCACAGTGCAGGGTGGGGGGCTCTTACATGTGGGTGAGAACTCCCTCATCAGTGGCATAACTAGCAGTGTCCACTGTCCTAAAGCAGAGCCTTCTCTCTTTTTTCTAATGGTAATTATATCGATGTCAGTTATTGAGGATAATGGTGCAAAGTTACCAGAGAAGACTGCGTGAACGCAAAGACTTCCTGAGACAGGAAGACGAAGCGGGCAAAGCATGAAGCCCGTTGCATGCTCGATTCCCCAATGCCCAAGGGAACCCCATCCTGTCCTCCACGCAAGGACCCTCCTTTGGGGGCTGAAGGGCGGCACGTCTTTGATATGCCCTCTCCCCTAATTTTTGCTCTGCAACTTGCCCTTGAGATGCCAGAAACACAGGTTAGTGCTGGAAGGAAAACCTAGCTATGATCGTGATCAGATGAGATGTGGAAATCCCCCCCCCATCCCCCGGGCCCCCAGCCCCCGTGTCCTGGGGCTCTGGGCCTCAGAGCTTCCCAGATCTCCACCCAGAGTCTCTGGAGCACCAGCCTGTCTCCAAAGGATGCAAAGAGGAGGCTACGCTCTCTCTCTCAGCTCAACACAGCGGGCAGGCCAGTGACTCTACAGAAGCCAAGCACCTCCCAGTCCTGCTAAGCCAAACGCAAGCCCCAGGTGGACGGGACTCGACCACACTGTTGAAGGGGTTTCCACCCCATTCCTTTGAGAGAAACCTCCTGGTGTCAGATTTTGGAATGAACGAAATAGGAACCTTAAGACAATGAAACCTATGATTGATGGAAGTTGTAAATGTCGTTCCCTGTTTGTTTTTTTTCCAAAAAAATAAACCTCAGCAACTTCTGGGCCACCAATACACACATGCTCCCTGGTTAGGAGTGGGACTGAAGCCCCCTGATGGAAGCATTTTTCATAGCCCTAAGTCCATGCTAGGCCCACTCTCTCCAACTCTATCATTCTGAGGCATTAAAAGGCAGTCCCTCATTTCTCAACATTTCCCAAATATTTTAAGCTAGTTTGACAGTTTGACACATGATGTGCTAAAATAAACCTCCTACTAATCTGAGGGTGCTTAAAATCCAACAACTGTAACTGCTTATGTGAACGTCTATAGAGTTATATTTGCACTTTATTTTTTAAAATAAATTTATTTATTTATTCTTTTGGCTGTGTTGGGTCTTCATTGCTGCTCGCGGGCTTTCTCTAGTTGTGGGGAGCGGGGGCTACTCTTCGCTGCGGTGCGTGGGCTTCTCATTGCGGTGACTTCTCTCTTTTCTCATTCATTCATTCATTCATTCATTTACTTATTGACTTATTATTTTTGACTACGTTGGGTTTTTGTTGTTGCACACAGGTTTTCTCTAGTTGCCACGAGTGGGTCTACTCTGTGTTATGGTGCGCGGGCTTCTCATTGCAGTGGCTTCTCTTGTTGCGGAGCACGGGCTCTAGGCGCGTGGGCTTCGTACTTGCAGCACGTGGGCTCAGTAGTGGTGGCTCGCGGGCTCTAGAGTGCAGGCTCAGTAGTTGTGGCACATAGGCTTAGTTGCTCCGTGGCATGTGGGATCTTCCCAGGCCAGGGCTCAGACCCATGTCCCCTGCATTGGCAGGTGAATTCTTAACCACTGTGCCACCAGGGAAGTCCCTATATTTGCACTTTAGTTATACTTTCCCCTTGATCTTTTTTACTCCTTTGAATATTCTGAATCTGCCCTAAGTTCTTGGAGGGGTAAGACCATGGTTTCTTATCTCCCTTCTCCTTTGTATCTCCTGAGGTTCCTCACTACCTAATGTTGATCCCCAAGTAACAGAGCCTCCAGGTGCAAAAGGCACCTCTGTGTGACTGGGAAAAGGTGCTCATCTGGGTGGATGAATGACAAAAGGAACCTCTTTGGAGTAGAAGAATTAGAAAGTCAACCCTTCCTCCAGGCAGGTGGAAACAGCCCCAGCCTGGGTGAGTGGCTTGGTGAGTAGAGGAGGGCTGGATTCCAGCCCCTTCATCACCAGCCTGGTGTCTTTGCGCAGGTCACAACCTGCACAACTGTACATGGCAGCCCCACAAATTAAGCTGGCTATGGAAAGTACTTTCATTAGGATTTGCAACAGTTTTCTCAGCTGTCAGCTTCTCTTTTTCCAGACTCTGTCTTGAGAGTAAAAATATAAATTTAATAGTAGAAATAAGCATATTCCAATATTGAGAAATATTTGCTCATTCCTAATATGCACAAGAAGACTGCATTTTTTTTCATTGTGGTAAAATATTCATAAAATTTATCATCTTTAACAGAGAGATGTGAAAATAATTTAAGGAGCATTACATTTTATTTTTAAGCAAATTCCTTACATTTAAAATTTTTAATTGGAAGAAGTCATCGTTTGCCGATCATTTTGTATTTGATTACAGACCTTAGTTTTGAAATTGAAGGTAAGAACAATAACCAAGGACCTCTTTTACTTTTCCTCTCACAACCTTAAAGACCAATAAGAAATTTCAAAGTGTAAGATAAGAATGTCAGTTTGCAAATACGTGGGTTGGGAATATGTACATCAGCAATTCATCAGACTAATGCTTCAAGATGAATGTAATCAAATCGTTTCCTACTCTCTGAAGCATTCTGCAGAAAACTTAAGTCCTATAAAAGCCCTTGTTATGTGAGAATATTGAGACATTAGATTTCCCATGAAAAGGTGCAGCTGCATCTTGGTGTTTAGAATTCAAACCTACAAGTTTGTATTATATGTATTTGGCTTGATCCAGTTATTGGATGATTCACAATTCTGATTGCCTTATTTAAACCAAAGTCCACAATTAACAGATTCCCTAATCCGATGACACATCACCAAGTTCTCCAGTGTCTTCACTGTGAGTGCCAGACTGAATTAGGATATGTAAAGCCAGTACTCCCAGTGGATCAGAATCCTCACCCAGGAGTAATCTAGGCCATAGCGATATAGGGACTCAGGATGCAAGAATCAGCCTTCAGGTTCAAAGCTGTATTGTGGGAAATCCCCCAGGGACCATCCGGGTGACAAAGGGCATGTACTATCACACTTTCACAGTCCCAGAACGTACTTATTGGCGAGTTTCAGGAATGCAACACAGAGTTTCTGTTCACTCCTCTCCTGTAGACTCCTTAGATGGAGGAATCTTTTCAGGTTACTTAGTCCGACTCCATTCAGATGTCAGAAACCTCTCTTTTCCCAGAAGCATGTGAAAGACCCAAGGGAATAAGACCCAGGAGTATAATGGCAATGAATTATTGAGTCTTCTTTTCCCATTTGCAATAATGAATCCAAATAAGGTTTTGTTAGTTTTGGTGGACAGGATGTTCTCTCTGAGTCAATAATAAGTTTTTAATTCCAATTAGGATCACTATGACAGCAAGAGGCTAAACAGAGCCAGAGGGCGCACTCACAACAGAGATCAAACCTCCCTCCAAGATACAGAGGCAGACGTAGAGAACAATGGGATTGGGCAGGCTGCAGAGCTGCTGATCCTGAAACCTACAGCATACACTTTTAGGGTACAAAGCTACAGGTTTTAAGAGCACACCTAGATGCCAAATGATTAAAATCTTAGAATAAAGCTAAAAGAGGAAAAACTCTGCATCACTCTTTGTTACCAGCTTGGATATGCTGGTCCCCTGGTAGCACTGGGCAGGGGTGATACACACCTGGAAAGATGCTAAGTACACAGGGAGGAAGTCACTGCACTTTGCTGGCAGTCTAGTGGTAAACCACTGTCAGTGGGACTTAAAAAAGGGGATCTCAGAAACGTGAAGCTTTTTTCCCCCCCACAAATACAGACATCTAGATATAAAGCAGCTAGAAATCCCAGCAAACTAGTTCTTGTTTTGTTAATAGCTAAAGGAATAAGGGACCATATGGAGAGATGGAGAAAGAAATTAGGTTTGAGTTCAAGTCATATCCATCCAGCCCAGCCTTCAAGGAAACTACCCTTTCTATAAGTGGTAAATGAAAATTAAAGAGAGAGAGAGAGAGAGAGAGAGAGAGAGAGAGAGAGAGAATTCTGTATGTTCTGAGGAATTCCACACCATCCAAGTAAAAACTATAAAAAGAGGTTAAAAGACATGCTTAAAGGCTTACCAGAGATCTTTTTTTTTCTGTTTTATTTACTATCGTATCTTACTTACTTACTATCGTATTTAAAACAGTGCTTGTCACATAGTAGGTGCTGTAAAAGACCCAAGGAAATAAGACCCAGGAATATAATGGCAATAAATTATTGAGTCTTCTTTAATTTTAATTCTTTTTTTCAATAAATTTTTGTTGAATGAACACTACAGTTGTCAATGGGAGATAAAGGAATGCCAAAGAGTCTGACTTGAAATGACTGATAGCAAAATATTGAGTAAAGTGAAAATCACTGCTCCATTCCTGGCCAGAAATATATCATAAACTCACAAAAATCTGTATTTATTCTAGAATTATTTAGAAATATTTTAAAAACTTTCAAGAGCTTCCAAAAATGAAAAAAAAAAGGTCAAGTAAAATTCCATACATACAAATATACTCTTCTTAATGCTTTAAATGTTCTTGGTCTAGCTCTGCTTTTGCCCAATATGCCAATCAAATCTAGCCATTATTGTAGATGTTTTAAAGGAAAACTAGTATGTACTGCAGATGGGATATTTCTCTGGGAAACCCAGGTGATGGCCCAAGTAGGCCTCCCAGGGTGATAGCTACTTCCTCCCAATCCTGGTCTGGACCTTGGTTCTACATGTTCAGAAACCGGACATGTCAGCACACCACGGAGAGATCTATCTCTCAGAAGCAGACTCCCAATAGTCAACCTCACCATAGACTGATGGAAAAAGCCCAGTTAATAAAAAAAACAAAAACCACAGAATTGCCAAGAAGACTGGCATCCTTTGGGAAGCACATTCCTGATGGGCAGATTCTAGAGAGCTAAACTTGAAGTCTTCATGTTACTTTGGAGCACAGAGTTAGAACAAGAGGTCTTAGCTACAGGATTCATACCTTCACAAACTCTAGGCCAACACTGCCTAATGCAGCCTTCACTACAATAGGAATACATGTAGCCCTCAAACCAGACAGGTTAAATCCTTTGGTCAGGGGACCCCAACCCCAAGCAGCATTTAGAAGGGCATTGCCAACATCTGTATCTATGACTTTCCCTTTTGTGTTCCTCCATTACTGTTGAATTCCCATTCAAAACAACACATTTTAATTTAGATATGTCTATACCTTCAATGGGGTCTTAAAGTGTTAATGATCTCAAAGACTGTCATTCATTCATTCAACAAATATTTGTTGAGATCCTACCATGTACCAGGCACTGATCTGGGCAGGGGGAATACAATAGTGAATAACACAGACAAAAACCCCTGGTCCCAAGGGGCTTACATTCCTTCTCTTTAACTTCTGCTACTCTGCCTCTTTAAGATGACTTTGCACTATGGGCTGATTGTATAGGTTAATTCTCCAAGGCAATCAAATCTCTCATTTGTGACTGCTGCCATTATGTGCTTCCTATAAGTACAAAAAACAGGTGGTATCTTCTATTAGGGTTTTAGAAAAGGGAGAAAGATGTGTAAGTTCATCAGGTAATTATACTACTGGAGTCCAGAGACAAAAAGTCAATTTCTAGGTCATTGCTTGAGATACCAGAGTGACATAGTCTTGCCAATAATTGAGAGCCTTGTATTTTTCCAGGAGTAAACCCAATCAAGAGGATTTTAAATAAAAATATTAGAGAACTGGAAAGGAGCGTGGGATTAGGAGTTGTTCTATATGTGTGTGTTCTATAGTCTGTCTCAGCCAATACTTAGCCACGGTCTAGGCAAGTCACCCAAACTCCCTAGGTCTCCTACCCTCATCTTTAAGACAACGGGGTTTGCCTACATCACTAAGGCACCAACACCTGGAAGATACCATGATTTCCCCTGATAACAGGAACCAAGCCTTATTCATCTCAGTTTCCTTACAGGGCCTTGGGCCATGCCCCATACATAATGACCACTCCATAAATACTGCTTTATCAAACACTGAACCTACTGTAATACCAGGGCGGCAGCTGAAGCCACTGATATTCCAGAAGATACACTTAAAAATTGTGTTGTTGCTGTTTGGCTATGGAATCCTTTATTCACATAACCTGCAGAAGTAGGAGATGAATCTGAGTCTGCTCTGGTGATGCAGGTCCCATCACCACCCCCTCCCCTACTCCCATCTATCTCCAAAGAGGGCTACACAGAACCAAAGTGTCTAAATGAACATATACATCAAATTTAAAAGTGTCCGAACGCAGGTGAATTTATTTCTGGCTATCAGATATTTGGGGGCCAAAAGATTCTCCAACACCTTGCTAAACTGACAGGTACCTTCATTTGGCCATTTTCCGCCTTCTGTTTAGCTGTGTTCTCCATGGTTTGCTTCCCTCTTCAGACTCCCTCGTCTATCCTCTGGTCCTGACTACTCTCCTACCCATCAGAGCAACACCCTCCAAATGGACCTCATCAGTATCCCCACGTGCTCTGTCTTCTCTGTCTTCAATCTCAGTTGCCCATACCAACACCGGCCCAGCCTGTCAAGCCCAACCCCTTGGATGTCATCCTCAATTCTCTACTTACCATCTTTCTCATTCACCAAATCTTGCCATGTCTCTTTTAGAAACATTTCCCTATTCTTACCCTGTTAACTGATTTAGTTCAAGAGTCTACTATTTTTTGCCTGCACTTTCTTGTTAGCCTCCTAACTGACTTTCATGCCTCTAACAGTTATTATAGCAACTATCATTTATTAGGGTTTTCTACATATTAGGCACTTTGCTAAAAGCTATACACACATTCTCTCATTTGATCCTCCCAATCTAATTGAGTATTCTTATTCCCGGTGTACAGATGTGAGGCACAGAGAAATGTCAATTACTTGCAAATCATCACATGTAAAGTAAGTAGGAGAGACTTAGATTTCATGTCCATTTGACTTTATAAGACTCTTTCCCATCTAATTCACTTCCCACACTGCTGCCAGAGGTGGTTCTCTAAACCACAGGTCTGATGATGCCATCTTGCATACTACAGAATAAAACCCAAACCCCTTGTCTTGGTATTAAGGTCTTTCAAAATTTGCCCCACAACTTGACCTTGTCTGCCCCAACAAGATCTGCCTGTCATGGCGAACTCCCCACAATCCCCCACAAAGTTCAGATCCTTTGACAACTTTAACATCTTCCTGGAATGCCATTCTCCCTCTTTTCTGCCTGGTAAACTCTTATTTATTCCTCAAAACGCTATTTAAACATCACTTCCTAGATTAATTTTTTTACCACTTTCCAAAGGAATTCCTCTGTGATTCTAGAGCATTGTGCTCAATAACTCTGTCATGGAAAAAACATAATGTACTTACGTTGATCTCTTCACAAGGTACTTATACCACTGGAAAAAAAAGTTCCTGGATGACACAGATCACAATATACTCATCAGAATATCTCCTGATGTACCTTGTCAGGTATCTGGCTCACAGTTGGTGCTCAACTAATACTTACTGAATGAAATGGCCTTGCTATTTCCATTTTGCTTAACTCCTTTCACTTTTTAATCCTATAGTAATCTGGCTTTGTCCCAGCTACACTACCAAAACTCATCCTGAAAATCACCAGGCCATGTGGAAATTAGGCATTATAGTTGATAGATGATAGAAGAAACACTTAGATGATGTTTAGTTATCATTGAGTTCAGGCTTAGTTCCCACTATGCTTTGGTTTAGAATACATTATATTCCATCTATTTTGCACGAGTCATCACTTGGCCATGATAATGTTTTAATTCCTAAAAATTACTAAGCTTTGTGATCCCCATCCAGAAAGCAGGTAGACCAATAATGATCAGGCTCCCTGCTTCACTAGGTGGGTCTCAGGAGGAAACAGCCCCCTCTGAAGGAAGAGCACAAGGAAAGAGCAGCCAGTGAGGTGCTTACTGTGCTCTGATGGGCGAGAGCTGGGATGTGGCTGAGCCTGGTCATGCCTTGGGGCTGATACCGCCACACATCCTTCCTGCCTGGGGCTTTCCTTAGAGCCCAACCTGCCCCGCTCAACTACTGTTAGAGGAACTAAGATGTGGTCAGAGAGGGCTCACTCACACTGCATCAGCTGTGAGGCACAGCACTGAGAGGGGAGAATGCTTGATGCCTGTGCGACCCTGTGACAGGGGCTGGGAATCTGGAGGATGTGCTGTCACTTCACTCGATACACAGACTCTTCCCTTAAAAAGACTTCCTAGCCTGGCACACCGTGTCTGTTTGAAGAACCATTAGTAGCAACCAAAACCTTCTTAACATGCCAGACCTGAGGAGCCCGTTTCAATCTTTACTACAAGACTGGGCAGCACCTAAGAGTCACACATCCCTTCCTTCTTCCAGCAGCTTGCGGACCTCCTCTCTCTCCTGGATGCTTCTTTACAGCCTCCTTGATGACATTTTCCTCACCACCAGTCCCACAAGCAGTATCTGGCAGGAAACCGCCCTCTCCCTGGTTAAGGTCATGGGCAGTTTCATCTTAAATGAGATGGCTCTCAAAATGCTCCACACCTTAGCCCAAATGGGCAGTGGCCCACTGGGCGCTCTTCTTCGGTTGCTCGCCCCCCCAAATCTCAGAGTGATGAGTCTAAAGCTAAACCCTTCTTCTTTCTCCCTCATGCTAAAACCTATACTCTGCATTACCTAACTTGATGGATTGCCTTCCTTTCATAAACTGCCCTCTTCCTCCCCCTTCCAAACTAACCAATGACCAGATCCTTGCTGACTCTACCCCTGGACCAGCTCTCCAATCCACACCTTCCTTCCACTGCCTTAGTCAGGTCTGTACCCCTTACGTGGGCTCCCAGCCTGAAGTCTCTTTATTTACACTTCCCTTCTGGTTATTGATACTTGCTTCCTTGTCCTGGCGGTGTGCAGACATCTGTCGTTTCTCCGTGCTGAACTATGACTTCCTTGGATACACAAACCCTCTTTTGTTTTTGTTTTTTGTCCTGTTATCCCCTGTGGTAACATTGTGCTTTGCACATAATAAATTCTCAATAAACAGACTTTGGCAATAGAAAATGGATTATCTTAAAGGGATGGTACTTATTCGCCCAAAGGACAGTTCATTAGATAATTAATTAAATATTTGCTCTAACCTCTTCCCAGCCCGATTAACAATGTTACATATGCACACAGGCCATATGCACAGACACACGCACACAAGGTATGCCCTTGACTACCTGGAAGTCAATCTTCTAGCAAACACAAAGAGAGGAGCTATCTCCCCAAAAATTAAAACATAAATTGGTTAGCATTTTTCATTCCTAGTTTTCCTTGAGGGAAATGACACAGTGCTTAGTGGCAAATGAGAAATTATTTTGCAAATTTATCTCCTCCCAAGGCTACCAAACATGGGTCATGCATCTTCCTCTCTTGCATTTTGATCCCATTGCTATGACTTAGTGTGGTAATTATATTACAAAGCTATTATCCGACGAAATGAAAATGGCAAAACAATTTACATGCTTGTCTAAAAAAGACTCCATTAGAATGCAATTATAAGTGAAATCACAACGGCAAATTAATTGAAATGCGAGTCTGGAAGGCACAGTTAGGAGACCATTAAAATGCTTCTGTGGAGGACTCCCAGCATGGAGTGAAACCATACATTCCTGGGGCCACATTTTTAATTCACTAAAGCAGGCAACATTTATGAAGAGATGAAAATATCTGCACTCCTATTGTTCCCCAGCATTATCTACACTTGTGCATGCCACCTGGGAGTGTGCAGCACCATCAGGGTTTATGGGTTTATGGCACAGACTGACAGGAGCCCCGCATGTGATACTGCACTTCCATTCAGCACAGAGAAGATAAGGGGCAAGCTCAGCTTAGATTTGTCTGAAATGCTTCCAATACAAAAGCTAGGATCATAACATGAAAAGTTTGCTACTCTAAATTTAAGCCTGCAAAGTACTGAATATTTGTGTAGATGTATTTCTAACTGTCTTCTTAAAACATTCTGCTGGTATATTCCATTAGCAAAATCGTGATAAATATTTTGACTCCGAGGCTTAGGGTGGGTAGACTTGCTCACCAAGGAAAAAACAAAAAACAAAATACAGTGCTACGTGTGAAACAGATATGCTGAAATGATCAATCTGACAAATAACTAAGGACCCTCCTCTGAACCATGATTTGCATTTTGATAGCTGAACACACAAATGAATCTAACAGCAAAAGCCATGCAATCAACATACGTCCCCACTCCCTCCCCTTCACCCCTCCTGGCTTCTACGGATCCATCTCTTCCAGGTAAGAAATTAAAGAAACAAATGCCTAAGTCAGACAGAGAAAGACAAGTATCACATGATATCACTTATATGCAGAATCTAAAAAATTAATACAGATGAACTTATTTACAAAACAGAAACTCACACACAGACTCACAGACTCACAGACACAGCAAACAAACTTACTGTCACCAAAGGAGAAAGGGGGGGAAGGGATAAATTAGGAGTTTGGGATGAAAATATACACACTACTACATATAAAATAGATATACAACAAGGACCTAATGTATAGCACAGGGAACTATACTCAATATTTTGTAATAACCTATAATGGAAAAGAATCTAAAAAAGATATATAGGTATAACAATCATTTCGCTGTATACCCGCAACTAACACATTGTAAATCAACTATATTTCAATAAAAAATTTTTTTAAATAAAATTTTATAATGAATATTTAAAAATAAAAAAAGAAACATGCTAGGAGTGGATCATATAAGAGAAACAAGATGTAAATCCTGTCTCATGCATGATTCTCTCTCTTATGTTGTCATAGAGCAGGTAAGTAGATGACATTTAATTTTTTTTACACAGAAAAATTCTCAGCATCAACAATTGTAACATTACTTAATAGAGTTACTAAACTACAAAAAGATTTGTATGCTTTGGTTTTTCAAACTTTAGTTTTAAAAAGTCCCTTGGAAACAGAGATACCAAGTATTCTTTCTTTCTTTCACAGACTCTGAAACACATAAAGGTTTAATATGCACATAAACATGTTCTCTGAGGTGAGCTGAGCAAAAGGGGTTTGAAAGGCCTCATGACTTAATGTACCAAGTGTTTGACGTGGACCTTAAGCTTTGGGGATAGTCTGCTGTGCGCATGTTTCTTGGCCTTCTTATTTTCACTCCCATAGGTAAGTGGGAATGTTAACTACAGCTGTGTAACAATAAGAACCTTGAGTGCATGGTAACTTTAAAACAAAAATCAAACCTGCTCTCTAGATATTTTATAGAGAGGTCATATTATTTTAACACATATAATTTAAATATTAATATGATTTGAAATCGATTTTTAAGTCCTATGAGGAAAGGAAGTTTTTCCAGCGTAGGCAAAAAGGTACAAACTTGGAAAAGGAAAAAGTCATCTAGAGACAATTCTATAAGTAAAGGTAACTGAAAAAAACCAACAAGCAAACATACACATAGATTATAGAAAAAATAAAAATTGTTAGAGTCCCGAAATCATTTAAACCATCATGTTATAGATAAATTTGAAATTTGATATCCCATTAGTCAGAGTTTTGTAGAATTAACCTCTGTATTTAGAAAAGTATCAGATAAGTTTCATATAATGGCTTTGGAAGTTAATAAAGGAGAAACTAATGTAACATTTGTAATAGTGTAAGTTAAAATGTATTGCTCTAACTTACTTCAAAATGCATAAAAATAAAAGTGGGATTGATGGATAGATAGACAAATAGATGGATGGCTAGGTGATAAAGAAAATACAGTAAATCTTAACTAGAGAATCTGGGTGGTGGATATATATTGGCATCACTACCATTCTATTGATTCCTTTGCATGTTTAAAATTTTTCAAATGTTGGAAAAAATGCAGGGCTCCATATGAAAACTATTTATTCTATTTGTTAACTGTCTTCAACAAATAAAGCAGTTTCAGAATGTGTCTCTCTGACATGATGCACTCACCTAGCCATCCGGATCCTGAATCTGGTATGCACAAGTCTGTCTCAGCGCTGGGCAAAACAAAGCCCACGACAAACACCTCCACACCATCCGCCATCAGGGCCATACCCAGGACAAAGAAAAGGGCCCACTGGAAGCGGCCGTGACCACACTCTTGGATTATCAGCTCATACTGCTGGGCTAGTTCTTCCTCATCAGCTCTCCTCTCTGATTCCAGTTCCTGACGGTCCTTGTACTCATTGCCCTTGGGCTGCCCCACTGCCACAATGCTGTCTTTCCCCTGGTTCATGTTGGGGATGCCCTGATACTCCCCTTCATAGATTTCATCGTCTTCATCGTGACCCTCAGTTGCTTCACTGGAGCCTTCATCATCATTGGCCTCCCCGTTATAGGTTTCTCCAGATGGGTAATAGTCATCATCGTCTTCCTCGTCTTGGAACCGACTGTAGGACCTCTGGGTGTATTCATCTTGGGCCCGGTCCACTGCTTGATTCACCTTCTTTACAGTCTGTTTCTTCACCTCTCTGGCAATGTCCTTGGCACCCTTCATCAGTGAAGTCCTATCCTTATAGGAGTCTTCCATCTTACCTCAACTGGTGGCCAATGAGAAGATGGGAATTTTTCACAGACTCTGGTCAGTGGTTCGGTCCTGACAGCGTCATCCACTTTGGGTTCAAAATGGAACTGCAAGAGAAGAAAAACCACAGAAGATATTTTTAATTTTTTTCCATGTCTTTTTCACCATCTAATTCTCGGTCTCTTTTCACTGGCCCCATAGACTAAGACACAGAATTCACTTTTCCTTTCTTTTGAGCACTCAGTTTGCTGGTTCTCTGCTCAAGTGAGATCAGAACTTGGAGTTTTTAGGGTTTTTACTATTATTATTATTGTTTTTAAGGAACTCTGTCTCCTGGGTAAGTTTGCATAGAATGCACAAGCATTCCCCTGAAAATACAACGGAATATCTTACACCTTTATAAGTACATCCAACTTATTTCGAAAGTGCTAGAAAGACAGACCCTGACGGAGACAAGTAATATTGCTCACAGACACATACATACGCTGCAAAGGCAAACCCAGAATAATAAAAGAATCCTGTCTGACCTAATTTCCTCACAATGAAAAAACAAACAAACAAATAAGCAAGCATCCCTATATACAATGCTATCAAATCATAAATGGGCACACCTCATTTTACCGTGCTTTGCTTTACTGCGCTTTGCAGATACTGTATTTTCAACACGTTGAAGGTTTGTGGCAGCCGAGGTCAAGCAAATCTATTAGCGCCATTTTTGCAACAATATTTGCTCACTTTGTCTCTCCGTCACATTTTGGAAATTCTTGTAATATTTCAAACTTTTTCCTTATTTGTCATGTGATCTGTGATCAGTGATCTTTGATGTTACTACTATGACTTGCTGAAGGCTCAAGAGATGTTTAGCGTTTTTTGGCAATAAAGTATTTTCTAATCAAGGTATTGTCTATTATTTTTTAGATACAATGCTATTGCACACTTAACCAACTACAGTATAGTATAAACATAACTTTTACAGTACTGGGAAACCAAAAAAATTTGTGTGACTTGCTTTATTGCAATATTCACTTTACCATGGTGGTCTGGAACCGAACCAGCAATATCTCTGAGTTATGCCTATAAATATTCATAAAATACATTTCCGTTCTACCTTCATTGTATCTCCTTCCAGTAAATGATAACAGAGACTCACAAGGCACCCAAAACTGACAATGAGTATTTTCCCCTAGTATGGCAGTCATATCTGTAGGAAATTGGAAGGGTTCATCAAATGATTACTTTTCAAAGTACTGTACTGTAAGATTTAAAATGTTTTCTGTATTTTTTTGTTTGTTTTTTATGTATTATTTGTGTGAAAAGTATTGTAAACCTATTACAGTACAGTACTATATAGCCAATTGTGTTAGTTAGGTACCTAGGCTAAGTTTGTTGTACTTACGAACAAACAGGATTTACGAAGGCGCTCTCAGAACGGAACTCGTTCATATGTAGGGGACTTACTGTACATACATTCTTTTATTCTTTTATTTAATTCTTACTCAATCCTACAAAATAGATATTATAGTGTCCATTTTACAGGTGAAAAAATTAAGGCTTACTGAGATTAAACACCTAGCCCAAGGTCACAAAGCTTGTCAGAGGCAATGCTAGCACTCAAGCTCAACGGTCTGACCCCACAGGCTTGCCCTTCTCCCCATCTGCTTCACACAGTGCGCTCCCTGAGGTCTTAATAAATTCAGTAGCATTCTTCCTAGTCATTACTGTTCATTCTGGTAACTTGTCTTTCCTATACACAAATGGTTTTATAGCCTCTTGGCTAAATCGTGATATAGGTTCTGAAACAAGAATTACCGTGATATCTTTCATCAGTGATGGGCTTTATATGGATAGTAATTTCAAAGTATGGTCTTGTTTGTTCAGATAAACTAGCCCAAGATGTTGGCTATACTTCAAAAGATAAGAGAGTCATGTTAAATAAGACGTCTGGAGCCAGGAGGGCAGAAATGAAGCTCTAACCTCCAGGGAAGCACATGGTGCCCCTTCTTTATTCTCATCAGTGTGCTTCTCCACGAAACAAGGAAAACGATATACTTTACAGTGTGCTGAGGGTTAGATGAGTTGGTGTTTTTACTGTGCTCAAGACAGAAGTCGATGTATATTAAGTACTTTTAATTTGGGTTCCCCAGAAGCAGAGCCTGTGAGGAGGAGTCAGGTGTGAATCGTTTATTACAGAAGAACTGGTAAGGGAGTGGGTGAAGCCACTGGGGGTGCAGGCAAGGGTGGGAGACGATCAACATAGGACCACAATTTTAGGCAGTATGCTGTGGGGCAAGCGTCAGGCTGATTCTGCAGAGCAAGTCAGGAATGGAAGTTATGCCTGAGTTATTCCCACTCAAGGCAAAGGTGCTGGGCTTTCCTGCTCCCCACACCTGCCCACTGTTGGCTACGTGCCGTCCGTACCCGTTCCCCGCCCCGGGCGAGGATGGAACATAGGCACTTCCAACTCTCTGACTCAAAAGGCAAAGCAGTTCCAGTAGCACAAGGGTGGTCCTCTGAAGAGATACAGGTGCTGGCTGATGGAAGCAAAGACACACGGTATCTGGTCAGAGCATTAACAGTATCTCCCATAATTAGCATTTAATAAATACTTGTTTAGATGCCCGCTAATCATGCTAAGTGGCAGGACCCACAGCTGATTAAAAACTATATTTATAGAGGCAGCAGCTGTAACAACTAATATTTACAGCAAAGCTTATGTGATATAGTTAATGATATGTACAATTTTGTGTGTGACAATCATTTTGCACAAATGACATGTCACACAAATAAATGAGAGGTATTCTGGCAAGACAGAGTCCTAGCTTTTCTTTTTTTCCCTTTGACGGTTCATGCCAAACAGCATGTATCCACTAACACCACCTCTTATTTCAAAACCATCCTACACATGTTCCCATCGTGGACAATCCCCACGCATGCACACACGTGTTCTCTGGTTTCCCCACACTGTGCCCAAACCTCCGGTCTTTCCTTCTGCTTTACCCCTCATCACGACAATCATCAAAAGATTTGGAAAACTCCTCCTCCCCAAAACTTTCTAGAACCTTCTGGATGCTGGAAGAATCGCTTATTTTAACAACAGCTCACCTATTATTATGTCAACCATGTACTAAGTACTTCAGAGGTATTACCTCACAACAGTAATATATGGTAGGAGCTCTTAAGAGTGTTTTTTTGCTTTTGGTGGTCCCCAACCTTTTTGGCACCAGGGACCAGTTTCATGGAAGACAATTTTTCCACGGACTAGGGAGCAGGGGATAGTTTCGGGATGATTCAAGCCCATTACATTTATCGTGCACTTTATTTCTATTATTACATTGTAACATATAATGAAATAATTATACAACTCACCATAACGCAGAATCAGTGGGAGCCCTGAGCTTGTTTTCCTGCAACTAGATGGTCCCACCTGAGGGGATGGGAGACAGTGACACCCGAAGTGTGTTGCTTATGTCCAGCCTACTCCATGATCTCGCTTTGGTTGCTGTTACTGCAGAAAACCCTGCCTCACAAAGATAGGATGTTGGAAACAGAAGCAGGCTTTTCAGTGCCTTTGTGGCAATCTCAGGATATTCCACCTTGACTTTGATCCAGAACATATGGAGATTTGAAGTTGTCTCAAGCATACTTTTAAGGCCACCATCATTTGCGATCTCAAGCAGTTGATCCTCTTCTAGCACAGACAAAGTCAATTCACCTGGCTTATTCACAAATGGGTCGCAGATCTATTCCTTCCCACTCCTGGGGTCTTTTGTGGTTGGGAAGTAATGCTCAAACTCTTGAAAGCTGAGATAGGTGATCAAGCACCAGCTGGGAGAAAGAAGTACGGGGCTCAGTCTCTTTCAAAATCTCTGCTAATGTTTGAAACATGTCAAAATCCTAATGTTCACTCGTTGTCCCCATAATTCCAGTTTGGCTTTGAATGCAGTCACTTTATCTGTCGACTTGAACACAGTTGTCATTCTCCCCTGAAGTGAGAGATTGAGTTCGTGGAGCAGGTTGAATATGTCACACAAGTAAGCAAGTTTTGCGACCCATTCTGTGTCACTGAAACGTGCTGCCAGTGGTGACTGCTTTTCTAAAAGAAATCTCTGAAGTGGCTCTCGTAACTCAGAAACTCTGGCCAGTGATCTACCTTTAGAAAGCCACCTCACTTCTGTGTATAAGAGAAGACGTGTGTGCTCTGGGTCCATCTCGTGGAGCTGCATGAACAGATGTGAGTTAAGGGCATGTACTTTAATGTGCTTGATAATTTTAATCACATCCTGCAAACGTTGTTAAGTTCAGGTGACATTTTTCGGCTAGCCAGCATTTCTCCATGGATGATACAGTGCATAGACTCACATTCAGAAGCGACCTCTTTGACCTGAGTAGTGAAACCAGAAAGCCGTCCAGTCACGGCAGCCACTCCATCTGTGCATATACCAACATAAAATGACCAATTCAGTTTTCCTGATATGTAATCATTCAAAGACTTGAATAGTTCTGCAGCTGTGGTGTTGGCTAGCAACAAAACTGCACATAACATATCCTCATGTACATCATCCTGAAAATATATATCACACAAAAACAAGCATTTTTGCCTTATTGTCAGCAGCGGTAGACTTGTCAACCTGGATTGCATACCATGGGGACTCATTAATCCTCTCTAACCATTGTGCCTCAGTATCCTCTGCTATTTCATCAATTCATCTAGTTATGGTGCTAGCTGAAAGAGGGACACATGCCACTTTCTGAACTGCAGCCTCTCGTAAAAGTTCATGACAAATGTCCTTAGCAGCAGGCAGGATCAACTCTTCACCAATAGTAAGGGGCTTCTTAGCTTCAGCAAAGAGGTTAGCCACTAAGAATGATGCTCTCAGTGCAGACACATTTGATGAATTAGTGGCCTTCAATAATTGCTTCTGTTCTTCATGTTCACATTTTTTTCTTTTGAAAAACTCCAAAGGCTTCTCTTTTAATGCAGGGTGCTTGGTCTCCATGTAGCGAAGCAGTTTTGAAGTTTTCATGGTTTCATTGCATAGCTGGTCACCACGTATCATACAAAGCGAGCTTGGAGAATGTGAATCACCTGTTGTAATGAACCCGTAATTTAAGAAGGATTCTTGGTATCTTCTTTTAAATGCAGCTTTCTTTTTGTTGGCAGTCTTAGAGTCTTCTGCTGTCTCATCATTGGGTCTTTCCCCCTTTTCAAAGAAGCTCTCCAGTGATGTTTGTTTTTTACTCATTTTGGCTAGTCACACCAAAACTGTGACTGAGACAAGTGTGCAGTGTGGGAAAGAGGCACGGATGGAAGTGATAAATAAAATAATAGGTGGGCCACGTGTGGACTAAAATAAGTGTCGGATTCTGACTTAAAGCCTACCACCAGATGCAGCTGTGTACAACTGAAGTACATCAACTCACTTGCCACTATAAAGCCTGCCACCAGACGCAGCTTAATTGTCCCTTGCCACTCACTGATAGGGTTTTGATATGAGTCTGCAAGCAATTGATTTATTATGGTCTCTGTGCAGTCAGACCTCTCTCTGCTAATGATAATCTGTATTTGCAGCCGCTTCCCTGTGCCAGCATCACTGCCTCAGCTCCCCCTCAGATCATCAGGCATTAGATTCTCATAAGGGGCGCGCAGCCTAGATCCCTCGCGTGTGCAGTTCACGGTAGGGTTTGCGATCCTATGAGAATCTAATGGCGCCAATGATCTGACAGGAGGCGGAGCTCAGGCAGTAATGTGAGCGATGGGGAGCGGCTGTAAATACAGATGAAGCTGCACTTGCTCTCCAGCTGCGCACCTCCTGCTGTGTGGCCCGGTTCCTAACAGGCCACGGACCGGTACTCGTGCATGGCCTGGGGATTGAGAACCCCTGTCCTAGAGTAATGAAAATAAAAACAAAAGGGACCTAATTAAATTTAAAAGCTTTTGCACAGCAAAGGAAACCATAAGACGAGAAGACAACCTTCAGAATGGGAGACAATATTTGCAAATGGAGCAACTGACAAGGGATTAATTTCCAAAATATACAAACATCTCATACAGTTCATCAAAAGAAAATGAACCCAAGCAAAAAATGGGCAGAAGACCTAAATAGACATTTCTCTAAAGAAGACATACAGATGGCCAACAAACACATGAAAAGATGCTCAACATCACTAATCATTAGAGAAATGCAAATCAAAACTACAATGAGGTGTCACCTCACACCAGTCAGAATGGGCATCATCAAAAAAGCTACAAACAATAAATGCTGGAGAGTGTGTGGAGAAAAGGGAACACTCTTGCACTGTTGGTGGGAATGTAAATTGGTGCAGCCACTATGGAGAACAGTATGGAGGTTCCTTAGAAAACTAAAAATAGAATTACCATATGACCCAGCAATCCCACTACTGGACATATTCCCAGAGAAAACCATAGTTCAAAGAGACACATGCACCCCAATGTTCATTGCAGCACTATTTACAATAGTCAAGACATGTCCATCAACAGATGTCCATCATGTCCATCAACAGATGAATGGATATGTCCATTCATCCAACAGATGAATGGATAAAGAAGATGTGGTACATATATACAATGCAATATTGCTCAGCCATAAAAAGGAACGAAATTGTGCCATTTGCAGAGATGTGGATGGACCTAGAGACTGTCATACAGAGTGAAGTAAGTCAGAAAGAGAAAAACAAATATTGTATAATATCACTTATATGTGGAATCTAGAAAAATGATACAGATGAACTCATTTGCACAGTAGAAATAGAGACACAAATGTATGGATGCCAGGGGGGGCAGGGGGTGGGATGAATTGGGAGATTGGGATTGACATATATACACTACTATGTATAAAATAGATAACTGATGAGAACCTACTGTATAGCACAGGGAACTCTACTCAGTGCTGTGTGGTGATCTAAATGGGAAGGAAATCCAAGAAAGAGGGGATATATGTATACGTATAGCTGATTCACTTTGCTGTACAGCAGAAACTAACACAACATTGTAAAGCAACTATAGTTCAATAAAAAATAATTTAAAAAACAAGAACAGAGTCCAAGAGATTTGGTGCAATACACCATCTAGATTATGAATATGTTTATTCTGGCAAGAAATGGTTGTTGAAAGGCTTATTCAGCACAGGTTTGAAACCTCTGGCCTTTATATTAACTGTCCACAAAAAAGATCAGCATGCTGAGCTCCAGACTTCGGTGGCCTGGAGCCAGGCTCTGGAGACAGCAGAAAGATCAGAAGATGGACATGGCCTTGTAGAAACTCTAAGTGCCATGTGAAAACACCCACATTGCCCCACTCCGGCCCCTGCACCCAGAGACCGGCTCCAGACAGCGCTGGGGGCAGCGGCAGTGGTGGGGTGCGGGCTGAGGAAGCTGGGCCTCGACGCACCCCCTCACCCCCATACCCCAGGAGCTGTGCCTAGTCCAGGAGGGGCTGGGGAGCCCCATGGAGCCGAAAGTCCCATTCCGTGGAGCTACGAATCGCTGCTGGAACCTCAGTGCTGACGCCAGCAGTCGGCTAACATGTCTTCAACAGCGTGATGTTGACGGGCTCCCTTTCCTTCTGTGATTGCTCCACATCACAGAGTGAAGTCAGTGTAGACCTAAGGCAGACCTATGCTCCACTTGCTTCATCAACAGAATATGCAAGTTCTGTAGATTCTTCACTTTTCTATGGCACCATGGTCCACGTATGGAGATGATATTAAACAGCCGTCTAATTCTCAAATCAGTGTAAAGAATAAGTAAATTAATACGTTAGATTTCTCAGGCTAAAAAACCCCCCAAACAGCAACATTGCTACTTTACATAGCCTAGCGTTGTGAAATAGTAATGATATTTGAAGGTGACCAGCATTAAAATGCATAACCCCCATCTGCAGCGAGACAGCATTCTGAAAAGATTTTGGGAAAGAGGTGAACATTTTGAGATAAAGGAATAGATACTGACCCATCATCCTAGCCTGTGCACATCTTTGACAGTAGACTTTAGTCATTTAAGGATGCCTCTTGCCCTCCAAACCTCTGAACTTATGTGTAAATATATGTAAATTCCAATTCTTCAAGGGGCAGTTCAAAGCCCACCACCTCTCGCTTCATTTCTGCTCAACCTACCACATCTTCCCAGTTAAGCATAGTTGGTCACCTCCTGACATTCAATCATGTCTTCCTTTACGGTTATCCATTCCCTATGGGAGTGTCAGCTCCCCGAAAATAGTAACCTAGTAAAATAAAACACCATAAAACAATGTTATTGAATGAGGACACAAGCATCATAAGGAGGCCAACTCTCTAATTACCCTCTTTCTCCACGAGGGAGTTGTCTGCATCAGCATTTCCCCAAAGTGCAATCTGCACCATGTGGCTCTCCCAGGTGCTCTGAGAGGGAAAAGTTCTATGGTCAAATCAATTGGGAAGTTTCTGTCTCATACTTCAAACATCCTTCTCTAGGAGAGCCACAGTGCAAAGCTTCTTATAAAGAACCTTGTGTAAATGTGTTACCCAACCATTTCCCAAACCTTCCTAATAATACAATGTCCCCACCCTCAACATGACACCAATAAGCAGTCTTCATTATACACTATGGAAAATACTGTGTTAAGATAAATACCGAGATCCTTTAAAACTCTAATGTCTCTGTTATAAAATACCATAAAACTCAGTGATTAGAATTAATTGAGGGAAGCAGGATGAAAGGGAGAAAGTCCACATTAAAATAACATTTCTAAAATGAAATACAGTATTTCTTTCAAGTCTATCAAAAGCTAAAATTAAGCTTTCAAAACGTAATCCTCACGCCCCTGGAGCCCATGCTCCGCAACAAGAGAAGCCACTGCAATGAGAAGCCCGCGCATCGCAATGAAGAATGGCCCCCGCTCACTGCAACTGGAGAAAGCCCACACACACAGCAACGCAGACCCAACCTAAAAATAAATAAAAATCAAAAAAAAGAAAGAGTCTTTAAAGAAAAAAGTAATCCTTATGATTTTTAAACAGACTGGCTACAAAATAAAGAGTATTTAGCATATCTGCATATTTTTTAAGTAATAAGTCATTCAAAGAGCCAGGAAATTTTAAGTATGTTAATATTCTTTTTATGCAATTTTGACCCAATGAATTTGCTCTGTGAGGAACAGCTCTCCTAAACCAGGATAAACTGGCCTCAACAGTTGTCTAAATCTCTACAAATTCCACAGCAGTGAAATCTAAAGGTCAAACCTGCTTACATACATGAACTTTTCTGAAGGCCCTAGACCTCTTGTTAGAAAGAATATTCTCAAGTGAGTCAAAGTAAGCAATATTCTCTTGAGAAAGTACCTGAATTCAATTTAGTATAACAATATTCTTTCTGATTGCAAAACTAAAACATGCTTAAGAAATAATTGGAAAATTCAGAAAATCACAAAGAATAAAACCATACGTATATTTACCACCCAGGTATCACTACTTCCAACCTTTAGGCCATGCAGATGCTTGAGCTTACGATTAATTTAAAGCTTACTGTACATTTGGATTTGAAGCCCTTCTCAGACTACTCTATCATCTCTAACTCTTTGGGTATGAATTTTCCCATTCACTGGGTTAGTAGACTATCTCAGATAGTATAGGACTTCATTACATGTTTAGTAATTCTTGGCTGTGAGCCTATCTTCTATAGAAGTGGTCCTCAAATTTCGATCTGGGATCCCCAGGAAACTCCCAAGACCATTTAAGGAAACTGTGAGGTCAAAACAATTTTCTTGACAATAGAAAGATATTATTTAACTTTTTCACTGTCATTTTTTTCATGAGTGTATAGTAGAATTTTCCAGAGGCAACATGATGTGTGGTGACATCATTGCTCTGATGGTTAATGGATTGCGTACTTACAGTTTCTTGTGTTTTAAAAGTTTCTCAGTTTTCGTTTCTTAATATATTAAATATCAATAGATACAACCAACAAAAATGAAAGCTCTTTGGTCCTTAATAATTTCTGGGAGTGAAAAAAGGGTCCTGAGGCCAAATAAAATTCAGAACTACGGTTCTATAGGAACGCTCTCCTGTTTGGACCTGGAGACATGAAGGCTTCCCTTTAGAGTTTGTTTTTTTCCTAAGGGTTTTGAGTTTGCCCTGCTAGAGTCCCATAGGGTTCACAGTAGCTCAGCTCTAAATTTCCATATTTGCAGAGATATGGAAAGGGTTTCCAGCTCAGGTGGATGATATTTTCCCAGCCCTATGGTGGAGAGTTGCAGACTGTCCTTTCTTCCAGGTGGGGATGGACAGCATGCGCCTGGGGCCCAGCTTGCCTGCTGACCACATCGTGGTCATAACTTGGAAGGCACAGTGTCAGCTCCCCCATACTGCTCTGTCCTCCCTTTCAATTTCTGGCACCTGAGGATTTCCTTTTCTTTCCTTTGAAGTCAGCTATGTACTATCTAAAAAAATTTTGATATGTCATCCATGTATATGGAATAGGGTTTAGCATGTGCTTAATCCGCCATCTTGACCCAGAGGTTGGTGCTTTTATAACTGGCTTTAATCATACATTTTATATTGAAAATTTTCTCATGCTTTTAAATACTCTTCTACCATTTTAAATTTATGGTATATCATACTTCATTTATCCTACCTCCTATCATTGGGCATTTAGGTTGAATTTCAGCATTATTAATAATGTGGCAATACGCATCCTCGTGGTAGATCGTACTGAGGTCAAAGAGAGGACCTATATTTGAAGATTTTTTTTTTTAACATCCTTATTGGAGTAAAAATGCTTTACAATCGTGTGTTAGTTTCTGCTTTATAACAAAGTGAATCAGTTATACATATACATATGTCCCCATATCTCTTCCCTCTTGTGTCTCCCTCCCTCCCACCCTCCCTATCCCACCCCTCTAGGTGGTCACAAAGCACTGAGCTGATCTCCCTGTGCTATGCGGCTATTCCCACTAGCTATCTATTTTACATTTGGTAGTGTATATATGTCCATGCCACTCTCTCACTTTGTCCCAGCTTAATCTTTCCCCTCCCCATATCCTCAAGTCCATTCTCTAGTAGATCCGTGTCTTTATGCCCGTCTTGCCCCTAGGTTCTTCATGATCATTTTTTTTTTTAGATTCCATATATATGTGTTAGCATACAGTATTTGTTTTTCTCTTTCTGACTTACTTCACTCTGTATGACAGACTCTAGGTCCATCCACCTCACTACAAATAACTCAACTTCATTTCTTTTTATGGCTGAGTAATATTCCATTGCATATATGTGCCACATCTTCTCCATCCATTCATCCAATGATGGACACTTAGGTTGCTTCCATGTCCTGGCTGTTGTAAATAAAGCTGCAGTGAACACTGAGGTGCATGACTCTTTTTGAATTATGGTTTTCTCAGGGTATATGCCCAGGAGTGGGGTTGCCGTATCATATGGTAGTTCTATTTTTAGTTTTTTAAGGAACCTCCATACTGTTCTCCATAGTGGCTGTATCAATTTACATTCTCACCAACAGTGCAAGAGTGTTCCCTTTTCTCAACACCCTCTCCAGCATTTATTGTTTGTAGATTTTTTGATGATGGCCATTCTGACTGGTGTGAGGTGATATCTCATTGTAGTTTTGATTTGCATTTCTCTAATGATTAGTGATGTTGAACATCCTTTCATGTGTTTGTTGGCATTCTGTATATCTTCTTTGGAGAAATGTCTATTTAGGTCTTTGCCCATTTTTCGATTGGGTTGTTTGTTTTTTTGATACTGAGCTACATGAGCTGCTTGTAAATTTTGGAGATTAATCCTTTGTCAGCTGCTTCATTTGCAAATATTTTCTCCCATTCTGAGGGATGTCTTTTCGTCTTGTTTATGATTTCCTTTGCTGTGCAAAAGCTTTTAAGTTTCATTAGGTCCCATTTGTTTATTTTTGTTTTTATTTCCAGTTCTCAAGGAGATGGGTCAAAAAGGATCTTGCTGTGATTTATGTCAAAAAGTGTTCTGCCTATGTTTTCCTCTAAGAGTTATTTAGCTGTCCAGTTTTCCCAGCACCACTTATTGAAGAGGGTGTCTTTTCTCCATTGTATATCCTTGCCTCCTTTATCAAAAATAAGGTGACCATATGTTCATGGGTTTATCTCTGTTTTTGTGCCAGTACCATACTGTTTTGATTACTGTAGCTTTGTAGTATAGTCTGAAGTCAGGGAGCCTGATTCCCCCAGCTCCATTTTTCTTTCTCAAGACTGCTTTGGCTATTCGGGGTCTTTTGTGTTTCCACACAAATTGTGAAATTTTTTGTTCTAGTTCTGTGAAAAATGCCATTGGTAGTTTGATAGGGATTGCATTGAATCTATAGATTGCTTTGGATAGTATAATCATTTTCACAATGTTTGATTCTTCCAATCCAAGAACATGGTATATCTCTCCATCTGTTTGTGTCATCTTTAATTTCTTTCATCAGTGTCTTATAGTGTTCTGCATACAGGTCTTCTGTCTCCTTAGGTAGGTTTATACCTAGGTATTTTATTCTTTTTGTTGCAATGGTAAATGGGAGTGTTTCCTTAATTTCTCTTTCAGATTTTTCATCATTGGTGTATAGGAATGCAAGAGATTTCTGTGCATTAATTTTGTACCCTGCTACTTTACCAAATTCATTTATTAGCTCTAGTAGTTTCCTGGTAGCATCTTTAGGAATCTCTATGTATAGTATCATGTCATCTGCAAACAGTGACAGCTTTACTTCTTCTTTTCTGATTTAGATTCCTTTTATTTCTTTTTCTACTCTGATTGCTGTGGCTAAAACTTCCAAAACTATGTTGAATAATAGTGGTGAGAGTGGGCAACCTTGTCTTGTTCTGATCTTACAGGAAATGGTTTCAGTTTTTCACCATTGAGAATGATGTTGGTTGTGGGTTTGTCACATATGGCCTTTATTATATTAAGGTAAGTTCCCTCTATGCCTACTTTGTGGAGGGTTTTTATCATAAAAGGGTGTTGAATTTTGTCAAAAGCTTTTTCTGCATCTATTGAGATGATCATATGGTTTTTATCCTTCAATTTCAATATGGTGTATCACATTGATTGATTTGTGTATAGTGAGGAATCCTTGCATTCCTGGGATAAATCCCACTTGATCATGGTGTATGATCCTTTTAATGGGCTGTTGGATTCTGTTTGCTAGTATTTTGTTGAGGATTTTTGCATCTATGTTCATTAGTAATATTGGCCTGTAGTTTTCTCTCTTTGTGACATCTTTGTCTGGGTTTGGTATCAGGGTGATGGTGGCCTCATAGAATGAGTTTGGGAGTGTTCCTCCCTCTGCTATATTTTGGAAGAGTTTGAGAAGGATAGGTGTTAGCTCTTCTTTAAATGTTTGATAGAATTCACCTGTGAAGCCATCTGGTCCTGGGCTTTTGTTTGTTGGAAGATTTTTAATCACAGTCTCAATTTCAGTGCTTCAGTGCTTCATTTATTTCTGATCTGATCTTTATGATTTCCTTCCTTCTGCTAACTTTGGGGGACTTTTGTTCTTCTTTCTCTAATTGCTTTAGGTGTAAGGTTAGGTTGTTTTTTTGAGCTTTTTCTTGTTTCTTGAGGTAGGATTGTATTGCTATAAACTCCCCTCTTAGAACTGCTTTTGCTGCATCCCATAGGTTTTGGATCATTGTGTTTTCATTGTCATTTGTTTCTAGGTATTTTTTGATTTCCTCTTTGATTTCTTCAGTGATCTCTTGGTTATTCAGTAGTGTATTGTTTAGCCTCCACGTGTTTGTATTTTTTACAGATTTTTTCCTTTAATTGATATCTAGTCCATAGCTTTGTGGTTGGAAAAGATACTTGATACAACTTCAATTTTCTTAAATTTACCAAGGCTTGATTTGTGACCCAAGATATGATCTATCCTGGAGAATGTTCCATGAGCACTTGAGAAGAAAGTGTATTCTATTGTTTTTGGATGAACGTCTTATAAATATCAATTAAGTTCATCTGTTTAATGTATCATTTAAAGCTTGTGTCTCCTTATTTACTTTCATTTTGGATGATCTGTCCATTGGTGCAAGTGGGGTGTTAAAGTCCCCTACTATGATTGTGTTACTGTCAATTTCCCCTTTTATGGCTGTTAGCATTTGCCTTATGTATTGAGGTGCTCCTATGGGTGCATAAATATTTACAATTGTTATATCTTCTTCTTGGATTGATCCCTTGATCATCATGTACTGTCCCTCTCTGTCTTATAACCTTGCACCTAAAGCAATTAGAGAAAGAAGAACAAAAAAACCCCAAAGTTAGCAGAAGGAAAGAAATCATAAAGATCAGATCAGAAATAAATGAAAAAGAAATGAAGGAAATGATAGCAAAGATTAATAAAACTAAGAGCTGGTTTTTTGAGAAGATAAACAAAAGTGATAAACCATTAGCCAGACTCATCAAGAAAGAAAGGGAGAAGACTCAAATCAATAGAATTAGAAATGAAAAAGGAGAAGTAATAGTCTTTATTTTAAAGTCTATTTTGTCTGATATGAGAATTGCTACTCCAACTTTATTTTGATTTCTATTTGCATGGACTATCTTTTTCCATCCCCTCACTTTCAGTCTTTATGTTTCCCTAGTTCTGAAGTGGGTCTCCTGTAGACAGCAAATATATGGGTCTTGTTTTTCTATCCATTCAGCCAGTCTATGTCTTTTGGTTGGAGCATTTAATCCATTTACATTTAAGGTAGTTATCAATATGTAAGCTCCTATTACCATTTTCTTAATTGTTTTGGGTTTGTTATTGTAGGTCTTTTCCTTCTCTTGTGTTTCCTGCCTAGAGAAGTTCCTTTAGCATTTGTTGTAAAGCTGGTTTGGTGGTGCTGAATTCTCTTAGCTTTTGCTTCTCTGCAAAGGTTTTAATTCCTCCATCTAATCTGAATGAGATCCTTGCTGGGTAGAGTAATCTTGGCTGTAGGTTTTTCCCTTTCATCACTTTAAATATTTCCTCCCACTCCCTTCTGGCTTGCAGAGTTTCGGCTGAAAGATCAGCTGTTAACCTTATGGGGATTCCCTTGTATGTTATTTGTTGCTTTTCCCTTGCTGCTTTTAATAATTTTTCTTTGTATTTAATTTTTGATAGTTTGATTAATATGTGTCTTGGCATGTTTCTCCTTGGATTTAGGACTCTCTGCACTTCCTGGACTTGATTAACTATTTCCTTTCCCATACTGGGCAAGTTTTCAACTATAATCTCTTCAAATATTTTCTCAGTCCCTTTCTTTTCCTCTTCTTCTTCTGGGACCACTATAATTGGAATGTTGGTGTGTTTAATGTTGTCCCAGATGTCTCTGAAACTGTCCTCAATTCTTTTCATTGTTTTTTCTTTATTCTGCTCTGTGCTAGTTATTTCCACTATTTTATCTTCCAGGTCACTTATCTGTTCTTCTGCCTCAGTTATTCTGCTATTGATTCCTGCTAGAGAATTTTTAATTTCATTTATTGTGTTGTTCATCACTATTTGCTCTTTAGTTCTTCCAGGTCCTTGTTAAACATTTCTTGTATTTTCTCCATCCTATTTCCAAGATTTTGGATCACCTTTACTATCATTACTCTGAATTCTTTTTCAGGTAGACTGCCTATTTCCTCTTCATTTGTTTGGTCTGGTGGGTTTTTACCTTGCTCCTTCATCTGGTGCTATGTATTTCTCTGTCTTCTCATTTTGCTTAACTTACTGTGTTTGGGGGTCTCCTTTTCGCAGACTGCAAGTCTGTAGTTCCCATTGTTTTTGGTGTCTGCCCCCAGTGTGTAAGGCTCAGTGGGTTGTGTAGGCTTGCTGGCAGAGGGGATTGGTGCCTATGTTCTGGTGGATGAGCCTGGATCTTGTCTTTCTGGTGTGCAGGACCACATCTGGTGGTGTGTTTTGGGGTGTCTGTGACCTTTTTATGATTTTAGGCATCCTCTCTGCTAATGGGTGGGGTTGTGTTCCTATCTTGCTAGTTGTTTGGCATAGGGTGTTCAGCACTGTAGCTTGCTGGTCATTGAGTGGAGCTGGGTCTTAGTGTTGAGATGGAGATCTCTGGGAGAGCTCTCACTGATTGATATTATGTGGGGCCGGGAGGTCTCTGGTACACCAATGTCCTGAACTCGGCTCTCCCACCTCAGAGGCTCAGGCTTGACACCCTGCCAGAGCACCAAGACCCTGTCAGCCATACGGCATTTGTGCTTCTTATTCAAAGTACTCTTGTGCTGGACAGGTAGGCAGATGTCTCAAGCTGGGACTGTACCTGGGTCCCCATGCAAAATCCACAACCAGTTCTCAATTTTCAGACTCAGGATTAAAGATGACAAAGATACAGTTTTCTTTCTTTCATCTCCTTGTTTGCAACAGATTCTGCACTCTGCTCTTCCTCATTAAAGATGCAGCCACTTGCTTGCAATTATTCTCTGGAAAAGGACGAAGACACACCTGAGGATGAGAGGCACCCTAAGGCGGAAACGGAACAACCTCAGTGTGGTCGGGAGAACAGCAACTCTGACGTTGTCCCCTGGAAGCTTCCAGCCACGGGGCCTCTTAGTGGCATGGTGAAGATGGAGCCATCCTTCCCAGAGGTGCAGCCCCCAGGCTGTGGGGCCTCTCTTAGACCCCCATTGGAAATCCTGTCAAAGAAGCACTGTCAGAACCAGTGGCATGTTCTCCACTTTGACTGGAAAGCCCTGGGTCGCATGTCCACTTTGCCCACTTTGAGGAGGTTAAAGGGCCGCGGCTGCGGGAGTGTGCATGGGAGTGCGCACAGCACTGCGCGTGCACCACCTCAGCAGGCGGCCTTAGAAGTGCCCACCTGGGGCAGCTGCAAGGGGCCTTCCAGCTCCCCGCATCACCTTTCCAACGGGCTATTTGGAAGCCTAGAGGAGTCTTCGCACTCCCTGTGGCCCCTGAGACTCCACTTAAGATTGCCCCCGGACCCTCTGATGATTTTTATATACAATATCACCTTGTCCTTCAGAAAGGCTGTGGCCATTTATAACTTCCAGAAGCAAGTGAGAGATCCCTTATTTCTATGATTTCTGCCAAATTAGAGAAAATGGTGTTTTATCATTTTAAGTTGCATTTGATTACTAGTGAAATTAAACATTTCTGTCCTTGTGAAATCTTTTATCCTTTGACCACTTTTGTATGGAAGTTTATAGTAAGTTTAATGGTGGCCCCCAGAAAGATATGTCCATGTCCCAGAACCTATGAATGTGACCTTATTTAGCAAAAGGTATATTTAAGTTGAGGATCTAGAGATGAGATCATCCTGGATTATCTGGCTGGGCCCTAACTCCACTGGCAAGTGTCCTTATAAGAGATAGAAGAGAGAAGACACAGACACAGAGGAGAAGGCCATATGAAGATGGAGTCAGAGATCAGAGTTATGTAGTCACAAGCCAAGAAGTGCCAGGAGCCACCAGAAACTGAAAGAGGCAGGGAAGGGAAGGCTTCTCCTCTTTGCAGGGAGGGCAGCCCTGCAACATCTTGAACTGTGAGAGAATACATTTCTGTGTTTTAAGCCACCTTGTGTGGTAATCTGTTAAGCAGCCACAGGAAATTAATACTAGGTCTTTTTCTTATTGAATTTTAAGAGCTCTTTGTATAGTAAGGATCTAAAGTCTTCTGTTATATATGTTGTAAATACATTTATCAGATGGCCTTGTCTCTGGTGTTTTTGCCATGCAAAACTATTAACCTATTTTTTTCATTAATTTTTATTGAAGTATAGTTGCTTTACAATGTTGTATTACTTTTATTAAACTATTTTTATAGGGTCTATTTAAAAGGCTCTTCTTTCATGTTTTCTGCCTTATACTAGTTTATTAAGGCCCTCCTGAACTTCCAAAATATTCATCTATATTTGTTCTAATTCATTTTAATTTCATTGTATAATGTTTGGTTCTGGAATTTATTTTTGTTATATTGTGTGAGAAAGAGGCTTTCTAAAATGAATAACCAACCTCAGAAATATTTATTAAAATGCCTCTTTTATGAGAAATGAAACTGCTATATGTATTAATATCTCTTCAGTTTTGAATTCTGCTCCATTGATAGGCTTATCTATTGCTGCCCTCATACCATCTGGCTTTAATTTTTACATTTTGTTATAAGTTTAATATCAGTAAATACACCCCTCATGACTTATCCTTTGCAAATATTTATTTGCATCTCATCTACTTCCTCTTCCAAATGAACTTTATAATTGCTTAGTCATTTTCCAAGAAAATTTTCATTAGAATTTTAACTGGAATTGTACTAAGTTTGTAAATTAATTTCAAGAGAACTAAAAGTCTTGGGAGGAAGGGGCAAATTAGGAGTATGGGATTAGCAGATATAAACCACTATACATAAAATAGGTAAGCAACAAGGATTTACTATGTAACACAGGGAATTATATTCAATGTCTTATAATAATATATAATGGAATACCATCAGAAAAAAATAACTGAATCACTACGCTGTACACCTGAAACTAACACAACACTGTAAATAAACTATATTTCAATTTTTAAAGGTCTTAAAATATTATATCTCTTTCTATTTATTTAAGTCTTTTATGTAACTCAGTGAATTTAGGTGTTTTCTTCTTCTCATTGTGCCAGTCATTTAACGAACAAGATGCATACACACATAAACCTTTTAAAATTCATTTGTATATCTGTTTATTGGTTTCTCAGAACTATGATATAGATGTGGCCACAAACTTTAGTGTCTGTCAGATCCATCTGGTGGGCCAGGAAATGTGCTCTCTCCTCCAGTAAAGTGCCAGCCTCACCGGGGAGCAAATCTACTGCATTTCAATGGTGGGATAGAGCAGGTGAGCTACAGGTGTTGGATCAGACTTGCTTGAGCAGAATTCAGAAAGAGAAAGCTCTGAACCACGTTGACAGTCCTAGCTCAGCCTTCATCTCTGGACCCTCCTGTAGACCTGGGCCCTTCTCCCATCAAGTGTTACAAGCAGCAATTTTGCAGGGGAACTGGCAAGCAGACTCAGGTGTCTGTAGTGGAGCCCGAAAAGGGTGCAGTGCCTCTGGATATCTGTCCCCAAGTAGCTACCAGGATCCTGTCATCCCTCGGGGAAACCAGATGCCCAAGGAGCCACAAAACTCTCTATTATTAAGCATAATCAGTTACAACAGTGTCATACACCATTCTTCTTTTATTATATAATAGCAAGACATTCTCTTCCATTAAAGGACCACAGACATTCTGGCAGAAGATTTCCCTGGCATGACACAGAGGCCGTCATACTTGAAAGGGAGCATCTGTGATTGTGGTAAAAGCACTCAGAGTGAGTGTGGTTAGCTCTGCTTTCTTCACTGGGACTTCCGAATCATGCGAGGGAAACTCAAAGAGAAACAAAGCCAGGAACTGAACTCCTTCCTGGAAGCACATAGGTTATAACACAAAGGCTCTCCTGGCCTGGGAAGAGCAGAAGAGCGACTTCCCTCAACAGTTCTGCTCATCTCCCCTGAGATTAAAAGAGAACCTCCAGGGCTTCCCTGGTGGCGCAGTGGTTGAGAGTCCGCCTGCCGATGCAGGGGACACGGGTTTGTGCCCCGGTCCGGGAAGATCCCACATGCCGCGGAGCGGCTGGGCCCGTGAGCCATGGCCACTGAGCCTGCGCGTCCGGAGCCTGTGCTCCGCAACGGGAGAGGCCACAACAGTGAGAGGCCCCAACAGTGAGAGGCCCGCGTATGGCAAAAAAAAGAGAGAGAGAGAACCCCCAAAAGAGCTAATCGTTCATTCAACAAGTATTTATTCGGCACCAATTTTATGCCAGGCACTCTTCAGGAGCAGAAAATAAGAGATAGAACAAAACACACAAAGTCCCTGACTGTGTGGAAGTTACTTTCTAGTGATAAGACAGATAATAAAGCAAATAAATACATAACTGCATGTAGTAGTGACTGTTACAAATAAAAATAAAGCAAGGGGGCTTCCCTGGTGGCACAGTGGTTGAGAGTCTGCCTTCCGATGCAGGGGACACGGGTTCGTGCCCCGGTCCGGGAAGATCCCACATGCCACGGAGCGGCTGGGCCCATGAGTCATGGCCGCTGAGCCTGCGCGTCCGGAGCCTGTGCTCCGCAACGGGAGAGGCCACAACAGTGAGAGGCCCGTGTACCACAAAAATAAAAAATAAATAAATAAATAAATAAAGCAAGGTAAGGGGTTAGAGCAGCACTGTCTTGTAGAACTCTCTGTGATGATGGAGATGGTCTGTATCTGCGCTGTCCAATAGCATGAGGGCAAAAATTTACATTTAAATAGCCAGGCCTGGCTACTCAGGTAGCTACTCATGGGATGGAGCAGCCTTACAGAGCACAGGAGAGGCTGCTATTCTAGAAGGAGTGGCCCAGGTGGGAGCCTCTGAGCAGAGGAATTTGAATAGAAGCCTGATGAAGGCCAGAGCATAAGCCATACTGCTCGCCTGGGGCTCAGAGCCTTCCAGACACAGAACAGCAAGAGCAAAGTCTCAGGTGGGGACTGGCAAGGAGCAGAGTCTGGGAAGGATGACAAGGGAAGTGGCTGGGGACAGATCACCAAGGCTTTAAGGCCGTAGTAGGGGTCTTGGGTTTTACTCTAAATGGGATGAGTTAAAAGTAGGGGATCTAGACGAATGTAGCTTAATAAAACCCTGTTGGTTTTATTAAACACTGGAAATGCCTCTCTTCTTTTACTGTGTCTCATTAGCCCTGCTCTTTCACATCTGTTGTAATCTTTATTCTGACTACAAGCATCTGATCATGAATATGACAACTTCAAAATAAAGGCAACATTTATTAGATGTCTTTAAAGACAGGTTTGAGGAAGGAGGAGGACAGCTGGCAACAAAGTTCCTCAGTACAGACAGAGCCATAAAGAGAAAAACCCAAGTCTTAGATGTACCTGGTAGGTGCTTAATAAAGACCCGTGATCATTTACCCTTCTCCTGCACGTTCACTCAATCTCTCATCAGAGCTATTACAAAATGAGACTAGTTTCAGTTTCCTCTGCTTGCCCATCGCTGGAATTAGAAGAAAAAGAAATAGACCCAGGCAATTTATAAATTAGATAGTCATTATCTTGCATGTTTAAAAGTTGGCTATAGACCCAGTCAAATACTGGTGTCAGCCAATTACTTAGACCCAAAGATGGAAAACTAAGTCATGTAACCCATACACCATCTCAGTGGAATGAACACTTGTTCATTCCTAAAATTATACAGAAACTCGACAACATCTCTTGAGCAAACAGGTGTCCTAGGCAAATTAGAATGACTTAAATGATTAGACATAAACAGTGATCTTGTTTGTGAGTCAACACACATCTGGGTTCTAATACTGCTTTTGCCACTTACTACTTTTGTGACACTAAGCATGTTATCTGTGGTCTTTAACCCTCAATTGCATTATCTGTAAAATGGGAAATAAAAGTGCTGTTGGGAGGATTAAATAAAATAGCATCAAAAGGCAACACTCGGCACATGGCACCTACTCAGTAATTGCTAGGTTACCTGAAATTAAAGAAGAATAAAAGGATGTCATTTATAAATACAAGTCATCGTCCAGCAGGAACAATGCTGGCAATTTCCTGTCTTGAAAGGGAAAATGACCATTAAACGTAGGTTGGCTGTGCTCTTCTCCAGCCAGGAGCACAGGATGGGGAGTCACCAGGGAGCAACGGCTCTTTCAGAAAAGGCTCACCCTGGGTGTTTATGGCTGTTGCTGAGATACACACTGAGGTTTAGCCTCAAGGAAAGCTCCAAGAAGAATGACTGCTTGTCTTTTCTGAGCGGGTCAGGCAAGGTAGAGTTTTAAAGCAAGTCTGTCTCATTCACATTACATTGATAACAGCAAAACGCTTTCTCCTGGACCTCAGTTAACTCCCGTGGATGTCAACACGAGGAGGGAACACACACACACACACCCAGGCTTGCACTGTTCTCCCCTTAATGCGTAGAAATGATGAGTTTGCTCTTTCTGCTTTGCCCATGTTTTACTTAGTAAATATTTCATTTTGCAAGGTTCCTAGGATGTGGCTACAAAAGCCACAGCCTTTGTTTACTTCAGCACCTCCCTCCGAGCACGTAATAAAACCCCCAGAGCATTATCCTCACGAGATGCACTCCTCATTGTTCCCTTGGCTTGTGGCCTCCAGAAGGGAGGCACCAGAGACTTCCTTACCGCCACCAGCGCTCTGTGGCTCAATGTGGGCGCAGCTTTGCAACCAGGTGTCTTGGTGCACAAGTCCCCACTGCGTGATTCATGAAGCAAGAGGACTGGACTCAGGGTTGACTCAGGGTTCCACGTTTTGCCTCTTAGTACAAGATACTGCTGCAAGCTCAAGGCAGCCCCTAGAGAATGGGTGCCCTCATCTCTTTTCCAACAAAACCTGCTCCTTTACCGTCATAGGGGAAAAGCTGCTCAACTAATTCACACAAAACATATCAATAAATGGCTAAGGAGTCCCTAAAGCACTACTCCCTTCCCTGAGGTATTTCTCTTTGAATTCCTTAGCTCAAGGAAATATGTAAATTGTGAAATTTCAAGCTCAGTAATTGGGTGGATAAGTTAGATACTGGAGGACAGGAGTGGCTTCTTGATTTAATCCTCCCAAGTGGGCTACTGAATATTCCAGCAAAGTATGAGAACTGACATGGGCCCAAATCTATAGTCACAAGGGAAGTCAGAATTCATCCATCCACCCATCAAACTACTAGGTCTTTAAAGAAAGAGTCTATGTTTTGGTTCATCTCCTGTTCTTGGTGCCCAAGGCAATCCTGGACACTCACTCATTCACTCCAGCTAATAGCTATTTCTCTCCTACTCAGTAGAAGGGTCTAGACTCTCCCTAGATTCTGCATACAGAAATTAAAGGCACAGGGCTTCCCTGGTGGCGCAGTGGTTGAGAGTCCGCCTGCCGATGCAGGGGACACGGGTTCGTGCCCCGGTCTGGGAAGATCCCACATGCCGCGGAGCGGCTGGGCCTGTGAGCCATGGCCACTGAGCCTGCGCGTCCGGAGCCTGTGCTCTGCAACGGGAGAGGCCACAGCAGCAAGAGGCCCACGTACCAAAAAAAAAAAAAGTTCAGTTTCTTCCGTTAGTTTTTTGTGTCTCACCTCTCCGACGTTGTTATCCACTACAAATTAGCACAGGGAGGAAGGTATAAACATACTTTCATGATTGACAGAAACATATGATCGACATCTGTTTATATATAACATGTTTTCCAAAATGCATTCTAAGAGATATTAAAAAGTATTCCTCAAAAAGAGATTTTATGGACAAGTAAGATGGGGAAACACCTGTCACTTTCCTACCACCTCCACTGCCCATCACCTGGTCCCAGCCAATATCCCATCTCACCTGGACACTATGGCCTCCTCACCAGTATTCCTGGTTCTTCCTTTGTCATTTAGAGGCTCTTCTCCACAGAGCAGCCAGAGAAATCCTTTCCAAAGGTATGGCATAAATATCACTCCCATGCCAAGAACCCTCCAGGGGCTTCCTTCCCACTCCATTTATCCCTACATGGCCTGGCCCACCTCCTCTGTGGTCTCATCTTCCACTGCACCCCCTTCACTCCACCCAGCGTACTCCAACAAGCCAGGCACTCCTCTGTCTCAGGGCCTTTGCACTTGCTAGTCTCTCAGCTTGGAATACTACCCTGCCCCCCACCACAATAACTGCTGACCTCTCCCTCATCCTTCCTGTCTCATCTCAAATGTCCACCTCCACACGGAGCTGTACACACGTGATAATGTGGGGGCACTAAAACAGTGCCCCCACATTATCATGCTCTGACCCTTTATACTGTTTGTCTTATCATCTATCGCCATCTGACAACGTATTATGTATTTTTTATTTGCTTATTGTCTGACTCTCCTCCAAAACTATAAACTCCATGAGAAAAGGAACTTTTTCTGTTTTGTTCTGGCTAAATTCCCAGCCCCTAGAAGAATGCCTGGCACATTCTAAAATTATTTGTTAAACAAATCACTGAATGGAATACTGAATTAGGGAAAATTGAATTTTGTTGTTGTTGTTTTCATAAGCCTTCTCAGAGCCTTTGGTAGGCTGGCACGCGCCACGTGCATCCTCCCTCCAAGAAGGGAAAAGAACGATATCACCTAAACTTATCTGACCCTGCCACCCAAAATGCTTACAGAAGAAGCATTCTCAGGACTAGGGTTGGGGCACCCTCATCAGGGGTGAGATGCACCTGGGGAGAAAACATTTTTTTCTGGTGTTGCCACCAAGGAGAAGGCTCCCTCGAGAAAGACAGAGGCCTTCTCTTGCTCTCAAATGCAATTCCCACAGTACAGAGGCAGGATGAACACCCCTGCTTCTCAGCGGGATCCCAAGAAAGCAAATTAATTTCGGTGTTTCTTGGTCTAATCATGGGAAAACAAATTCGTTTGATGTTCTCACTATGCTGCTTCTGACATGGCCCATGTGGTCTGCGGAAAGATGCCTGCCTCTGTCTTCCAGTCTCCATCAGCAGCAATGGAATCTAATTATAACAGTCCCACAGGCCACTCTCCAAATGGAGCTACACTGCTGGGAATTTTCAGGGGGGAGAGAGAGGGACAAAATACATTTCCTTTCTGGAAATTGCTTTACTTTACCCTCTCTCAACCTCTCTCCCATAATTCACAGGTAGTGATTTTAAGTCTTCAGCATTTAATCATCACCTTTGCTCTAGTCATAAGGAAATCATATGTGATTCTTTTAAGAAAGACAGGTCTAGATTCTTTAAGACAGGCCTATGTTAAAAAGAGAGTCAGCAAAGGAAAATAACATTCATTATAGTGGATTGTATTTTAAAGCAATGCCAGTAGGTGTGTGAACCAGACTTTGAAAGATCTGTCTTGAAAGTGACAATCAACTTGCGCTTTAATGGAGTATTTGGGACATCTGGGCTCTGAGGACCTGCCCGACATGTCTGAAAGGAAACAAACAAGCAAATGCAGGAAGTAGATTATTTTCCCCCTGGCTGGAAATGGTTTCAACTGTTCTAAATTGAGTTTTTTACTTAAGTGAGAGCTTTGGGTCCTAATGATTTTAAAGATCCTAAAAGGTTCTCTAAATACAAGCAGAATCAATCAGGCTCATCTGCTCCCTTCGCCACCTCCCGCCTCCACCAAAGTTTCCTCACTCGGTGCCTAACACAGAAACTGCAATACAGGCAAATTCAACTCCCAGCCCTCGCCTTCGGGAAGACGAGGTGTGTCATCCGTATAGCACATTAACATTTATAAAGTAATTTAACATGTTATCTCATATCATCCTTGTTTATACTTAGAGTGGATTCTATAGAGGTTGAAGGATGTATTGGGACTGGCCTAGAGTCACAAAGGGCCAGTTCCAATGAAGCCAAGGTTAAGCTTGTGGCTCTGAATCCTGTTCTCTTTCAGCTGCAAAGTCGCGCTGAACTTCAAACTCTCACGATCTTAGCACCTTTATGGCAAGTAGGCGAACTCTGCCTGCTTTCTGACGTGTTTCATCCCATCCTGGCTTCCCGAATTCAGTTTCCAATTTCTCTATAAAATGCACAGAAGGAGGCAAACTGAGATCAACAGAGCTCCAGGGCGATGCCGGGGCTGGTGGACAGCTAGGCTGGTTCGCGCCCCATAGCTCACTCCGGCACACCAGCCTTGCAGCCCTGTGACACAAGTTACGAGTCAGAGGCCCGTGGGACAGCTCTTGACTGTCCAGTCCCAAATTTTAATTCCACAAACGCTGAGGGTCTGCCGAATTAGATCAATAGTTCCACCAGGAACATGCCTTTGCCTGAGACAGCACCCTGCCTACTAACTTTACAGGCAAGCAAAGCAATTCCACCAAGTGCTTTCCTACTGATGCTGCACTGCCAAGGATGTTCATGCCCCACACCCTGCAGTCGCAGAGCACGCCCACAAGTGATACTCTGTGCCCTTCGTTTCAAGCAGAGGGGGCCTTTGTGACATGCATGCTAGAAAACATTTCACTATTTAGTAGGGAGACACCACTTACATTTGTTAGTTGATGAAAAATACTGTGGGAGGTCATTTCTCTGAAGAACGGTTGGTAACAACATGCAAACCCTAATTGTTATTCTGCTTCTATGGAAAATCAGAAGTGACTTAAGTCATTGTGACTTGAAATATCTTTTCGGGGCACAAACCATTGTGTTGGTTTCTTAATACAATACATCTGAGATACAGAAAATTCTAGGGACTCCACTAAAAAAAGAGTAAAACTAATAAACAAGTTCAGAAGTATATTAGTTCCCTAGGGCTGCCAGAACAAAGTACCACAAACTGGGTGGCATAAAACAACAGAAATTGATTATCTCCCAGTTCTGGAGACTGAACATCTGAAATCAACCTGTCAGCAGGGCCATGTTTCCCCTAAAATCTGTAGGAGAAAATCGTTCCTTGCCTCTTCCTAGTTTCTCATGGTGGCCAGCAAACCTTGGCTTGCAGCTGCATCACTCCAATCTCTGCTCTGTCCCTGTCCCTGTGTCCAAACTTCCCTCTTCTTATAAGGACAATAGTCCTGTTAGGGTCCACTCTGACGACCTAATCTTAACTTGATTACATCTGTAAAGACTCCATTTCCAGATAAGGTCACATGCACAGGTACTGGGGCTTTGGATTGTAACATATCTTTGGGGGAGATGCAATTCAACCCATAAAACTGTTAGAAAACTGACTGTAAATGAAATGAACCCATATTTGACCATACTTAAGAATTATGACATATGATCCCTCTCTGATCTCCAAAATGAGGTTGGCAGATACTTCAAGTCTCAGAGATATACTGTCCATTTGACATAGTAAATGGCATAATTCTTATAACCTCAGAGGTTAACCCTTTACATCTCCTCTGATATTAGAACAGAAAGAAGAAAAATAGAATGTTTATGAACATATATGAAACATTCCTATCACTTTCCTTTTGTCCTTTCTTTCATTCCTTCACTGCAACCTTCATGTATCTTAAAGTCGTGTGCAATAAGACAGCAAGCAATTAAGACTTGAAGACTAGTTCTTGAACACAAAGTCTTCTTTTGAGTTTCCCTCTCCAAGGGGCTGACAGCAAAAAGGTTGGTTCCATAATCATAAACTCACAAAGACCATCAAAAGGAAAAGAAAGTCAGACAGTTTGCCCTTACATCACTAGTTTGCCAGTTACTGGCTGGGGGACCTTGGGCTACAGTCAAAAGGACAATGGTGAAAATAACAGGAAAACAACATAAGCACATAGCACATTAGTTAGACAACCTCTTCTTTGTCTACACAATGCCAGACACCAGATCTTTTTTTTTTTCAGCACAATCAAACAAATTAACAAGTTGTCTCTATTTGCTTTATGATGGGAGTACTGAACTCACATTTTATTTCCATTTGATCCCTAGGTCAAGGAGAAGATAATTAAGGCTTCAGTCTGAAAACAAAATATGGTTTCTTATGTCCTAAAAGGTTCAATGATTTTAAGGTTACCCAATGAAAAGAAATTTTTTCCTCTATAGCATACAGATATATAGTTTTTCTAGAACATAAAGATATTTTCCCCTCTAATACGGTGAAGAATGGAATTTCAACAACACCTGTGCTTAGAAAAACACATATATATTAAAACACTTCTTTAGAGCAAGTTCTGCCAATGTTGCCCATGGCTCTCCTCTAGGATAAGTCTCATGTCTGAACTGGAGACGCTCTGCTCCCATATTCCTATCATTGCTCCTCAATGTGACTCTTGCAAATGTTTTTTTCTCAGTCCCTCTCTTTATGTCCTCCTTTATCCCTACATGGGAGACATCACTCCCTTGTAACTGACCACATTATAGAACAGAAGTTACTTTAGTATTCTCATATTACCATTTAATTATATGTCTTTGTTATTACTTCTTAAAAAGCAAGTATTGGGGCTTCCCTGGTGGCGCAGTGGTTGAGAGTCTGCCTGCCAATGCAGGGGACACGGGTTCGAGCCCTGGTCTGGGAAGATCCCACAGAGCAACTGGACCTGCGAGCCACAGCTGCTGAGCCTGCGCGTCTGGAGCCTGTGCTCCGCAACAAGAGAGGCCGCGATAGTGAGAGGCCCGTGCACCGCGATGAAGAGTGGCCCCCAATCGCCACAACTAGAGAAAGCCCTTGCACAGAAACGAAGACCCAACACAGCCAATAAATAAATAAATAAATAAATTTATTTTAAAAAGCAAGTATTTTTAAAAATGCCTTTTAAATACTTAAAAAAATTCTTAAGTTGCTTTCACATCACATGATTTGTTGTTGAGTCCCACCCTCTGCCAATCATGGATCAGTGGCCCTTAAAAAATGTTCCCTATGCTCACTGTAGATAAACACTTCCAAAAAAGAATCCTGTAAAACAAATATCTTCAACATTTGCCTACTGTGTTGTGTAGACTAAATGTGAGTGATCTTTTCTTGAGATGTGGTTTTTGCATGCTTAGGTGTAATGTAAAGTTTAAAAGGATCTGTAGATATTTTACTGAATTCAAGAATTAAACATTATTTTTAAATGGCTGATCTTAAAAAACACTGTAAAAAAGTAATTCTTTTGAGAAAATTTTTCCTTTATGGGTCTTCAGGTACTCCTCATATATCTTATGGAATCAATTCTTAACTGCCAAACATAGTACCAAATGAAGGTGCAATTAAAAATAATCTGAAAACTATAAGGTACTATTTGCATGTTATATCTAAATGTGTATACACAAAATCTGACCCTTGTGCCAGTTCATTATTCTATGGCAGCATTTTCTAAATGGGTTCAGTATGTCAGAGAAATATTAATAGGTGTTATTATAAATTACACATTTAGAATTCACAAAAGCAACAAGGTCTCATTGTTGGGATTAAGAAAAAGTTTATAATCCTCACATCTTGCAACACTCTGTTGCTCTTGAATTAGAATACTTCAAAACTTGTTACTGATGTCATGTTTGGATCACTTATTGATTTTCTTAAGAAGCCTAATATTGGAAATGTTTATTTTTCCATTGGATTATTTGGTCATTTCTGACAGTGTTTAATTTTTGTGCGTTCTCATTTTTGTGGTCTACTTTAACCCAGTGTGTATCACACTTCTTGAGCTTCTATTGGGGATCTGGGATACATTCGTTCTTTTAACATTCAGCAGATATTCACTGCCTTTCTCCTATGTGTCAGGCACTGTTCTAGGCACTCAGGATGCAACAATGACAAGCAAGATCGCTGCCGTGGGGGGGGTTTCATGCTAGCATGGGGAGAAACACAATAAACATAAGAATATAAATCACGTGGTTTATTAGAAGCTAATCTATCATATGAAAAATAAAGAGCAAGGGGAATTGAGAGCAGGGAGGGGGAAGGTTGTAGTAATAATTAGGAAACGCAGGGTAGGCCTCACTGAGATGAGATCTGGGCAATGAATTAAGGGAGGTGAGAGTCACCCAAGAAGTTATACAGAGAAAGAATGCTCAGGGAAGAGAAGACAGAACGAAACCCCTAAGTCAGGATAACGCTTGGTGTATTAGAGGAACAGCAAGGAGGCCAGTGTGCTTGGAACAGTGTTAGAAGAGTGGGGGATGAACTCAGAAAGATAACAAAGGGTCGGATAATGTAAAGCCTCGTGGCCATTTGCAAAGACTTGGGCTTTTACTCTGAGTATGATGAGGACCATTGCAGGAATTTGAGCAGAGAAGGGAAATGATCTTCCTATCTTCCTTCCTTCCTTCCTTCCTTCCTTCCTTCCTTTCTTCCTTCCTTCCTTCCTTTCTTCCTCCCTCCCTCCCTTTATCCTTTTTTTTTTGGCTGCTTTGGGTCTAGTTGCCGCACTTGGGATCTTCCTTGAGGCACATGGGATCTTTCATTGCGGCGCACGGGTTTCTCTCTAGTTGTGGTGAGTGAGCTTCTCTCTCATTGGCATGTGGGTTTTCTCTCTCTAGTTATGGCGCACCAGCTGCAGGGCGCGCGTGCTCAGTAGTTGCAGTGCACAGGCTTAGTTGCCCCGTGGCATGTGGGATCTTAGCTCCCCGACCAGGGATCGAACCCGTGTCCCCTGCATTGGAAGGCGGATTCTTTACCACTGGACCACCAGGGAAATCCCTGACTTCCTTTTAAGAGGTTTCTCTGGCTTCTATGCTAAGAATGGGCTCTACAGGACAAGGGTAGAAGTAGAGACCACGCGGGAAGCTACGTCAGTAATTCAGGTCGTTCAGACAGGGGTTGGGGTGGCAGCAGCAGAGGTATTAAGAAATGTCAGATTCTGGATATAATTTGAAACTAGAGACCTCCTGATGTGTAGTATGAGAGGAAAATGAGCAAGGCGAAGGATGGATTTCCCATAATCTGAGATGGGGTAGGCTGCCGGAGCAGCAGATTTTGGTGGAGGGTGGGGAGAAGGGATCAAGAATTCAGTTTTCGGACAAACTAAATTTAATGTATGGATCAGACATCGAACAAAGATGTTGAGTACGTAGTTGAAGTTCAGGGACATTGGTCTGGATCCAAGTTATATACATTGGGGAGTCAACAGCATTTAGGTGGGTTTTAAAGCCACAAGAATGGATGAGACCACCAAGAGAGTGAGTGTAGGTAGGAAAGAGAGGAGAAGACAGGGAAGAATTGTACCTTGGATCATTGGAAGGTTATGAGGTTGGAAAGAAGAGGATGACCAGCAGAGTGGATTGAGGAGTGAGCTATGTGGCCGGAGGAGGTCCAGGAGGGTTTAATTTTATAGGAAATTAATGATGAGAGTGTCACGGTCATGTGTATTGGCCAGGATCCAGCCAGGAGAATGAACTGAGTTTAATGTAAATAATTATAAGTATAAACTTGCTAACCAGGTAACGAAGAGGGTGAAAAGAGAACTCTAAGGTATCATGAAGGTAGAAACTGCAAGAAAAAAACTACCACCTCTAGGGCTGGGGGCACAAAGAATGGGGTTTAAATTATTAAATAAGCTTAAAGGAAGGGTCCCACAGAGCTGAGTTCAGTCCCCTGAGAAGCAGGGGCTGCTCAGCTGGTGCTGGTTTTTCTGAGCTCAAAAGAGGGGCCCCATGAGTCTGAGAACGCTTTTCTAAAAGAGGCTGTCAGCCATCTGGTGCTTATGTCGTTGAGAGGGCTACGAAGAGGTGGTGTATTAGTTTTCCAGGGCTGTCATACAAATTGTTTGTTGTCATACAAACCTGGTGGCTTAAGACGGCAGAAATTTATCCTCTCACACACAGTCTGGAGGCTTGAAACCTTAAATCAAGGTGTCAGCAGCGCCATGGTCCCCCTGAAGGCTCTGAGGGGAAATCTGTTCCATGCCTCTCCTAACTTCTGGTGGCTGCCAGCAATCCTTGCTGTTCCTTAGCTTGAAGGCACATCACTCCAATCTCTGCCTCAGTCTTGAGTGGCCTTCTGATAATGACACTAGTCTTCAGGCTTAGGGCCCACTCTGATCCAGTATAACCTCATCTTAACTAATTACATCTGCAAAAACTCTATTTCCAAACAGGTCACATTCTGAGGTTCTTGGGAGACATGAATTTTGAAGGGATAGCAGTCAATCCAGTACAGGCAGGTTCTTCAAGTGCTGGAAAAACGGCAAACTGGAATCATATGCAACAACAGGAAGGCACTGTCACATCTGGCGTGAAGAGGCTTTTCTAAGCCATGACACTCACAAGAACCACATGCAGACAGGAAACCCAGGGAAAGCAAATGAGAAGGAGCAAGTCCGTCTTTCTCCTGTAGCCTCCCAGGCTCCCTCTAGCATCCCCTATCGCAGAGCCTAACAAGGAGCCATCTCAGAAATCTACTTTGCAGTTTCACCTCCAGCATCTCAAACATAATCATAGAAAGGTAGGTTTCGGGCTGAGAGGCAATAGCTTAACAACTGGCACAAGGAGGGAATGGTCAACTGTGTCAAAGGTTGCTGATAGGTAAAGAAAAATGAGAATTGATAATTGCCCACTGGATTTAGCTTCAATTGTTCCATGATCATAGAAGTTCAGAAAGTGCAGTTCTAGGACTTTTTGTTGGACTGGCCAGGCATTTCAGCACGTTGGCCAGCTCCTTTCCAAACGGGCTCAGCTGATGCTGACTGATGTCAGAACAGTTAACAGCCATCATACACGTGTTCATCTACCAAATGCTCTCAGTGCTACCCACAGCCACCAGACACCCTGTCCCTCCCTCTGCTGAATTTTATTTTGGTGATTGCAAATGAGTTAAAGTCACCTTGCAAATGAACATATTCCTAAGGCCAACCATAGACTACAAAGAGAGGCTACCAAGGAAAATCAGGCAACAAGCTTAAAATAAAATGAAAATTCAGTTCCCTTCCTCTTTCCTCCACTTCTTTAATTTCAGTACAAAGTCCATGGATGATTGAAAGCAGATGCTTATGTTTTCTTACTCTGTCTCTTCAGAGGGTGACAGAAGCAAGTAAAAGTAGTAGAGAGAAATTGTTTTGGTAAATCTAGAGCAAACTCAGTGTACATTTTAGAGCCCTAGATGCATCCTTGATATCTCATTGACTTGAGGGGGGAAATATTTTCCAATCTCCCTTAAAGTAAAATTCATAATCATGCTAATTTCCTGATTATTTAAAAACACACAATACAAAATAAAAACAAAGAAAAGACAATATAAAACCAGCATTCAACTGTGAATGAAGAAGCCTGGATTCCAAGACCATCTTTGTAATTAACTAGTTACATAGCTTTGAACAAGTGTTTCAACAGCTTTGGTCCGTTTTCTCCATCTGTTAATGAGAAAGCTAGCATCAAGGATCTCAAGAAAAGCTCTCTGCTTTTGACTTGTATTACCTAACTACTAAATCTAGCATGTATGGTTATCAGTGTTATTATCTGATTACCATGAATTTTGATAGTGGAAATTAGCTGAGAATTTTACTTCAATATCTAAATTACCACTTTTTTTTGCATTTTTCATAGAAAAATGACAGTACTCAACAAATGTATAAGCTAATAGGAAACTAAAACACTGAAAGTCAAATCTGAAAGAAAATGCCTATCACTGTTACTTGTTACTTATTTAACATTGACGATTTTCTCATCTTTCTTAGAAATTAACCAGTTATCTAAAAGAGTAAAACAGAACCAGAAAGCACTTAGTGGATATCTTCATGTGTCTAAAACTGATGAACGGTGATAACAATATGAAGAATGCACATAATAAATCAATGTAGGCCATCGATCTAATTTAGCTCTGTGAGGAAATAGAATGCTGACTTCTTTGTATTATTTCTGCGTGTCTAGAAATTTCATTTTTTACATTTGTGATACATCTCAAGCTCAAAACCATCCAGAAGAGCTTCTGCTAAATGCAGAAGGTGTGGGGAAATTCATCTAAGTAGAATTCCATTAGAACATATATAGAAACAGTAACCATGGGTATTACTTAAATATCTTAATTTGGAATAGTATGATGCTTGCTGATTAATATCACAAAAGAAAATCACTACATTTGGTAAAACCTGAAAATCATCTAAAGAAAGGAAAAAAAGGACTTCTGCTATATTCTCTTTGCGGGGGGATGTATGTTAAGTAACCATTTCTATTTGGTGATAGTTATTAACCTTCAATGTAAGGTTATAAAAGAGGTTATATTCTTATTTAATATCTGAAGTAAAACATTTTCTGTAAAATTACTTTAACAGAGATTGCTTGCAATAATCCATTTTCTTGGGGCTTCCCTGGTGGCGCAGTGGTTGAGAGTCCGCCTGCCGATGCAGGGGACATGGGTTCGTGCCCTGGTCAGGGAAGGTCCCACATGCCGCGGAGCGGCTGGGCCCATGAGCCATGGCCGCTGGGCCTGCGCGTTCGGAGCCTGTGCTCCACAAAAGGAGAGGCCACAACAGTGAGAGGCCCGCGTACCACAAAAAAAAAAAAAAAAAAATCCATTTTCTTTTTTGTGCAGAATACACCTATTTTTTTCAAGCTTTCTTACACTAAAGAAAGGCAATGAATGGTTTTATCTGCCTGTGGCTGCACAGATCGCAGAGTCAAGAAATGTAGAGTGAATTTTTTCCCACTATTTTTATTGGACCAAAACATTTAATTACTATGAATCTACAGATCTCCATGTTAATGTCTCAATACTTGAGTGTCGAGCAATCAGGTGCTTTGTGTCACCAACAATCCAAGTCCCCAAGCTGGCCAGGGACTTTTAAAGGTTTCTCAAAGCCTGGTCTGTGGACCAGCAGTATTGGCACTACCTGGGAACTTGTTAGCAATGCAGAAGCTCAGGTCCCACCCAGACCTAGTGAACCAGAATCTGCATTTTAACAAGATCTTCAGGTGATTCGTATGCATGGTAAAATTTGAGAAGCACTGCCGTAACGGATCAATATTCACATTCATTTGTATCCTGATAGAGCTCCTTGAGTACAAAAAGAAAAGAATTACAGGTACAGATCAGGAATTGTAGCTGAGTATGCCCAATGCAGTGTGCAATGTGCAATTCATAAATAAAAATGGATGAACTGCTTTATAGAGACACTTTTACTTAACCATGTTAAAAGTGAATATGAATAATTATTGAATATCTGTATAGACTATCTGTGCCATGTAATTAGGGTCACCATATATCCCAGTTTCCTGGGACAGTCCTAGTTTACACCTGGTATCCTAGAATAAATTATTAATAGTACCCCACCACCTTTTAAACTAAAAAAGTTCTCATTTGGACAATAAATTATATGGTTGCCCTAATTAAAATCTGCTACAAAACGCATCCATTACAACCTCCCCAAAAGATTTAATTATAAGAATACATGATACCTGGGCTCGCTAGTCACTAAATTCTGCTCCTGTTTAACACTAATAAGTGGGAAAGAGACATTCCATTGCTAAAACAGCAAGTCAACCATTTTCCATTTCAAAGGCAAACAAAAAGTGGTGGTAGTAATCTTCTCCTTTTAACCTTTTATTAATTTTTTCTTACGTCACTAGTATTTAGTATGGCTTATCTTTACTAGAATCTGGTATAAGGTCTGACTTAGGACAAACCTACATTTATTCATTTTATTTTATCATTATTTTTAAATCTCAAATCTTTTTATTTAGCAGTATGACAACAGAAGCATGCATTTTGTAGTCACACAGACCTAAATTAAAATTTTTTCTCTACACACTTACTACTTTTAACACATTCAGCTCAATTTCTGTTTGATCTTCATCTGTTTTTTTAAATTTTTTTTCGTTTTTTTTTGGCGGTACGCAGGCCTCTCACTGCTGTGGTCTCTCCCGTTGCGGAGCACAGGCTCCGGACACACAGGCTCAGCGGCCATGGCTCACGGGCCCAGCCGCTCTGCGGCATGTGGGATCTTCCCGGACCGGGGCACGAACCCGTGTCCCCTGCATCGGCAGGCGGACTCTCAACCACTGTGCCACCAGGGAAGCCCTTCATCTGTTTTTTATTTATTTTATTTTATTTAACTTTCTATTTTATATTGGAGTATAGCTGATTAACCATGTTGCGTTAGTTTCAGGTGTACAGCAAAGTGATTCAGTCATACATATATATGTATCAAGGACCTACTGTATAGCACAGGGAATTCTGCTCAATATTATGTAACAACCTAAATGGGAAAAGAATTTGCAAAAGAATAGGTACGTTTATTTATTTTACGCTTAATATACGTTCACGGTGTTGCCGAAAGGGCACGATTTGGAACTATCAGAACTATTAGGAGAATCTCAGCTTTAGTCTCCCATGAATGAAAACACCATTCAATAAATTTCCCTCCCTGTATGTGCTAAATGGACAATAGGCACACTGTGTACACTAAAAACCTAGATAAAGAACAAGAAAACTGGACACCATCATTCAGTGGCTTCGGTGAGCCTGTGGAAGCAAACAAATGCCAAGGAAAAAAGGTGGAAAGACTCTATCCTCTTCTAGATAGGCAGGTAAGGAGTAAGAAACTGCCATTCGCTGGCTGTGGGGCAGAGTGTAATGAGATCAAAACACGGGTTTGCTAGGAATTAGCTCTGGGGAAGTCAATTCTGCCCAACTGATCAGAGGAGGACAGTGCTTAGTGGAGCCTGTGTCAATTAGCAGGAACTAGAGTCCATCTAGAGGGCAGTGGGGTAGGGGGGCACCAGGAAGAAAGTCAGTTACTGAAGATCAGGATAGGAGGTGCCAAGGGCAGGGACACCAAGTCAGAAACAAATCCAGATTATGTGGAAGAACAACTTGGAGAGGAGACGCATTAAACTGTTTTAAAATCTTTTGTTAAGATATAATTTATATACAATAAAATTCACCCTTTTGAGTATATCAGAGTGCTGCAAGTTTTGACAAACACACCACACATCACGATCAAGATCTAGAACAGTTCCACCACAAACATCCCAAGCCCATCTGTAGTCAACCTTTCCCCTAACTTCAGCCCCTGGCAACCATTTTTGGCCATTTCCAGAATGTCATATAATCACACAGTATGGAGCTTCTGTATCTGGCTGCTTCCACTTTGCATAATGCATTTGAGATTCATCTCTGTTGCATTTATCAGTAGTTTGCTCCTTTTCTTTTTTATTAATGTACAGATGAACCACAATTTGTTTATCCATTCACCACCTGAAAGACATCTGTGTTGTTTCCAACTCTTGAAGATACAAAGAAAGCCCATATAAACATTCACATACAGTTTTTTGTGTGAGCATAAGTTTTTATTTCACTTGGGTAAATATGAAGGATGGGGACCAATGGATTGTATAGAGATGCTAAATTTTATAAAAAACTGCCAAACTTTTTTCCAAAGTACCTGTTGCATTTCCACCAGCAATGTTATGAGTTCCAAGTGTTCTGCATCTTTGCCAGCACTAAGTATTGTCAGTTTGTCTTCTTTAGTCATTCTAGTAGGTATGAACCTTGATCCATACCTGTTCTAATCTCCCATGAATGAAAATATGTTACAATAAGTTCCCATCTGTGTATGTGAAATGAACAACAGGCACACGTGTAGTTATAATTTGCATTTCCTTAATGAGAAATGACATTGAACATCTTTCCTTGTGCTCATTTGCCATCCACACTCTTCTTTGGTGAAGTGTCTGTTGAAATATCTTTACCATTTATTTATTTTTAACATGTTTATTGGAGTATAATTGCTTTACAATGGTGTGTTAGTTTCTGCTGTACAATAAAGTGAATCAGCTATACATATACGTATATCCCCACATCTCCTCCCTCTTGAGTCTCCCTCCCACCCTCCTTATCCCACCCCTCTAGGTGGACACAAAGCACCAGCTGATCTCCCTGTGCTATGCGGCTGCTTCCCACTAGCAGGAATAAAGACGCAGACATAGAGAATGGACTTGCCCACTTATTTTTAATGGACTGTTCTCTAATTTCTAAGTTTTGAGAGTTAATTATACATTATGCATACAAGTCCCTTATTGGATAAAAGTTTTGCAAATATTTTCACCCAGCCTATGGCTTCTCTTTTCATTTTCTTGATAGTGTCTGAACAGAAGTTCTTAATTTTGATAAAATCAAATTTGTCAAGGTTTTTTTTAATAGACAATGCTTTTGATTTCGTATTGAAGGAATACTTTCCTAACCCCAAATCACAAGCATTTTCTCTTATGAGAATTTTCAGAGAATATTTATAATTTTGTTTTACAATTACCTATATGATCCACTTGTAATTAACTTTTGTTCATACTGTAAGGTATGGATCAAGGGCTTGGGGTTTTTTTTTGCACATAAATGTCCAAAGATTTATGTACATTTGTTAAAAAGACTATTCTTTCTCCACTGAATTGCCTCTGTACCTCTTACAAATATTAATTGATCATATGTGTATGGATCTATTTCTAGACTCTTTATTCTTCTGCCACTCTTTTATATGTCTATATGACAAATCAACACTTTGTTGATTTCTATAGCTTTAGAGTAAGTCTTGAAGTCAGGCAATATGAATCCTCCAACTTTGTTCTTTTTCAAAGTTGTTTTGGCTATTCTAGTTCCTTTGTCTTTCCACATACATTTTAGAGTCAGCTTGTTGATTCATATATTTTTTTAAAAATCTACCTGGAATTTTGATTGGGATGCACTGAATCTATAGATTAGTTTGAGGGAAATGGATAGCTTTATTATATTGAGTGTTCCAATCCATGAACACAGTATAGCTTGCCATTTAGATCTTTGATTTCATTCATCAGTGCTTTGTGGTTTTCAGCATAAAGATATTGAACATATTTTGCTAGATTTATAGCTAAGTATTTCTTTTTGTGTGCTATTATAAATGGTACTGTTTTCTTAAATTTGAATTTCCAACCGTTTATTGCTCATACTTAACGATATGACTGACTTTTGTATATTAGTTCTAGTAGCTTTTCGTGTGGATTCTTTGGTACTTTCCATGTAGATAACTATATCATCTGTTAACAGGCAGTTCTATTTCTTCCTTTCCTACAACATGCTTTTTATTTCTTCTTCTTACTTTTCGCACTGGCTATGGCTTCTAATATAATTTTGACTAGGAGTGGTTAAAGCAGACATCCTTGTCTAGTTCCCAGTGTTAATGGAAAAGCATTCAACCTTCCATCATTAAGGATTATCTTAAGCGTAAGTTTTTGTAGATGTCTTTTGTAAGGAAGTTCCCTTTTATTCGGAGTCTGCTGAGAGTTTTTTTAAAAATCATAAATGGATGCTAAATTTTGTCCAATACTTTTTCTGCATCTATTAGACTGTTGATATGATAATTTACATTGACTGATTTTTTGAATGTTGAAACAGCATTGTGTTACCAGAATAAACATGGTCATGTGATATATTATTCTTTTTATAACTTTCTGGATTCAATTTGCTAGTATTTTGTTGGAGATATTTTTGTCTATGTTCATGAAGGATACTGGTCTGAAGCTTCTTTTTTTGGTAATGTCTTTGTCTAGTTTTAGTAGGGGGGGAATGTCGGCCTCATAAAATGACTTGGGAAGCTTATCCGCCTTTGCTATATTCTGGAAGAGCTTATGCAGCATTGGCATTATTTCTTCCTCAAATGTTTAGTAGAAATCACCAGAAAACACATTAGAATTTAGTTGTACCAATCTCATAGAACTGTGAGGGTTAAATGAGATTGTGTATGAAAATAGTCTAGGTGCTATAACAAAGAGCACCCAGATAATAATAAATATTTGCTATTATTATTAGTCTATTAATCCAACTTACTATAGTAGTTAGCATATTGCTAGAAGAGTGTACACCTACCCAGTGAAGAAGCTTATAAGTCACAGGCTGACATGCAAACCCATCTAGGCTGGCAGCAGTGGTTATGGCAAGAGCTCCAGAGATAGCCCAGATTTGAAGGAAGAGAACTTTAGGTTTCTTTGCTACAATCATTACACACCCATTTAAGATACATACCAGAGGGGCATTAAAATTCAAAAGGAATTTCAGCATTATACTATTTGAAACATTTTGTTTTGTAATTGTCCTCTAAATTTCTACATGCCTGAGAAAAACATGCTGCTGTTTACTAAAGTCATGAAATTACGAATGAGCTTAGATGCAGGTGAATAATACCACAAAATTCCTCTCTATTTTGTGTTTCAGTGACTATAAATAGGCATGAGGACTAAACAAAGAATGGTAGATAATGAATCAAAGGTGCTGTAATTTTACAAATCCATTAGACAACATAGTGAATATTTTTGTGGTTTCAACTATGCATTTTTACATACTCCACAGCTTCCTCACACATCCTTATATGGTTTTGCAGACCGACATTGTGACAGAATTGGAAGGGACAGGGAATGAAGCATATCAGGTGCTGTAACAAGAAGCACTTGTGTAAACGTCTAACAGAATATTGAGTCAAACAAATGAAAGACAAAATCTAGCTCTTCCAAATGCTAAGCCTCCATTGGCTATGAACACAGAGGACTCAAGCCTTGGCAGCCCTAGGCTGGTGATAATCACAGAAGCACATGGATGAAAGAGACTGCTTAAAGTCAGGGTCTTGTTTCCCGTTTGATTAATAATGAACATTTATTGAACACCTCTCAGCAAGGCTACAAGTAAACCATCTAAGCCAAAGAGTCTCTATAATGCTCTTACGGAGCTCCACAGAATACACAGGCTCCCCTGGTATATGCAGAGAACCTGAATTCTGAAGCCCCACAGGTATGAATCCATTATTAACAGTTCTGTGACGTTGAGCAAGTAACATATGCTCTCTGAGCTTCGGCCTGTTCATTTCTAAAATGCACTGCCCTCTACTGATTCATTCCACAAATATTCCTTGATTGTGCCAGGCCCTGGGTCACCTGCTAGGTCCACAAGGATAAACCTTCAAGAATCAAGACAAGGAAACGAGCATTCACAAACAGCAGCGAGTGTTGTCACTGGATAAGGAGAAGGTGGTTCGGCTGCATGTTGAAAGGGCGTCTAAACTGCACCTGGGAAGATCAGGTTAACACTTCCCTAAGGAAGCTACCTTTAGGTGAGTTTTGAAGCATGCGTGAGAGTTAGCTAGGCGAGCTGTGGGGTGAAGGGTGAAGGCGAGAGCCTCCAGACAGGTGAAAGGCTCAGAGGAGGGAGGGGGAGAGCATGGTGCCACCAGGACCTAAGGTAGTTCACTGTGGCCCTAGTAAGAAATTGCTAATTGAACTCAAGGCCACGGGGAGCCACTGGAGACTTTTAATATGAAATGGACATGGTCTTTTTGTGTTTTACAAAGGTCATTCTGAATAAAGAATTGAAAAGGGACAAAACTGAAGGCCAAAGGACATGTTAGGAAGCTATTGCATTATTCCAAGGGAGAGATGACGGTGGCCGGGATTCAGGGTATGATAAAAACTAAATAACAAATGCCTGGCTGGCGTGTGCTGGGAACTCAGCAAATGTTAAGGGCCTGTTAGCAAGCTGCTACATTATTCCAAGTGAGAGAATAATGGTGCCCGGGACTTAGGACATGATAAAAACTAAATAACAAATGTCTAGAAGCATGGCTGGTGTGTGCTAGGAACCCAGCAAATGTTAGTAGCCTTCTTTCTTTCTTCTTCCCTTGTAATCTGTCCAATGTTTTAAAAGGAATTGTCCAATGTTCCAGTGGCCGTGCAAGTAAAATCCCTTTCCAAGGATTAATTTTACAAAGAAATATTCTTCATAACAGATACTTTCATATGTCAACAGGGATGAAATACATTCTATTTTACCTCTATTTTTAGCCACCTAGGGATGAACTTCCTAGTAAACGATGATGTAAATGCAATTTCTTTGCAACAAAATTGTTAGCATGTCTTAGTTCATTGTAATAAGTTTTTATCACTAATATTAGCAGACTTTCCAATCACCGATGATTACATCAACCGCTTAATGTCTTCATAGGGTTTAGACAGCATTGTAAGATTATTTTGACAGTTTCATTTTTGCTTATTGTCTGTCTTCTCCCACTCTGGGATGTAAGTTCCAAGAGAACAGGGACTTTATCTGCTTTTGTTCTCTGTTCTACCTCCAGGAGCTGGATCAGGGCCTAGCACTTAGTACAGGTGCAATAAACACCTGCAGGCTAACTCACAGAATGAGTGAAGAACGGGCGTTCATCTATATGAAGTAACTGAAACTGACCACTCCTAACTGGCATCTCTACCTCAAGGCTCTTCCTCCTCTAAGCCATTGCACACCTGATTTCAAATTCACCTTTCTAAATGTATAGTTCTAATAACCATAATTTCCTGCTCAAATTGAGCCCAAACCGCTGCCTCTGACCTTCAAGGAGTCCTACTCACCCTTGCAGCTCAATCTCCCACCACTGCTGACATTCTGGCCCTCACAAGCGTCTCTCCCAGATCCACAGGATCACTTGCCACTCCCCACCTGCCCCCAGTATGCGCCACCTCTACCTCAAACACCTTGCGTCTCCCTCTCTGCCTGATAAAATCCCACCTGCCCTTCAAGATTCATCTCAAAAACGGTGGCTTCTGAAGGTTTTCTTTTCTCCTTAAGTCCATAGTTCTCAACAAGGGTGATTTCCAATGCCCTCTACTCCTACCCTGAGACGTCTGGCAATGTTTGGAGATGTTTTTGGTTTTGGCAACTGGAGATGAAAATACTACTGGCATCTAGTGGGTAGAAGCCAGGGATGCTGCTAACCACCCTAAAATGCACAGCACAGTCACTCACAAAAGAGAATTATTTGGCCCAAATATCAATAGTGCTGAGATTGAGAAACCCCGCCTTAGGCAAATATCCTTCTGCTGCCTTAAAACCACCATGGAGTTTAGGACTACTTTCATTGGACTCCCACTGTTTATTTTACAGGACGTCTATGTAACTTGTCAGAGCCATCCCTCCAAGGTCTGTATGTTTGACATCACACCTCATTTTTCCTAATGAGCATAGCATATCCCCTGCACAAGGGAGATGATCGATTTGTTGACTGAAATTGAATTGAAATTTCTATTTCATTCAATTTTCTACTCAAGTCTATTTTCTCCTGTTTCCTGTTAAGAAAACATAGGCACCATCTTTTGTGCATTTAACCTTTTAAATACTTAAAGACTGTTATTAAATAACTTATCTGTTTTCTTACCTCCAGATAAACTCCAGTACCTTTTAGAATCTCATAAGAAAGAGTATGCTTTAAGGGCAATAACTGGGGCTAAATTGGATTAAACGTAGTTTTTTTGTTTTTTTTGTTTTTGCGGTACGCGGGCCTCTCCCTGTTGTGGCCTCTCCCGCTGCGGAGCACAGGCTCCGGACGCGCAGGCTCAGCGGCCATGGCTCACGGGCCCAGCCACTCTGCGGCATGTGGGATCTTCCCAGACCGGGGCACGAACCCATGTCCCCTGCATCGGCAGGCGGACTCTCAACGACTGCGCCACCAGGGAAGCCCTTAAACGTAGTTTTGATGCTAGTTTCCATTACATACTGTGAACCTGCATTTATTTCATTTAGCATATTGTAGCTTTTGAGGTAATAAACAAATAAATATCCAAGCTTGACCTCCAGGTGAGGTAAAAGGCAGCTTTTCTAAAATCAGGACTAAATAATAAATGCCATGATTTACCTAAAGCACCTCCTTTTCTGATTATCCTAATATTTAACAAAGCTAATAAACATTTGCTGATTTTACAGTTGATTGACATAAATATTCACTGAGCATTTTACAAATAAAATATTATGGCCTATCTGCTGAAAGAGCTGTACATTTTGAGACTTTTAGCACATTTAAAAAATTCAACTAAGAGTTAGAATTCATATCTGATCACCAACTCCCAATTTTATCTCTTCTAAGACATGAGAAATCTGTTAAGCTAAGGAACATACACATACAAATACACCCTGGTTCTCAGAATTAAGTTTGAAATTTTGAATGAAAAATTCAGCTTGAGTGAAAAGAGGGAAAATCTCACATGATCAGAAAAGATCATCATAAATCCCTCTCACTATTACTAGAAGGTAAGCTGAACTCTTTTGAATATAAACCCAAATAGTCTTCAGGCTAAGGACGAGTGCAGTGGCTGGCGTGACAAGCTGTCACATTAAGAAACTGGACATCCTGATTCCCAATGCTGCCATTGAGAAATGACAAAGAGACGGTGAAAACTGTTATGAAAGAGCATTTTGTGTTGTCATCTATCAGCCAGACTGAAAATCAGCAATTAGATACCTTTCATGAGAAGGAGGAAACCCCTCCAAGCAGAAAAGCAGAATGTGATCAGAAGACCCTGAGAAGGCACTTAACATTGTCATGGTTTCCTGAATGAAGATGTCACAACCCATCACCACTGGGCAAGAGGAAATGGAGACACACACACACACACACACACACACACACACACACACACTCCCCCAAGAGACACACATATACCAGCTAACACAGCCAGCAGGAGGTGCAGAAGTAACCTCAAAAGCACCTCTGGGAGCCCCAAGAGCTCAGATCCACACTTTATTGCACTTTAATCTTGGGCAAAGATAGTTCATCGTCTGATTTTTAAAATTTTGCAGTATCCAGTTCCAAAACCATCTACTAAGTGGAAAAACAGTCTAAGCCAGCAATTGGACATAGCATGAACCATTATTCTCCATCTTATTTAGGAGCTTTATTAAATGGAATACGATGCTACACCATATGTCTGATGTGGTCATCAACACAGCACTGTGTAATACGGTGATAATAAGGGAGTGTATAATGCCAAGAAGTTGGGAGTAAATGAATTAATTATTTGTCCCAAACATCTTTTGATATGGCTCAAGCCATATCAGTGTGCAATTTAGGTGGAGCTCAAATGCCTCCAAATCTTCCATGGCTAGTAGGATTCATTGGTAGCAGCCCCTAAGAAGAATCACATCATCCTCCCGATGTTAAATAAAGCTGTAAGTATAAGATGACCTATGTTCCTGGGTCTCACATTCAATTATATTAATCATTGGTTTTCTCCTCAGATTTGCTGGGAAGTGTATGTTAACCTTTACAGGTTTGGATTTTTTTTTTTTTAACTTACTGCCTTTGAATGTAATCAAACCTTCTTGCGCACACACATCTGTATTCCAAAAGGCAGACACGATCATTACATACTCAGGTTCGCAGTAATGGACGCTTGGAAAAACAATTAGCTGTAATGTATTTATCAGTAAATGACGTGAGCTCTGCTCCAACAACATGTCCTCTGCTTGCCACAGATAGAGTGTGATGCCCTTATCAATATTCCAACTCTAGAGTAAAAGGCACGCAGAGAGGCATGTATCATCCAGTCCTGCGTCGCTTTTTCCACGTCTTCTGATTTAGTCCTTCTGAATTACCCTTACATCAATTTCAGTTGATCGGAAAATATTCAGACCTTTGACCTATGGACCAAAACAGGTCATGAAGTTTTCACTCCCTCTTTTGTCGGTCTCTTCTGGAAGCAATTAGAGGCTCCCACTCTCACACACAGAAGACTCTGGCAGGGGACTCCCACAGAATCCATTGTCTGGCCGTGGCCTCAGAAAATAATAGTATTTTTAAAACAGGGTTAGAAAGAAACCACCAGATTCCTACTGGGCATCCCCTACGGTTGTTGGAACAGCCATCTCGGAACACATCTATCTGTTTCTTCTCTCCTCTAAGCCTCCCCTGGTCTTATCCATCACTGATCGAGATTAGAGCGGCACAGTAAAAACACAGTGCCTTCACGGTCCAAATCCCCAGACTGCCTGAATTTAGGGTGAGCCTCAGAAGCAGAACTATGATAAAGGCTTGTCTATTCTCTATGGACACACCATTTCTGTAGGCAGGTCCAGCTCACACTCACCTCCCTTCACAAACACTGCTAGAGAGTAATGTGACAACCGTCACAGAAGGCGCATGTTCCCTTCAGGCACAGTGCTAAGATGGAAGAGCCCTCCCTGTGTTACAACCTGCCCCTTCCCACCCCCGAATATAAATTGGCTTATTACACATTGTGCTAATATAGAGAATTTAGAGCAGTCCAACAGCGCCTACTAACACCATATATTTTGCAATGCCTTATTAAATAATTTTCAGATGAAATAACCTGTCTGCACACATAAATTTAAAATACCTATATAATATCCTAACAGTAATAAGGAGAAATCAAACAAATAATAATGTTTATAAATATGTAAATATCCCAGTGTAACAACTTTAGAATATAAAATGAAGACAAGAGATGCTTGCTTCTTTCTTTTTTTTTTTTTTAATATTTATTTATTTATTTATTGGCTGTGCCAGGTCTTAGTTGCAGCATGCGGGATCTTTAGTTGTGGCATGCATGCAGGATCTATTTCCCCGACCAGGGATCGAACCAGGGCCCCCTGCATTGGGAGCATGGAATCTTACCCACTGGACCACCAGGGAAGTCCCAAGAGATGCTTGCTTCTAAATGTAGAATCACCATGAATGCGAAAACCACCAATGTAGACAAATATAGGTGAGCTTATTAGCAACTTAAACATCACAACTAGTGTTTTGTTACTACTGGTGATGTGATGTTTGGAAATGATGAACAACTCTTGGTAAGATTTTAAATAAAACAAAATAAAATCTTCCCTTGATTTATAAGTAGTTTGACTCCTGTATATAAAAACTACATAAAAATACTTGTGTTTATATATAAAACAGAAAAAAGGTCTCAGCTTAAAGTACTAGAAACAAAATTTTCACCTAAATGGGTATCTATTGAGACACTGGAAAGTTGTGCAGTATGTGAGCCAGTGCTTTGTTATGTGTAACTGTCCTATGTATTTTGTCTTTGGTCAATGGAATGTGGGCTGAAGGGACAAGGTACCAGCTCAGAGCCTACCTTAAGAGGCATCACGTTTCCACTCACCTTTCTCGTACTTCTGCCATCTCCATGCAAAAAACTATGAACTGGATAGCCAACTGTTCCAAGGAGGATTAAAAACCTGAACCTAATCTGCAACTTAGAGAAAACCCAGCAAAGCTCAACCTAGATCAGCCAGCCCCAAGCCAATCTACAGAGGCATGGGTGAAAAGAAATGATTATTGCTTTCAGTTACTAACTTTTGGAGTGGCGGTAAGGCAGCATGACATAGTAATAAATGTCTGGCAAATACCTGCCCACCCAGCACAGGCAGTAGGGGCAAGTATGGTTAAAGGAGAAATAGAAAAGTGAATGAGAAATTCATGATGTTGGACAGGGAATAGGTGGACACTGGGAAAATGAAGGACTGGGTGGGATCTATGGAAAAGGTAGAAGTTAATTGGTGCTATATAAACACACAATGCTGAGTCACTAGCTGTATGAGTCACTGGGTATGGTATTGGGAGAGTCCTACACGAACCACACCAACAGGTATCTCAGGAGCTCACTCTCCTACAATCACCTTGAAGGACAGAATAGGCAAAGTCTGCCACAGCCTGACAGATTCATGTAAAGGCAGGCAGAGATGAAATGAGGATTGATTAAGGCCCAAGGCTGTCGCAAAATAAAACCCTTGTCATCAAAATTCAAATCGTGGTTCATTTACCCTTTCAGATTATAAACAAGGATAGCATTAAATAACCAGTAGGCCCACAGAAGGCCCATGGGTATTTGATTTTTGTCAACATTTTTGCCTTCAAAGGAACTGGTATCTTCTACAAACCTAGCTTCTAACATTTAGACATTTTGAAAAGTAATTAAATATATCTGTCACTCTACTTACTAATGTTCTGAATTTTTAGGGTTGTTATTCAATGATAAATAGAAAAAATAATGAGTTTTAAAAATTACATATAAGCACAGGCAATGATTACAGGTTCAAATGACATAGGGATGCATTTCAAATAATTCATATATATTTTTTAAGATCTTCATATAACACCACATGACTCCATAAAGTTTCTAGAATCTACACAAAAAAACTGACTAAACTTCTAACTAGTCAAAGCAATGAAGAAAATACAATTAGATACAAGAATCAGAGTTCACAAAATAAAAACAAAGCAGTGATTATAAGTAACTATGCAATAAATTTGACAATCTGGATAAAATTAATATATTTTTTTAATGCAGCTTACCAAAACTGACACAAGAAGAAATAGAAACCTGGAGTCTTTATCTATTAAAAAGAAATGATTTTGTAATTAATCAGAGGCTTAAAAGCATTAAATTCTATACACATTCATATGAAAGTTCAGCAAGTTAGAAACAGAAGGAACCTTATCCAATCTGATAAAAGTGGAGATCAAATGACAGAACTGCCCATGAGGGACTTAGACTTGGGTCACAGGTGGAGCTGTCCTGTAGCTAATAGTGTGGAACAAATTAGGGACCATTTTCTCTGACTCTGGTATGTTGTGAAGTGGGAGTTTGGGCATCTAGAGACAGCATAGCCATGACATGCTCATGTCCCCTGGCAGGGGTAAGGCTCTGGCAAACAGTTTCCCAGACGATGGGCATGAATAAAATGGGCATCCGGGCAAGACAGGGAGAGCTGTGTTAGGCGCCTCCAGAGGAGTGAAGTCAGGATAGCAGAAGGGGTTATGACTGGAAGGGACATGCAAGGGGCTTCTGGGGCACTGGGAATAATCTCCTTCATGATCTGGGTGCTGGTTAAAGAGATGCGCTCAGTTTATAAAGATCAATTCAGCTATCCGCTTTTAATATGCGCACTTTTCTCTCTGTGTATTACACTGCCATAAAAAAGATTTTAAAATAATTTAAAAGGTTTTTAGCCTCTATGTGTCCAGTGCCAGGGGTTACAAAGATCCCCATGACTTGGCCTCTTTCCTTGAAGTTCAAGGGACTCAGAGTCTAGGGACTCGTGAGCCAAGGGACTCAGGAAAGCTCCTGTAGAGAGGCCACAGTAACACCGTGTGAGAAGCACTGCTTCAGTATGGCTGCAAGGGGACTGGGAGACTCCGAGAAAGGGGCCCGAACTCTGCCATGGAGGGTCATGAAAAGTGAGTTTTAAGCTGAGGCTTGGAGGACGGGTAGGAGCCTTTTCCGTAGACCAATGTGCAGATGTTGGGAAGGGGAGGAGGAGAGGTGGTGGGAGGGAGGACATGCCAGGTCCACGAGAAGAGAAGATAAAAAACTGCCAATCTCCAGTCCCATCAAATACACAGTCACAGTAGAATAAATAATGTCCCTCAAAGCAAAACATGCAGCGTTATTAATATAGGCTTATGATAGCTATTGGACACATAAGACTTACTGAGAACAGGGGTGGCGGGAGGAGGGAGGTCCTCAGCTTTAACAACCTAGGTCAGCAATGAGCAGTCATTCTCAAGGGCCCATGTATCAAACGCTTATAGGTATCTGCCTTTTTCCATTCAAAATGAAAACAGTTTTATGGAACATAACTAAACTAATTTATGTTCTCACAACTTTGATTACCTTACTGATATTATGGACTAGAAAAGTATCCACAGGAAAAACTGGCATTGCTTTCTACCACTTAAACATTAATTGAGACGTATTTATATTTATTAAATACCTTTGAGAAATAGCATCACAGGGACATCTTGAAATTAACTTTCACCACCTTTACTGATGCCTTAATTATAAAAGTAATATGTGCTTATTGTTGAAAACTCAAATGATTGAGAAATGTATCAAGTAAAAGTGTCAGGTCCTCTCCATCTTTTACCCCAAATAGTTTGGTCTTCATCCTTCCAGACTTTTTAACGTACCTTCATTTTTTAGTAGAGACATAACAAATATTCTGGTTAATAAACTGCTATATGTTTAATTAATAACGTATCTTCAAAATAGTTCCAGTATGTGTAGGTTCACCTCATTCATTTCAACGGCTGTGTAATGTTTCATTATTTAAATGCGCTGTAACTGATGTATTCATCCTCTGATGAGCATTTAGGTTGTTTCTAATTTTTCGCTATTGCAAATAATGATGCCATGAACACCCTTACAAAATTCTGATGATTTATCTGAATATTCTGATACCTCTTAGTATGTCTAAAAGGGAGGGACTAAGACGTCTCCCAGGACAGGGCTCATCCCACGCGAAAGGCAATTTCAGACCCGCTATTTATAACCCTAGGACAATGGGCCAGCATCAGTGGGGACAAGTAGATGTGAATACAGGACACTGTGTCACTTCAAGTGTCCTTTCACCGGCCCCCAAGCATTCACACATCCTCTAAGCTCCCCAGGGACATTAAGAGCGCATGGTGGTATCAGCAGAGTCTATGGTACTGGAGCCAGGACGTCCTGGGCAAAGGGAAGCAGGTTCGGCAGCACTGTAGTGATGTTGCTGCAGGGAACTAGGGACAAGGACTGCAGGAGTGACCCCTGAGGACTCAAAGAAACAGTGAGAAATCTTTAAAGAAGGCTGGGAATCCACAACTGGGGGAGGAATAGAACTGGAGAAATGACTGTAGAGGCTATTGTGGGTCTATAATTCTACCTCTACACGGATGTGGCCAATAGGAAACCCAGGCTGCAGATTTAATTGGATACTTCAAAAAATAATATTCTTTATACTTAAATTATCTGTGTGTTCAATGCAGCTCATACTGTGTTTAATGTGCAAGAACTCGGCGCATGCTGTCATGTGTTAAAAATAATAATAGTATGAGGGCAAACTTGAGAATGGCCCCATGGAATCACTGGAGTCACTTCTTAACTACAAACACACATAAGCACAAAAATGGCATAAAGAAAAAAATGGCACGCTTAGAACTATTAAAAAGTAATATTAAGATGAGTATATTTTAAAACAGGCTAGTCAGAGCCTGAAATGACAAAGTGGGTCACCTTCTCTACCCACTGCCAAAATGCATGGCTGTTCCCTCCTGCAGAGGCTCCAGTGCCATGTGACTCATCTGAGTAATTTAGAGCAAAGAACAAACATCTTGGATATTTCTCTTAGTAAAGTTTCAACCTTCCAAGATCACTATTTATCTTGGGTGAACCTGCAGATTTAAAAACCTGAATATTGGAGGAGACAGTATCTAAAATAACTGCTGGTGGTCCTGATTTTCCTACAAAGGCAGACCTAGAACTTCAAAATCCTGTTTCAGCAATCGCAGGAGCAGCTATGGGGAGGGAAGGCCCACGGAGGTGACCTAAGAATAGGAGACCTAAGGCTAGTTCTTCCAAAGTTCCTGATGCTCAGTCAAAAGTGTAGACACACGGGGTGGTCATAATCAGGTCAATTATAAGCCATGTATCTGGGGAAAATCACAAGTTCTCTGAGTAATGAGAGCTGCCAGGGTCATTATAAAGACGAAATATAATGCTCCCGATGCATGTGCTAAATGCAAATGTGCATAGGTTACCAGGATCCACATCATAACTGGCAAGGTCCAATGCAAAAGGAAAATGGGGGACCTTGTTCAAGGAATTTCAAAAGGTGAGGGCAGAGCATAAATCAAACAAAAGGCCCTTCCAAGTGTGAGACCCTGTGTGACTGCACATGCCACAGGCCCATGAAGCCAGCCTCAGGAGTCACCCTTCCACAGATGGCTGTACCGCTATAACTGCATAGCTGAACCTCCAGAGTACTGGGCATTTGGTAAATATTCCAGAAGCATTCAGGATTGCATTATAATAAAAAGGAAGTAGGATTTCATACATTAAAATGGAATCCTTTCATTTTACAAGACAAACATTAGGAGAAGAGAAAAGGCACCTTTTAATGCACGGTGCCTACAAAGCAACACGCTAGGCGCTTTATGTATATTTTCCCTATTTAACTTTCACACACAATCCTAAAAAGTAGATATAAAAATTACCTTTTCACAGCTAGAGAAATTAAGGCTCTGAGAAGTTAAGAAACTTGTCTATGGTTACACCATTTTTCTCAAAGAGCTCATTAATTCATCTGACAGCATTTACTGAGCTCTTCAGACACCGGGGAGAAAACAGCAAAACAAAACAGCCACCTCTCCCTAATCCTGTCCTTGGCCTCCTGGAGCTTAACGGTTTAGTCAGGAGATATAGATATTAATGAAAGAATCTCATTTTTTTAAAAAAGGGAAATGGTAAAATTAATGAGTTTCATAAACAGACTTGCCAGATTTAGCAAATAAAAATACAGGATGCCCAGATAAATTTAAATTTCATATAAACAGTAAATAATGTTTTAATATAAATATGTCTCATGCAGTATTTGAGACATTTATGTTAAAAATGAATTCAAATTTAACTGAACATCCTCTTTTTCTCTGACAACCTTATATATAAGGAAAAGTACACTGTGATGGGAGAGGGAATTTTAACCTCACAAAAGAGGTTTGGGAGGCTTCCCCAGAAAGAGAAGACTGGACTAAAATCTGAATAACATAAAGCATTAACGTGACAAAGGCATGTTGGAGCAGGTGATAGGTTGCCATGGGAGCAGAAGACTGATGTTTGAAGTTGCTAGGATGGGAGAGGTTTGGGGGTTATGTAACATGAGGTTACAGAAGTGAGCTGGGGCCAGACCCCCTAGAGCCCTGAAGGCTTTGAAGGCTAAGGTTTTCAGTCTTTATGCCACTGGACTGACCGGTTACATATGATGTTCACTCTGCCTATGCCCATCTGTCTCCACAGAGTCCTTCCCAAACACCTATCTCACTCACTCTGCCTCTGACTTACCAAAGAAGTTAGCCATCTTGAATCCTCCTTGCCAGCTAGAATGTGATTTCTCTGAGAGCTTCAAGTAGATAGTCCATAAATATCAAAGAGAACAACATAGCTTAGAAAGCCCATGCTTTCTGGGTCCTTGCTGCACTTCCCAGTACTAGTTCAAGTGTTCCTACAACTGTGGTCCCCAAACGACAGCATCCAACCCACGTGGCAGAGCCTGATAAACAGCATACTCCAGGCCCACCCATGAAACCACTCATTTAGAATGTCTAGGATGGGGCTCAGAGACCGCCATTTGAACAAGCTCCCCTGGAAAGTATGATACACATGACTATTTGAGCGCCCTGTCTATTGGGCTATTCTAGGATTCTAGTTCATAAGATTTTCAAACAGTAGCAAATGACAGGAGAAAGCACTTAGTCTAACTTGTCATAAATCTCATTGTGCTCTTGAACTGTAAGAGGGCCCAAGTGCTATAAGAAGACTAAAACCCATCAATATAGTTCTCAGTGTCTGGTCTTAATCATTTGTATCACATACAGTTCACAGGAAAAGATACAGCAGGCATGGTGTGCATTAGGTAGTCAAGAGAAAACATTTAAAATGTCACGTTAAATTGATCTGAATATCCACTTTACGTCAAGCTGAGATTATCATTTTTCAAATTTGGTCTTTTAAAAACGTTTTAACTCATACCCCTCATGGCATAATACAAAATCTAATAGACTAATTACGCTACAAAAACAAAGCCCATAGCCCCATGTAAAATTTCAGTATGAGTTAATCAAAAACATTTCTTATATTCTATTTATAAGAAAAGTTCAAATTTAAACTATAACTCATCATATATTTCTATATTTCACAGAGGAAAAGAATATTAGCACCAGAAAGGACCAAACCATCCAATTCACCCCCTCCATCCATTTCATTTTGTCACTTCGTCCCAATAAGGGAAGCCATCGTGATATGCAACCACTACTGACCCTTCCTAATTACAAGGGGTGTTTGTGATAAAACTAAATGGTGTCTTTATACCCTCTTACAACATCTTTTCAGCCAGAATTAAAACAGTAACTTCATCCTCCATTGTTATCTCAGCTGTGTCAAAAAGAAAGAAGCTTCGAATTCTACCCACTGCAACATTTTGCAATGGCTGCTCAATAAAGCTGGAATTTAAAAAGCAAAACCAAAAATAATTTAGCGATATTGGACCAAAACTGCATGAGCGGGCTGGGGGTGAGGAGCTGCCTCTCCTAGGTTTACAAACAGACTTCATCTAAACGACGAGTTTGTGTTAAACGAGCAACGATATACATGTTGTAAACCATGGCTCAGACAGAAACCTCAGCAACATAGAGCCAAGAAGCACTGGTGAATCATAGATCTTCCCCTGATGCGGCCGCATAGAATAAAAAGGACATTTTAACTTTTACTCTTCACAGAAATCTACCATTACGCATGAGTAACATGAAAAACAACATAGTGATCTGGTTAGGAAGGCATTTTGACACATCAGATGTTTTCATTCATGAAATATGTCATCAACAAGTTTCCCTCAGAAGAAGAGCTAATATCCCTAATTATAGGAAATGGATTTTCTGGTACTTGTGGTCACGTAACATACTGCAGATTTCGATGCCTTTTGCGGTAATCGCCTTGAGGGTGGAAACTGCATCCTGTTCTCTGAGGGACCTTCCACACTTACAGAATATGACAGCATTAATAATGAGTAGGATTTTTACCTAAGGGCTTGTCGGTTAGTCTGCTGCTCACACCAGAGAAGCTACTTTTATATGTCACTGGGTCATGAAAAATAAATTTGATTTCTCTACCACATCACCAGAAACATTCAGATGTAATCCAGAGCTTCTCCCCCACCCCCCTTCTCCAGAGAGCCAGCAGCTAATGGCATTCGATTTTATATTAGACTGCTAGGGAAAGTCTATTGTCTGCATTTGCTGACATTGATGGCCAAGTTTCCTTAAAGGAACAGTGCCCAAGGAAGTCTCCAGAATTTTTTAAAAGATAAGTGTTTTCTTTCTCCTTAAAGGGACTTTGATTCATAATATTTTCCATTCATAGAGAATTTGTATGTCCAAAACTCTCTGAGACTCTTTTCTCCCCAAAACAACTTTTTAATAAGAGCTAGTCTCAGCTATTTTTCACATTTCTCAAACAGGGAGGATGAACCCAAGAGGGTAAGTCACCTGCCCATAACATAAGGTGACATAACATAATACTTGGGAAAATGAGACCAGGATCTTTGTCTGTGGGCTCTTTAATAACTGCTTTTCCTCCTTCCTCCCTTAACCCCACCCCACTATCCCTCTTCGTTCCCTTTGCCACAAGTATGGCAGACTTGGGCTCATTCAGGAAAACCAGTAGAAAAAGCTCTGCCATTAGATTTCCAGAAAGTAGGGTCCTTCTTTTTTGTTAATACATAGAATGAAACATGGATTGGGCTTTTTATTCTCTACCACGGAATGCATTTGTAGTACCGTTTTAACATATTTTTAGGTTATAAAGGAGGAATGCGACACATCGTTTTGCAAGCCTTTCTCAGCTCCACTTAGAGGCCAGGCCTCCTGACAAAACTGAAGAATGGCGAAGGAATGGATTAGCCTTACGATATCTGAAGAACCTCAACAGCGAAGCTTTCACATGAAAACTTGCCGCGAGCACGAGGCCTTTCGGAACGTGCCACTGAAAATGAGTGTATGTCAAAGAGATTAATGCCAAATCCTCCTCCAGGATTAAGGATCAGAATTAAACTGAAACAACTTTCTTTCTAGCGCTGTCAGTCAGCTAAGAATGAAGGGAGGAGGTGCAAGGAGAGAGGAGACCATCAGGGAATCCCTGTGGTGACGCCTTGAAAGACGCCTTATCTTTTCGGTCCCCGGGGAGCGCCCGGCCGCTGCGGCGCCTTCCCGGCACTGCGGCGCACTGCGGAGCCTCCTGCCCACCCGCAACCCCGGCCCGGTGGGGCTTCGGTAGCCGCCCGGCGGCGCCGCCGCCCGCCCCCGCAGCAGTCTGCCGGGTCCCGCCCTGCCCCCCCGTCCCCACCCCCACGCCGCGCCGGGTAGCGGCTGTCAGTGCTGGGTGCGCTGCAGGTCATCCATCACCCGAGAGCCTTTGACGCACACGCGCGCGCTCCCGGACCGAGACTCCAGCGCCTCCCCCCCCCGCCCCCGCCCCCGCCCCCGGGTCTGCATTTGCATCACTCGCACACGTAGCCAGTGACGCTAACGCCCTCCCCTACCCCACCCCCCACGCTCCCACATCCCCCCCGACCCCGGCTCCAGCCTTCCAGGCAGCACCTCCAGCCCCTGGGACTCAGCCCTCCCTCTCCGCCTCCGCGCGCCGGGCGCTTAAGGTCCTTGCACGCCCACACTAAGGCTCTGAGTTCTGCATCTGCGTCGAGGTGCCTGCTGCCCCCTGCCAAGTTCATCACCATATTCCGCAGTCCTAGTGGGCCCAGCCCGGGGCGGTCCCCTAGGCACTCGAGAGAAAAGTCTTCCCAGTTCTAGAACCCAGGAGGAGGGGAAAGAGCCCGCCAAGAGAAAGGGTCAATTGGGTTGGGTGATCACTTCCACAGCCCTCCTCACCACCTGAAATTACTTGGGTAGTTAGTTTGTTTACGGATGATGGCCCCTCTCCCCGCTGAGCCTCACGCCAGTGAGTCTATTTCGCTGCGCCTGGCCACAGTAAGTGGTCAATAGGTTTTTACTGAATGAAGGCGTAGTGCAGGCAAGCGCAGACACTCACAAACAGCCCCGCGGGTTTCCCTGCTCTCCATCCCTTGCTTGTGCTCTCGTAGACGCTAGGCAGGGGCTTCGGGGATTTATGTGGAATAGTTTTTAAATCCCCGATGTTTCTTTTAGGCTCCCGCAGCGCCTACTGCGGCTGCCTTTGCCCTCCTGCCATCCGCACGTCTGCAAAGGGATTCCCGGCTAAAAGTTGAGCCCAAGGCTGGGTGGGGATACAGGTCTGATAGCCGGCCAGGGTTTAGGAGCTGCTTGTTTTAAAGCAGCCTGCCCCTGCCCGTCGAACCACGCAAGCAAAGGATGGTGGAGGTCCCTAGAGAAGCCGAACGTGGCCCCCACATCCCCGCGGCTGCCTACCTGCCTCCCCCGGGGATCTGGGATAAAGTGCGCCCGCATCCCCTGACCTACCCCGGGCAACCGGGGTCACTCCATCTGCTTTACCCCAGACTTCCTCGGTCCTGCTCCAGCAAAGACGCCCGGCCGGGCAGCACCTGGCACCTGCAACCTCTTCCCCGGGGGCAGGTGGGGCAAAGTTGCTCATCTAAAAGGCTACGAAAAGTTCCCCAGGCTGCAGCGCCTGGCCAGCGGGTCCGGAAAGGAAATAAAGTAGCGTTGGGAAAACCCGCCAACGCTGCCGAGGTGCCTCACTCACCGCTCCAGTCGCCGGGGACCCCCTGCCCAGGATGGTGTCAGCGCTTCAGCGGCGGCCGCCGCTCTGGCTCGCTCCTTGGGGCCGCCTCCGTCTGCCGCTCTCTCCTGCAGCGCACGGAGTGGTGACTCCTCCGAGCGGGTCAGCGGCGAGAGGAGGGGCGAGAAAGTGGCTCGGGGCTCGCACTCTGCGGACCTCCTCCTCCGCCTCCGCCGCCGCCGCCTCGCCTCCTCCCCCGCGGTGCTGCAGTGCCCGGAAACAGCGTGGCGCTAGTACTAGCGGCGCGCAGGGAGGGAGTCACTGCGCGCGTGGGAGGCGCGAGCTACGCACGATTTTCTGCTGGGTGGGCTGACGCGCCCCGGAAAGTCGGGGTGAGAGGCGCTGCAGCTGCGCGGGATGGGGGTGGGTAGGGCCATCCCCAAGTCTCTGGTACTTTTGGAGAAGTCAGGGCTCCGTGTTCGCAGCAGAATGATGGAAAGGGCCCCGGTTCTTAATTAGTCACCGGGTGTGACTATGCATTGCGCACCCGCGGGCGGCGCCTCGAGTCTGTCCCGTGGGACAACAAGGAATTCTGAGTGCTGGACCCGGCTAGTGCCAGGGGAAAGGATTTGCCTCCTATTTCTGGGCCTGGGACTGACCTGTTAACTTTGACTCGGCTTCCTGGGAGCCCCCAGGCTGGGCGAGGTTGCCTATTCCTCCTCCCCACCGCCACGCTGACAGACAAGTCGTGGCAAGGCTTGGGGCGCAGCAGGAGCGGACAGGCGGAAACTTTGCCTGGCGCCTCGCGTCACCCCAATGCCAGGTAGGGCCAGATAGCCGGACTCCCAAGCAGACATTTGAAATGGCCTTTTGGGGGGAAACTACCTAATAAAATTTTCTTTTTAAATAGCCAAGGGAATTTTGTATTTTTAGGAACATTTCGCCCCTCGCAGTGCTGGAGACCCCAGCTGGAGCTTCCCCCATTTCAAAGCGGCTGGGTTCGGCGGCTCAGGAGAAACCCGCCTCGACGAGGCCACACCCAAGGCTGGCGTGGCCACCTCGCAGCGTCGAGAGGGCGTTGCCCCCCGCGGGCCTGGCGCCGCCGCCCCTTCCTCCTTCCCACGCTCACAGCCCCCTCAGCACCACCTCCCGCGCTGCCACCTAGACGCTGCGGGAAGGGGGCCTCCCCTAGTCCCCGACCCAGCCAGCTCCGCGCTCAGGCGGAACCCAAGCGGGGTGGGAAGCGGCCGCACAGGCAGGTGCCTTCCCCGCGATCACTGCTCGGATGACGGGTGCCCCGAAGCGAGACAAAGCACAGCGCCTATGCAGGCTGCCGTGGGTAGAAACCACACACACACTATCTCCCAGTGTGTTCTATTCGTGTAAATATGCCTGGATGATTGAATGGACGGACGTGTGGATATAAATATAAATATTACATGTACATGTGCGGGGAGAAGGAGGTATCTGGCACCTTGGGCAGCCTGCTGCCCAGAGAGGGTGGTGGGAATGAGGCGGTTCACCCTGAGCAGTGTTGCAATGTGAGCTTTCCGGCTTGGTTTGTGCCACTATGTCTGATACTATGGAAGGAAGAAAATACAATCCTTGGCCTGTAACTTTCCCTTCTCTCCATTTTGGGCACTCTAGAATTTAAATTATGATTCCCGTGTCCCATGGAACCTACACTTGCTGCACTGCTCTTTGAAAGCCTGCCTGGGTCTTGTTTTGGTTAAAGACTTTGCAGTTTCCTACTGGGCATATACCCTGAGAAAACCACAATTCAAAAAGAGTCATGTACCAAAATGTTCATCGCTGCTCTATTTACAATAGCCAGGACATGGAAGCAACCGAAGTGTCCATCAACAGATGAACGGATAAAGAAGATGTGGCACATATATACAATGGAATATTACTCAGCCATTAAAAGAAACGAAATTGAGTTATTTGTAGTGAGGACCTAGAGTCTGTCATATAGAGTGAAGTAAGTCAGAAAGAGAAAAACAAATACCGTATGCGAACACATATATATGGAATCTAAAAAAAAAAATGGTTCTGAAGAACCTAGGGGCAGGACAGGAATAAAGACACAGATGTAGAGAATGGACTTGAGGACACGGGGAGTGGGAAGGGTAAGCCGGGACGAAGAGAGTGGCATGGACATATATACACTACCAAACGTAAAACAGATAGCTAGTGGGAAGCAGCCGCATAGCACAGGGAGATCAGCTGGTGCTTTGTGACCACCTAGAGGGGGGGGATAGGGAGGGGGGGAGGGAGATGCAAGAAGGATGAGATATGGGGATATATGTATATGTATAGCTGATTCACTTTGTTATAAAGCAGAAAGTAACACACCATTGTAAAGCAATTATACTCCAATAAAGATGTTAAGAAAAAAAAAGACTGCAGTTTGCGACCATGTGTGCTGCTGAAAAGTGGTCAGGCAACCTGAAGATCATACTCATTTGTATACCATGGATCCTTCTACATTAACAAATTATTTAATTATGTAGGCTAAAATTATTGTTGTCACCATGAGAAGCAAAATATGCCTCATGGGAGTGCCTATAAATCCAGCATTGGAAATAAAATTTTTAAATTTTTAAAAATCATAAATCTGCCCAGATTGCCTACATATTATATATATATATATATGTATATAAAATTCTGAGCTCTCAACTGCAAAATGTGCTGGTAATTCATTGGGTTCCCAAGTGGATACCCTCTTGAGAACTTCCCCCCAAATCTCACACTATAATGGATTATTTCTCCAGTGATAGTTCAGAAAACTATGAAACAAATCTTAAAAATGATCAACAGGCTCTGTGTTATGCTCTCTCTCCTTTAAATCATTCCCCTGTGCTGTCCATGGAAGATATTTAAAGGAGTCTATAAATTTTCTTGCCGCTGAGTTTTCATGTCTTGATGAACTTGAAGATAATAGCTCCTACAGGAAAATTCCTGATTGTGTGTTTGCAGGAAATGGCCAATTTAAGACCAGGTTGTGTTGGAGGAAGGTATTTTCATGTTGTGTCTCTGGAGCACAGCACACATTTGCTCACAGTGATGGTGTGCAGAGGCTCCTTGGCTTGCCCTCCAGGGCTGTCCTCCTTATTGGGTCTCACCTGGTGCACCCCTTGGCCCCAGGCCTATTGGATCAGGCACTCAGAACAATCTTCTTCATACCTCCATTATAAGGACATGTTTCTCACCTTAAAACACTTGCCTTGCAGGAGCTGATAAAGGGTAAAGGGGACACGTGCCTTGTCCCCACAAAATCCCAGTGTTCTAAAATCACTACACACCTACAAATCAGGAATGTTATTCCTCTGTGTAGTGGGTGCTTGTGATGCTAGAAAGCAAGCTAATAAAGACACCTAAGGAGCATCAAAGATCTGTCCTCACATCTACAAAATGGGTTCAATACAGATAATTCATACTAAGTACAGAAGCCATGGTGATTAAATTTGATACCATATTCAAGAAGCACAGTGCCTAGCACATAGTGGCCAAAGAATAAATGTTAGTCCCCTTTCCCCTTTTAGTAACCAGAGCGAGGTTTTCCAAAGGCTGTGCCATGGAGTGCTAGTTCTATATGATGCCCCTGCAAGCTCAGAGGAAGCCTAGCTTCCAGAACTAGGGTCTAGAGAGAGCCTCACACCCTTGCAGCATGGCCACACCTTTCCAGTTCTCCTTACTTTCATCATCAGGAATCAAGAGCGAGGCATAGACACCCACCCTTCTCACCCCCCAATACTCAGAGCTTTCCCAACACTCTGTGTCTTGAACCTAATATTAATCTGATTAAGCCCTTAAAGCCTGTCACAAGCAGCCCCAGAATTCCAAGTGCACTTCTCTCCCCTACATTCTAATGCTCATAAGGCTCAGCACATCCTGTATCTTGTCCTTTTCTCCCTACCCAATTCCTGAAACCCTTGACTAGGCCTTATGGAATGCACAATCCACCATTAGCAAAATGTCCTTTATCCTCAGCCTCTTCTCTGAATGTTCCCTTCACTTCCGGCTCTCATGGAAGCCTCGTTCTCCCCCCAGGAGGCTGCTCCCCTGCAGCCCTCTCAAGTGGTGACTGTTTTTTCCTTCTCCAGTTCTTATATCACCGTCAGGAGGTAGGAAGGTGATGTCTTTCTTGTTCCTCATTGCTGCTTCCAGAACATTCTTCATCCCTTCTCCCTAAAACCTACAGCTTTGAATCTCACCCCAACAGGTTATTTCACCCATTACTTTTTTTTAATTGAAGTATAGTTAATTTACAATGTTGTGTTAGTTCCAGGTATACATGTATATATGTTTGTGATTCGTGTACATGTATATATGTTCTTTTTCAGATTCTTTTCTATTACAGGTTATTACAAGATATTGAATATAGTTCCCTGTGCTATATCATCCACTAGCTTTGTTTGTTTGTTTTTGGGGTTTTTTTTGCGGTTCGCGGGCCTCTCACTGTTGTGGCCTCTCCCGTTGCGGAGCACAGGCTCCGGACGCGCAGGCTCAGCGGCCATGGCTCACGGGCCCAGCCGCTCAGGGGCATGTGGGATCTTCCCGGACCGGGGCATGAACCCGTGTCCCCTGCATCGGCAGGTGGACTCTCAAGCACTGCGCTACCAGGGTAGCCCTACCCACTAGTTTTAAATGTCGATTTCATGTTCAGACCTCCAGGTCACTCTGCACCTTTCCTGACAATTTTAGCTCCTTGCTTAAGGTCACTGCCTAAACTCTAACCCTGCCTTAATCCGTGCAAATTTAATATACACAAAGATGTTCATTCCAACCAGTAGTACTCTTAGTCCTGAGCAACCTTTGATGAGGGGACTCTGTGCTTTAGAATGTCTTACTTAAAAGTAAAAAATTTCCAAATTTTCTTTAAACTGTGAATTCAATTTAATATTGGGCTGGTAATTTCCCAGGGCACAAAAGGAAATGCACATACTTTTTGGAGGAGCTCTCCTTCTTCCTAGCCTTCAAAAAAATTCCCCCAAATAAGTTTTTAATGGAAATCAGAAGCACACAACTGAACACACAAGGAAGGATGGCACCATGAAGGAGAGTCAGCAGATGTAACAGAAGAAACTTCAGTCTTTCCTTTAAAAAAGACTTCAAATGTTGGAATTATCGGTCACGATTCTTATTTTACTTGAAGAAAAATAAAAGACAAGCTTAAAAATATTTGTAAGCAATAGGAAACTGTAAGGAATGACCAATCCTATTTGAAAAGGCACCAAATCAACCTTCTATCCAACTCTGCTGATTGCCTTACCAACATCCAATCCAACTTCCACACACACATACACATCTATATCCCTCCTTAAAGAACCCTGATTTTATTCAGGGATCCACCAGTTTTTTAACTGCACACATACATTTAACAACACAGTTTTACACAGACTACTAAGTACTTTTCTTTGTATTTTACAGAAGGGCTTGAATTCTATTAAAATTCATACCGTCACAATGCCAAATCTATAATTTGTTTAGAGTTTAAAGCCTTAATGCTAGTAGTCATCATTATGACTATTACATTAATAATATAATATAATAATTATTAATCATGACTGAAAAATAAATTCAAGAAATAGTAAATAAAATGTTATATGGTCTCATGTGCCCTGAAGGAGGTGGTGCCTGATTTGGAGGAGTTTTTGCTATATCCAAATAACCTCCTATTTTGAACTTCTGTGACTGCAGCTTCATGAATTGTTAAGTTCCCTTTCTGCTAGACATGACACTACCAATCTTTTTTACTTGATGGCCAGGTCTTTTAAGATCTGTACAAACAATTACAAAATTGAAGTATATGCCCCTCTTTCTAGGTTCTGGGTAGACTTCTTTTACTAGTCATTTCTTTCAAGGTTGCATCCATTCAAATGTAGATCTGAAGCTTGTTGGGCCTCAGGAGAATGCATCCAGTCCATTCTGCCATTATTGGTACTGAAATTCCATGGCAGCAGCAGCCCACATCTTTTCTCCCAGACGGCTCCACCACCATCTTCCTCCTGCTGCCAGAGAGAGGGATGCCTACTCTGACCCCTGACCCCTGCAGTGAGCCAGCAACCACCATTTTTCACATGGCTTTTTCACATGGCCACATGCTTTAGGGGTTGGCCTCAGTACATCTTGATTGGTCCAAACCAGTCACATAATCCCATTCCCCTTTCCAGTGATTGGTTTTGGGCATAGACATGTTACGCAACTTTGGCCAATATGTGAAGGGAATGGTTTCCTCACTTCTGAAAATATGAATGAAGAACAAAAGTCTCATTTCTATTTTTAGACATTATCATACCTAAATGTGACATATAGAACTTCTGCAAATGTCCTGTAGTCACGCAGGGGAGGTAGTCTAATGACAAAACACATGAAGGATATAAGAACCAAGCGTATTTCAGAGAAGTGGAGCCAGAGCCCTGTACCACACCTGGAACAGCCCTACCTCTGTTGTGTAGTAGTGAATTTCCTTATATTTAAAAAGCAACTTCAAGTGAAAGTCTTCCTCGAAACTGAAAGCATTCTCACGCTTACACTATTCCCAACTCTAAAAGAGTATCTGGCACATGGAAGATTCTCCACAAATGTCTGCTGAATTAAATTGAGCTGTGTGTCAAGTTCATTTCTATTGAGAAAACAAGAAGGACGTCTCCATCTGTTGGTCCCTAGATCATAGGTTCTGTTTGGCAAACATTTGCTTAAAGCCATAATGGCTTCAGGATCTTAACAAGCGAAACGGAAAATTTAGGAGTCCAGATGGAAGCCTGAAAATGAAAAAAATTAGCTCAGTGAAAACTCAAGTTCTGGAAGGACCTTCTGCTCAGATTGCCAGGGAAGGTGCTGCCCCAGGCAGGGTCAGGAAAAAAGAAGCTGAAGAGATCTCTAACCTCCTCTGGTGGCGCAGAGGGGAAGGCAGCGTGTCACCTAGGAGTCTGTGTGAGTGTAGAGATGGGGAAGGGGCTGGAAACGCCCACAGGAGACATCCCTTGGTAAAAAGAGGCAGAATTTGATGTCTGGAAACCTTTCTTGTTGAGGAAAGAGATAAAGGAAACTGTAAGCTGCTCAGGGCTGTACCCTAGGTATACTCCATGGGCCCATAAGTGTCCCCCTCTACACAGTTTTTTCCCGTAGGCATCTGCACGTCTAGAATAAAGTAGATTTGTCACTCAGAAAATGTCTAGCCTCGGTGCAGGTGACTACTGGTAAGACACAGTGGGGAGGCTGTGTTCCTGAGGTCTCAGTTCCAGGACGAAGAGCCCCCAATACCTGAATAGGGGCAGAGAAATCAGGAGCCACATCACACGACATTGTAGGGGTCCCAGTTTGGGTTCGGAGACGGCCCAGAGAAGCACTGCTCTGAGTAGGCAACTCGCCAGCTCCAGACAGCTCTCAATGACTGCACAGTGCCTTCAAATGAAGTGTAAATGCCTCAGCCTACCCGTATGTGTCTCATGTCAATTCCCACCAGAGCGCCTTCGGCACAGAGCAAGCACCGAATGACCAAGGGGCCAGGATGACTCTGCCAGTCTGTGACTTCAGCCACCCCGGTGCTTGCACGATGGGCCCGGGAACCCTCAACCAATGAGGGGTGGGAGTAGATGGGTACTTATCTTGGCGTTCTTGCCGCATGGAGGGACAATTCTGAGGACTGTTCCATAGAGTGGGATGGCGCCCAGGCGCCCATAGTGTTAACCAACTTATTAACCATTAATTTACTGACTTTCCTCCCTTCCTTGTCTCATCTCCCCGCCTGCTCAGTGTACTTCACAGGATCACCTCTTCAGTAAACTACACGTACTCACACCCTAACCCCACACTAAGACAGCCTGCTATGCAAAGCCAGCCATAATCAGCTCCACACTCTGATAGCTCTTAGGTTCAACTGCATGGATGGCCCGCATCACTGACCAGCTTGCGTCTCAGTAATTCTGCCTCATTTCCTCCAGCCCCCTTTGAAAGCCCACAAACTTCCCCAACACAATGTCTTGTATATAAGAGGTGCTATTTTGAATAATTGTTCAAACAATTAATTAACTTTCTACATTCCTTCTTGAACTTCTCTTTCCAAAGTGAGACTTATCAAGGGTCTTTGCATATGCAACACTGACAGCTTCAAATTCTGCAGTGCCTTCTTTGGAGGAGTAACAATGCTACTATACCCTGAGAAACCTCTAGCATGCCTACAGTTTTAATGTGTGTTTTAATTTAGAAAAAAAAAACACAGGTGCCCACTTTGTGGCAAGAGGAATCCCTCTAAATATTTTCCTTCTCTTTTTCTTTCAGTGACTTCTGTTACTGCTCTAAGCTCTATAGCAAGTGCTCTGGATTATCTGTATCCAAATGATTTATAGCTCGAATATGAATATTCCCTTTGGGTCTTCCATATTATCACTGGCTGGATTTTCCTTTTTAACATTCGACCACAGGTTTGTTAATACATTGAATTCTATTAAATTATTTTCCTGCTCCAGGGAGAATTATTGTTTTCATGTTCAGAATTTGTCTTGCATAATCTTCCTGCTCCAAATTAGTGTTCTAACACTTGGGTTTTCCTTTTTAATAATAGACATGCTGATTTCCCCCCATATGATCTAGCTATTTAAAATGTATGTAGCATGCTTTCAGGAAGTTAGATTCACTTCTGTTTTTAGCATGACCCATAGGTATTGGTGCTGACCAACTTTGGGCCACAAATGGCTTTGTATTTTGAGAGATAGCAACACCATGAATGTTGATGGAAAATGTTGGTATTAATAGTTGGTCTAATTCATGTTTTCTCTTTCTCTACACTTAGACTAAATCCATTCCCTGCTGATAAAAATATTTTAAGAACGAACTATCTTTTTGCTCCACTCCCAGTCCGAAGAAGAGTTTTCTGGGTGTTATATTGACCATTTCCTGCATAAAAATGCATCCTATGTGGACATTAGATCTCCCATGATACAACTTGAGCTCATTTCTGTATTCGATGGCAGCCCAAAACTATAGGCTCTTTAATAACAGGACATGAGGGATCAGGTGAAGCTTCCTACACACTTGCCAGGGGTTCTCTGCAAATCCCAGGAAGGTAGCTTCCCACCTTCACGACTGATGCAAAGTAAAATCAAGATGATCCCAGGTTATTATCAATTCCAAGGGAGGGAGTAGGGAAGTCTCATTTTGGCATTAGGACTAAGCGACAGTTTACCAAAAGTTCAGTGTTTGGGGCTACAGGGCACTTCCATGCTCCTTGAAGTGCTGGGGAAGAAGCTTCTTTCCACCCCCTTTCATTCATCCCATGAGAGGCAGAGTCGGGTTACTAGTGGGTGCCTTAAAAGTATGGTGGTTCCATCTTGTCCCTCTGACTCTACCTCAGATGTCACCTTAATGCTGTGAAATTCCTGCTTCCAAAAGAGGTAGCCCATTTCTGAAGGCTTTCTAGGGATGTAGGCTCAGGCACCCCTTGGAAGAGCAGAAGTTGGCCCAGGATTTCCATTGAAGAAATCTCAAAAATACATTTCTTTAGGTTATTCCAGAGGTAATGAAGACATGGTACAGTGGGTAGAGGATATTCCAGAACACTGGTTCTCAGAATGCTCAGTAAAGAGACTTCCTTGGCGTATCATCCAGGCAGGTAAGACCAGAAGATGGCTGCAACTTAACACACAGGCCAAATCTCATCTCGGTAAAATACAGTTTCCAAGGTCACCTTCCATGAGTCACCTTTCCAGAAGAAGACGAGATCCAGACACCCTGGGACAAAGAGTTTAGTGATCAATGGGAATGGTCAGTGGTCTTAGAGGTGATTGTGCTAAGACAGAATCCTGGAGAAGGCAGGTGTTTGTATTCTTACTTGTAAAGGACATCATCATTCTCATCAGGAAAGAAGAGGAGACTGAAGTGCCACTGTCACAACTTGCTATCTGTACCCTTATAGAGGGCCTTGGCCTTGGGGATAGTAGACACTTGCCTGGTAGAACAAGGCCTGGGCATGAGATCAAAGGCGCAGTTGTCTCTATGGTGGGAGGTGAGGGAACCTCCTCTTCCTTTTATCTGGAAACACCTATGCACAAACAGGGCACTTGTTGAGAATCCTTAGAGCAAGGGCAGCAAGTTGGCATAACTCTGCTTAGAACATGGGCAGGTGGGCAGCAGAGATCTGAAAAGAGTTCAGGTTGGTGAAGTCTCCCAGAAACTCAGGGCACTATGCCTGGTCTTCTCTGCCAGGATGAGAGAAGCCTAGCATCCTGGGTGTGGGCTGAGGCTCTGGGGCCCTGGGCTGGTCTTGGATGTGAGGCAGGACTAGATTCCAGGCTGAAGGGCATGGAGGGTGATCTGAGAGCTCCCAGGAATGCAGCCAACGTGACAAGCCAGCAGACAGTACAACTGAGACAGTGCTCCAAAGGGGCTTCACAGAGCTCGAATCCAGGTATGAGGCCTGTGACAGCATGGAGTCTGCAAACCATAGGAAATGAAGCTGAGCAACTTAGGCAAAAAAAAAAGTACCAGATTGGAAGAAAAACGAGTCAGTCAGAATCCCAGGAAGAACTGAAGAGCCAGATGTGGGAAAGACAGGAGCCACAAGATTGCTGAACTCTGAGAAGCCTCTTTTAGGGCTCTGTCTTCGAAATGTTCCAGCTGCCTCTGCCTTTAGCTCTTTGTGACTAGCCTGGGATTCTCAGGAGAGTCTGAATGGGCGCATGAGACACATGCCCACTGGGATTCACAGGGCCATTTGGGAAAAAGAAAGTGCGATGCGGTTCCCAGAGGAACAGAGAGGAGGGGGTTCTGTGTAAGACAAAACAAGAGATCTCCACATCAGGGCAGCTGAGTGGCACTCAGGGGTGTGGGAGCTTCATTGGAAAGTAGAGAGTGCAAGGTGGAGAGACCCAAGGCAAGGGCTGTTCTGCAGCCCCAGCCAGGCACGAGGATGAGGGGAGCTCCCTACACACATGGCAGCCATCAAGTCAGACACATGGCCTGTAAGAAGACGGCAGCCCCTTCCCTCCTTGGTTGAGTCTCAAAGCATATGGTGACGATATAGAAAATCCGTACCCCAGATTCTTGGCAGAAAGTGACTATAGCTGCTCATTTCTTTTTTTTTTTTTTCTATTGAAGAACCATGGTTTTAATAAGCTCAGATTCTGATGGTACAGTATAATTCATTAGGCCATGGAGGCAAAATTAAAATGATATGGGTCATATGCTCAGATTTCCTGCCAAAAATGCTTTAAGTGCTGCAGAAATTAGGAGTGATGCTTGGATAGTATATAGCTGCTCATTTCTTATCAAGAGCTCAATTGTAACAAAAAACACTTTTTTTTAGGAAGGGCCTAAAGACCAGCAATGCATCCATTTGATACTTTGAATGTTATACTTGTATTATGTCAGACCATCTGGGAAAGCTACATACCTGTGATGGTTTTCCTTTTTTTTTTTGTACTTTACTTTTCATTGTAGTTTGCCAGTTTTATTAAGTGTACTTTGATGATATGCCATCAGCCTACATATTAGGATATTATAAGAAACAGTCTCATTAGTATGGCAGGGGTTGGGAGGGAATGATGGTGAGGGCTTTGGTCACTAGGTCAGTCAGCACAGCCTCTAATTAATCACAAGGGAAACTTTCTTTCAATTTTTAGTATTAGTAAAAGTTATGATCCTTCTATACAAAGGGTTTATTTTGTCCTAGTTATACTTTATCCTCTTATACAGGTTTTGGAAAAACTCCCCAGTTCTTGGAGTGTTTCAGGATTTAAATAAATAAGAATATAGACAAAATTATTTTTTCAACCTTTTTAGGTCAGATAATTGCTATTATGTTAACTATTTTGAAGGGAAAAAATTGGAAGCTGTCCGATTAATTATGAAACTAGGAAACCGTGATATAAAAAACTTCACAGCAATAATACAAAAAGAGCAAAAACTACAGACCAATCTCAGTCATGAATATAGACACAAAATTTCTAAAGAAATTGCCAGCAAACTGAGTTTGGCACAATGGCAACAAAGAGGGGAAGCAAACCATGACATCATAGGTTTTACCAAGATGAAAGTATAGTCCAGTATTGAAAAATGTGTTAATGATAATCATATGGTCACATAAGAAAATCCTATGATTGTATCTCAATATATGTTGAAATGTTAATCCTTAAAGTTTCACACTCACTCTTGACTCATTAGTAACCTAAGTATAGAGAAATACATCCTCAAAAATATATTTATATCAAACTGACAGCCATATTATTATTGGGGAAATACTGGGGGCCTTCCTGTTAAAATCATGAATGAAATAAATAAGCCCATTATCATCATTATTTATCTTGGTTTTACAAGCACTGTTCATGGAATAAGAGTATGGACTGAAGATTTGAGACATAACCATGTGAAAAAAGAAGAAACTCTCATTATATACAGATGTTGACTATACATGTATAAACATCAAGAAAAAATTTCAGCAAAATGAATGAATATAGATAAAAATCCAAAAGTCCATAGTTACTCTATATATTGGCAATAACTATTATAAAGTATAATGGAAAAAAATCTTATTCACAAAAGCAACAGAAAACGTAAAACACTCAAGAGTAAACTTAGCAAGAAAATCGTGGGAACTCCATGAATAGAATCACAAAGTTATACTAAAATACTTAAAAGAAAAATTGAATATATGGAGACACATATTCTTGAATGGAAAATCTGAATATTGTAAAGATGTCTGTTCTTCCGAAATCAATATATAAATTTAATAAAATACAAAATCCTTAAGGAATTTGGAAAATGTTATCAAAACAATTGTAAGTGTACCCAGACAAATAAAATAGGTAAGAATTGCTTAGACATTTTTGGTAAAAGAACAATACTGAGCACCCATTCCCCACACATAATAACTGAGGACAATAACTCGGTTTGGCACTGGCATAGAATAATTTGTAAAGCCGGTGAAGTGTAACAAATGGCCAAAACAGACCCTATCATATAAGTGTTTTAAATAAATCACAAATAATACTACTACCAATTCAATGAGTGCTTCCAAAGCCTGCTGTGGAGATTTGATTAAATAACAAGGGAAAATTTTTTTAAGTTAAAAACAACACAAATAGCATGAGAAAGAAAATTGGTAAATACTTGCAACAAATATGAAAAAGATCAATAGACTTGATAGCCTTAATGCACAAAACACTCATACAAATTATTAAGGAAAAAAATGAGGGCGGGGGATGAGTGAAATAGGTGAGGGAGATTAAGAGGTACAAATCCAGTTATAAAATAAATGTCATGGGGATGTAGTATACAGCAGAGGGAACATCATAATATTGTAATAACTTTGTATGGTGACAGATGGCAACTAGACTTATCATGGTGATCATTTTGTAATGTATAAAAATATTGAATCACTATGTTGTAAACCTGAAACTAATATCATATTGTAAGCCAATTATACTTCATTTTAAAAAATAAATAAGGCCTTAAATGGGAAAAGGAAATAAATGGAAATTGCCAGGGAGGAATTACCAATGGTTAATGAACAAATACTCAATTTCACTAGTATTACTGAATAAAATACAGTTTAAAGCAACAATATATTTTTCATCATAAAAAAATTTTATATGAAAATTATTTATTAACTACCTTAGATCACACCTATGTTAAGAATTTAAAGCAGTTAAAAAATATAATGATATAAAAATTATTTTTAAGGTAAGAAAATCAAATCAAAGCCAAAATAAGGTCGAACAATAAGCCTTCTGTGAAACTGGAAGATGAGCCACAGCCTGACCTCTGAAATCCCTGGTTGCCAAATACAGAAGGCAATACAGGGAATTGCAGGGCTCCATGTGATTACAGACACCAGTTATTTACTAGGGACACAGTTTTCCTTGGCAATCAAATCTGAGAGCAGTTTCTCCCCTATGATTTTTTAAAGGGTCAGTAAGTGACAGATCATGTCTTCAACAGCACCTGTACAAAAAGAGTTGTGCATGGTTTTTTCTCACAGCACAACTTGATGTGAACCTCAATTTGGTTATTTTTTAAAAGGGAGAGGAGCATACGAAAATGAGACACAGAACACTGGTTATAGAAACGTCCTTTCTGGGGCCTCCCTGGTGGCGCAGTGGTTGAGAGTCCGCCTGCCGATGCAGGGGACACGGGTTCGTGCCCCGGTCCGGGAGGATCCCACATGCCGCGGAGCGGCTGGGCCCGTGAGCCATGGCCGCTGAGCCTGAGTGTCCGGAGCCTGTGCTCCGCAACGGGAGAGGCCACAACAGTCAGAGGCCCGCGTACCGCAAAAAAAAAAAGAAAGAAACGTCCTTTCTGATGGCGGTTTAAATTGGTGCTGCTCTTTGTGGGTTTAAGGAAACAATTTTCAGTACATTCCAAGAGCTGTAAAATCATCCCTGCTATTTGATGCCGTAATCCCCTTTCAGACTTTGACCTAAGGCGGAACCCTAAACACAGAAAACCTTACCCGCAAAGTTGTTCAATGCAATATTATTTACAATGACACAAAACTGTAAACAACCTAAATATCTTACAATAGAAGACTGGCTTAGCATGCTATGGTACACCTGGGTACACCATACAAATGTTTCACTGTTATGTGAACGTTATCACTCAGTGATACTAAGTGAACAGTTTCTAACAACATAGGGAAATCTTTAAATTATATTGAGTATAAAATTGTATATGCAGTATGATCTCAACTACATATACTATATGTCTAACAGAATTACATGAAGGAAATGTTCATTATTTTATATTTTTCTATACTTGTCATAAAAATAAGAAATATTTAAGAAAAAATAAATTTTAAAGTTCAGAGAAGACAGGCGGCTTATTAAATAGATGTAATGACCGTGCTTAGTGTACCTCCCTCTACGTTTTTTAATCTCCATGCCTCTGAGCTGGGTCAAGTGTTTTATCATGTCTGATTTTTAAGATTTCTGGTTTGCTGTCTTCTGACAGATATGCAGGCCACTGGCCTGGATGCAGAACGCCTAAACGTTTTACTTTAAAAAGTATATCCCAGTTCATATTGTTAGTCACAGGTTACTGTTGCATAATATATTCTAAGAATTTTATTAAGCCAGAGATAGTATATTTCAAACACCATAAATATATCCATTTGCTGAGGTTACATACACTGAAGATTCAGATCATTATTTTGTTCCTCCTTAAAATCTTGTTTTTATATTATAAACAATAATTCTGAGGGACCAAAACATTCAGAGAATTTTTTTTCTAGTGAAGTTTAAAGTTTGACATTAAGACCTATAAACAACATCAAAACCAACCTTTCGCATGTCAAAGACAGCAATAAATTACAAGGTTTGTTTTCCTTTTAAAGTTTCCTTTAGAGATCATACTTATGAGAAAAAGAAGAGGTGAAGATAGTTTTCCGTGTTGTTCCTTCGATTATTCATAAGCACAATATTCTTAGAATTTTTTTTTTTTTTTTTTTTTTGCGGTACGCGGGCCTCTCACTGTTGCGGCCTCTCCCGTTGCGGAGCACAGACTCATCGGCCATGGCTCACGGGCCCAGCTGCTCCGCGGCATGTGGGATCTTCCCGAACCGGGGCACGAACCCGTGTCCCCTGCATCGGCAGGCGGACTCCCAACCACTGCGCCACCAGCGAAGCCCAGTGAATAGAGCATTTTGATGTTCTCAGAACACTGATATTTAAAGGAGGAAAGGCTTGGGAAAGGTTGATCTCAACCTTCTAACCATCTCCATCTAGTTCCTGCCAAGAAACAAACTGGGTTTCTACTATGAGGGGTTAGCAGAAGGAGGGAAACTATGAGGCCCTCCTTGAGATCTGAATTGTAAGCTCCTTGTAGGCAGGAACAATTTCCTTCTGATTTGCTCTGAGTAGGACCTAGTGAAACACCCCCCAAGAGAGGGGTGTTTAATAAAAGCTTTGGAGGATGATAATGGAGAAAGTGACATGCCACTTGCAAAACTAAAACAGAGATCCAAGCCAGGGGACTCACCCCAAGTAGAAACAGTTACTTACATAATAGGTGTAATGCACATATTGATTTTTTGTGTTGTTTTGTTTTTGCTAAGGTCACACTTCGAGGATGGCTCCTGCACCCTGGGAGGAGCCCTGCTGAAGGCAGTATCCCACTTCCTCCCACATCCAGGGCCTGAGCTCCATGGTGTCTCTGAAGAAGGCCCTTACCTTAAGATTTATGGTCTGCTTTCTCTTCCAGTCCTTTCTCAGATTTCTATTCCATGTTCTCCTCCCCTGTCCTGAAGTCTAGTGTTAGCTTTAATCTCCCCTCCACATTGTGCAGTGGTTAGGGTTTATCATGCAACATGCAAAATATTGATACTAGCGTACAGTGGGAGTGTACGTAGTCATATTTATGCTGCAACACTCTTCACACTATTCTGTCATTTCCCTTCCTTATCATCTCACTCCTTTGTCACTATTCACTTTATTCTTTTTCTATTGTTTATGTATGTTTTGATTAAGAACACTCAGAAGCATCCAGGGTTACATCTGCCTTTCTGAATCACTCTCAGGATATCACATATAACTGTTTAAAAATTGTTTATATTTCCTTCAAATGTGCTCTAGAAACACTCAGAGTAAAGAAAAAAATGAATACATCCTTTAAGAATTAAATGCAAATCTCTGGCAGAGGCAAGGTTACAAAATTGCAGTGTTGAATAAAATTGTTTGTTATTAAAAAAAAATTGTCCATCCCTATATCTCTCAGAGTTCTTAGTTGTAAACAAAAGAGTATGAGACAATTCAATGAGAAAAGGAATCTATTAAAGGAGATTAGGTAGCTCACAGTATGTCTGAGAGAACCACCAAAGGATCAGGTGTACAGTCTACACACTGAGAGTTAATGTCCCAACCGCACTAAAAGATGCTCCAGTGGCAATTTCATGGCCACCAACATGGGGCACTGATACCATAATGCTACCACTGATGGATGGTCAGAACCTTCACCACCGCCTTTGCCTGGAAATGGCTACCCTAGTGTTTGCTCTCCCACGTTCTTTTCTTCTGAATCGAAGCCTTTCATAAGGATATCCTGGGATTGGCAGAGCCTGGGACACATACCTGTGCCTTTGCTGCAAGGGAAGCTGGGAAAGAATTTCTAGCTTCTCCCTGGGGGGCGGGGAGCAGCGGGGTGCGGGGGAGGAACACAAAATATAAAGAATCTCACAAATACACAGGCAACAGAGCAAGACAATTCAATAGGGGTAAACTATTCACCAGCTCCGGGGAGAGGAGTCCTGTGGAGGGACAGTCACTTTCTGATTAGATACAGGCAATCGCATTTGATGATGCACGGACTAGTTTTAGCATCCAGTGTAAAGCAGGTGATTCTAATGAGCTGGGAGAGGTGTTCAGAGAGTTAAGGAAACTACATGGTGTGAAGGAAGCACTCACCTTGTGGGGAGAAGTGGGATGACTCAGGCAGAGCGGGGGAGAAGTGGGATGACTCTCACCTTTCTCCCAGCGTGTAAATTTGAATGCTTGCTTCATGGTCAGAAAAGCCCACGCAATTCAAAGGAGATACTGCTTTGTTCTCTGTACCTCTGTAAAAGCTTATTTGGGCTTAATTAAAAGCAATTCCAATGACTTGGCTGACTGCCAGGGTAAGAAATGTAATATTACTTTTGTTACTTTCATCTTCAAATTCAGCATGTGACATGGTTCTCAATAAAGAGCCTTTCATACTTCTCAGGAATTTTTGCCAAGTCACTGTAAAGCAGTAATAGAAACTGAACACAGGAAAATTACATAGTTGTTTTTTTTTTTTCAGGTACATAAAACCCCTGATGCCCAAACTCACATAACCACTGATCCGACCCCTCCCTCCTTTCCCCTCTTTCGTACTCTAAAAATTGCATCAAATAAAAAACTTGCCTGGTTTTTGTTAGACAAAGATGACAGCAGGTTTTATAAATATTTTAGGGACCATTAAGTTACTTGCCTCAGGGATAAAGAAAACTCAGGAACATTTTAACTATTTCAGTTCAACATTCTTTCCTGGTTTCATATACTAAGAAGGTATAAAAAATGAACCAAAATATATACAACTCCTTATAAAGAAAATATTGTTTTTGTTTTGCATTTGACATGGATATCATTCTGTAGATTACTTGACCCTTTTTTGCAGTTCTCTTGATGTATATTTATATCACAATGTCCATTTTAGAAAGTTTCAAGTGAATGAATACAGTAGCATAAAGTTTAGGGTCAGGTTTCCATGCCTCTGTGTACCCTATAAAAGCATGCATGTGGCAGGGCCTCAATACATATTAGCTGATGAATATAATGGTGATTGATTCTCTATCCCAAAGATAAGAGTACAAAGGGAGAAGGTAAGGTCTATTATTACATTAAGATATAACTCTTACCCAGAATACAATTTGGGGTGGAGGGAGGGTAGTGTTTCATCTCTTTCTTTCTGACATGGCTATTCTTGGAACCAAGCTAAGCTCCTTGCTGGAGTAAAGATGACAAATCTAGGCTTTGAGAAATTATTAGAAAATAATATGGGAAATAATTTTAGTTATTTGTTCTCGTAACAAAAATAATAGAAAACACTTATGTAACCCAACATTCCATTCTTTATCATTAGTCAGAATATTATAATACAGTTTTCTAAAATATACATGTACTTATCTTAGTGTTCTGAAGTGATCTTGAAGCACTCTTTTTTATATTTTAAACTGTGATTAGATTTGCTTTGTAATACTAATATCAAATTTCAACTTCTAGTCACACTCATAAGGCAAATCAGCTTCCAATTTATTCTGTTCAAATTTAATTTCGTAATAAAAAAATAGAATGTTCAGTGCTTGTTGGAATATTCTCCTTCAGCTCTTAGGAAGTTCACAATCTGTGTCTGTATTCTAATAAGCACTTAAAAGTATGTCTTTACCAATATTTATTTCCCTTCCCTCTAAGCTGTGTCTCCATAGACAAGAGAATTTAATTAGCCATGACAGTTGCAACAAATAAACCTGGTTTGGTTCTGGGCTGGCTTCAGGTGTGTGATAGGATTGGACAGGAGATGATTAGGTTGGAGTTGTCCTGGCAGTAGATCGCCCAAGTGTTGCAATGAGCTCAGGGCTGATGGAGGGGATCTGGTGTACCCCAGGATAGATCAAAGATCTGAAATGGGCTCCTCTTGGAACAGGGCATAATTCTCACCTCAGACTCAGAATACGTCTGGGTTATTCATGGTCATGTCAATGGAGGTAGTTCAGGGGAAGGGACAGTTTCAGAGCTCTCCGTAATACCTTTCTTCTCACCATAGCCAATTTCTTGTCTGCATTTGCACTCCTGGCATTAAGCCAGACATAATGCCTGGCTCATAGTAGATTTATCCAATAAATAAATGCAAGCAAGATGAGACATCAAATATGCCATAACAATACTTCTGTGTGGAACAAATTTTAACCAAACCGAAAATAAATATTCTCCCTAAAAGAAAGATATAATCCTTAAATAGTCCTTATAAAGTACATCTCTAAAGGATACAGCAAAAAGAAAAAAATGAATAATTCAAATCACTCATAAACATTAACCTTGTTTCAAGGAAAAATATTTTTTTGTTTGCCATAATCTTCCAGAATGACCATAAACCTTGATCAAAACTATTAGACCAATTAGTGAGACTTTAACTTAACCCAGAATAATGATAAAAGTAATTTCAGCCAGTCACATTGCTCTATACTTTTACTTTCATTATAGTCCCAGACACCCACAAAAACCCTAAGTGATAGGCACTGATATGCATTACAGGTGGGGAAACTGAGTCTCAGAGATTAAATAACTTGTCCCAGGTCACATGTCTAGTTAGCAGCAGAAGCAAAATTAAAACCTATTACATTTAACATATGAGTGAAGGACTGCAGCTCTGGTTATACTATGAAGCTAATTTTATGTAAAAATTCCTTCCACCTTTTTTCTTCTCATTAATTATGATTAATAGTTTCCATCTCTATAGTATCTTAACTGGTAATATTGCATTTGATCCTCACCATATCCTATGAGGTTTGTAGGGAAGATAGTAGGACCTTATTTTCATAGACGTGAGAAATTCAAGCTCAGAAGTTTTGACGTGCCCGAGTCACAAAGCTGGTATGGACTCAGAATCCAGTGATCTTTTCATAACACAAACCGCCTCATTGAAGCACACCTCAACATTAACAAAGAATGGGTATTAAAGAGGCACAACTGAACTACCTAAAAACAAAACAAACAAATAAACAAAAACTGTGCGTATTTGACAAAACGATAGTTCCAGACCAGAACTAGTTATGGTAATCTATTTTTTTAGACTGTAAAAAACAAAGCCATTGTAAAATTATTTCCTGCAAAATGATTTTGGACAATGAAAATGTCACACTTGGTCTTTGACTGGTTTGGCACAGATGCAAACAGATCAACCTCACAGCATCACTCATTGATCAATTAACTTTCTCCCGGTCCATGACTAAAGACTGAATATGTGACCTCTGAACCACAGAATCAAAATATCTGCTATTTGATCTGATGGCTGGTACATTCCAGACTAAAATATATTTCTCTCATTTCAGTTCCAGAGACTAGCATTGTATCACAGAGCTTGCGTCAATCGGGGAGTTTTGTTGAACAATGTGACATATATTCATGACCTCAAGTGTGGAACTGAAAAGACAAATGACACCTGAAACAAAAAAGGTCATCTTTCTTCAGGCACAGATGCTTGTTATAAATTTTAGAATCCACGATAGTTATCTGGAATTCTTGAGTGTTCCACTTTTTTTGGCCCATATTGAAAAATTAGGAATTAAAATATCTTGTACAGTCTCCAGCCTAGGCCAGCCTTATAAGTCAATGGAGTGTGATATGGAATATGTAGGAAGTCCTAAAATCTCTCCCCCATTGGTTAAAAACAATGCCTGAAATTCCACTCAAACGTTTTATTTTTCTGGGTCTAATATTTTAAAATTAGTATATTTTAATACATATGATTATAATAGTTCAGTATAGTATTAATATATACTATTATAATAGTATAGTATTATATTATGTATAATATATGATTTAATTTATAGTAACATAAACTTTCCAAGAAAGGTTAATAAGCATTTTTACACTAGCCAGAATTTATTTCTTGTATTTTATTTTGAAGTAGTAGCTGCTTTAGAATTAGAGTCTGTTGGAAGAAAGAAGATTTCAAAGGGAGAAATTGTAGGGATTGAGTTTTAATAAGAACCTCTGGTTGGGACGCTACTTTGAGAGTCTGAGAAGTCAGCAGCATGATGAGCTGGACTAGTGCCCTGGCGGTCAGATGGGCTGAAAAGGATGAAACACAATAGACATGCATTCTTCCTGGTCCCAGGTCCCAGATTCCTGGTAGCTGTTGCACTGGGGCTTCAGAATCTTTAGGAGATTTTGATGACTCACAGAGCCCATCATTCCACTGAAGTCAGCCTAGAACCTTTTACAATTCAGTCACCAGTCTTTTACGTTTTTAAATTGCAGTACCATCTTCATTTACCTCCTAGTGATAGGTTGCCTTTGGTGAGGGCAACTCATATAACAAATGAGACAGGAGAATCTTACCTCTTGCTCACAATACCTCAATATGAATATGCTTAAAGCTTTCTCAAGCATAGTGATCTCAAAATCAAAAGGTACTTAATCAGTTATATAACTGCTATCAGAGTTAATGTTTTAGAAAATGAATTTTAAAAATTTCTCAGACTTGACTGGAACAAAATAAAATGTCCAAGAAAATCAAGCACTAAAAGGTTTGGGGTTTCCTTTTAGTTTTTAATACGGCCTCGAATGGCTTGAAGACTTGATCTTGCAGGCCAAGATGCTATCGCAAGGGGAAACCTTGGTTGGGAGGAGACAAGACAAAAAAAAAGTTCCCACATTTTCTTTTCCTTACACGTTTACATTTTCAATGACCAAAAATTTTTTCAATATAAGAGGTAAACATCCTTATTACAGATCATTTGGATAATGTATACAAACACAGATAAACTGAAAGCAGGAAAACCTTATACCTAGTCCTACCACCCAGAAACAACTGTTTAGTTTCTATTTTGATATATTTCATTTGTCTTTTTGTGTGATGCCCAGATATTTATAGATTTTTTAAACTTTGTTTTTAACGTGGTATTTACATAGTTACAATCATGCTGTATTTTATAACCCGCTTCCCTCACTTAACATTATTGCAGAACTCCTTTCCATTACATTGCAAATTATGTAAACATTATTTTTCATCACTGTGTTGAACAAAATACATAATCAGTCTGCTAATTTGGGGTGATTTTAAATGTTTCACTGTCTAAATAATGTTGTGATGGATATCTTTGTTGACTAAGCTTTACTAGATGTTTGAACACTTAAAGTGAATTTCCACAGTGGGGTTATTGGATCTAAAGGCATAATCGTCTACATGACACATATTGCCAAAATAAATCCTAAAGGATTGTACCAGTTTAGTCTCTGATTGACACCTTTACATCCTCCATCTTCAACAGCTCTGGGTATTATTATTTAAACACTTGCTGCTTTGATAAAGAGAAGTGTTATTTTGTTGTTTTTATTGGCATTTTTAAATTAGTACTGCAGTTAAACATTTTTTGGTATGTTAACTCAACACTTATATGGTATTTTCTATGAATTTCTTACTCCACTAGTAAAAGTCTACATGTTTTCTTAATGATTTGTGAGAATATTTCATAAAGATAACTTTTTTTGTTACATTTATTGTAAATTTCTATTGTTTAATTTATCTTTGTGTTGATTGTGCTTTTAATTTAAAAAACTACAAACATTTTAAATTTGCATGTGGTCATATGTATTTACACTTTGAGATCCAACCTGCATATTATATTTTTTTAATCAAGACAAGGAGCAAGGAAGTTTAGATGCTTCCCTCCCTGTGGCTTTCCTTTAAAGAAGTAACTTATCTAAATTTGATGAGAGGGAAGAAAAATACATATTTCCAAATTTAAGGTTCAACTTGGCTTTACTCTATTACTTGGTACAATTCTGAATTGTTATGGATCACTTTCTTTTGATGCTTTAATTCCAGTGTATACAGATAAAAAAAATCAATGAGAACAGGGGCTTATAAACATATTTTTAAGCCAGAGTTTTAAATGCTCTGGAGGATTTTGATCAGGAATTGGTGAAGGAATACTAGGTGGTAAATCCTTTACAGGAAAAAAAAAAAGGAATAAAGGAATGGGTGATTGGCTAATGAACAAATGAGTGAAGGAACACTGCCTTATCTATGCAGATTTTAACATTCTCCAGACCTGGGTGAACTCCATTTTCGCCTCGGACTCATCTCCTCTGGTCAGGATCCCCAAAGCTCTGACAATGGGGATCCCCTAGAGACAATCCCCAGGACTTTTTGCGCATTCTTTCTACTGTTTGCCAGTGACATCTTTCTGCAGGTTTTGTATACTCCTCCTCTCTAACCTCTCTACCTCCAAAGGTCCATGTGGTCTATCATGGAAGAAAAGGAACATCACGGTCCTTGCCCTGTGTTGAGACCATATAAATAATATCACTTAACAGCATCTCTTCAACCCTAAACATTTTAATGAATACTAATTGAATAAGCTGCGCAGCATTTAACCAATATCTACAATGTGAGTGATGGTACTTATAACAAGAGCAAACACCGATTGAGTGCTTACTATATATCAAGAATTATTTCAAGTGCCTTACATATATTAATCCCTATGATGATTCAATGAGGTAGGTACCATTATTGGCCACAGTTTACTGATAAGGAAATCAAAGCACAGACAGGCTGGATAAATGGCCCCAAATCAGACAGTTAATAATTGATGGAACCAGGCAGGATTCATCCTGAGCTGTCTGGCTCCTGAATTTCTGCTCTTTAGGGTTATGATGTACTATTTGCCTGAGAATTCTGCTCTGCCTTGACTAGAAAAAATAATATCACTAAATCCATGTGACATAACTACTGAAGCCTTTGTTACAAAATAAACATGAGAATTAAGCAAAATAAATGTATAGGGAAAGCTGCTACTTACTGAAACACCAGCTTCCTCTGCTGCTCCTGGGAAAGTATTTAATGCAGAAAAAAAACCCAAAACAGAAAACAAAAACAAAACTCCACCAAAACCAATAACCAGAAAACAAAAAATAAAACAATTTGTTTCCTCCTGTTCTTATTGACTTTCAACCCAAAGGAATATTATTTATGTAATTACTACATATTAAATAGAATCCTAGCACCTTAGAACTGGGATCATCTAATCTTACCTGCCTCCAACCCACTGTAAAAATTCCTTTGTCAGTAGCCCTGCCAACCATCATTCAGCCCTTGATGGAACACCCACATTGACAGAAGCTCATTAATAGGAAGATGGCCTCTTTGGTGTGTAGTTTTCTTACCTAAAGATAAAATGTGACTATTTGTAAAGTTCATTTATGCATTCATCAGATGTTTGCTGAACCCCTCTGCATGTCAGCCTTCACCATGAAACAGCCTCTGGGAAATCTCTGGGGACTAAAATACACACGTTGTTTTCAAGGAGCTTGCTCTCTAGTACAATATTTTTTAAAAAAATTTTTTGGAGTATAGTTGATTTACAATGTTGTGTTAGTTTCAGGTGTACAGCAAAGTGAATCAGTTGTACATATACTACATATATCTACACTTTTGTTTTTTTTAAGATTCTTTCCCCATATAGGCCATTACAGAGTACTGAGGAGAGTTCCCTGTGCTATACACTATGTCCTTATTAGTTATCTATTTTATATATAGTAGTGTGTATATTTCATTCCCAATCTCCCAATTTATTCCCCCTTATCCCCTGGTAACCATAAGTTTGTTTTCTACATCTGTGACTCTACTTCTGTTTTATAAATAAGTTCATTTGTACCCCCTTTTTTAGATTCCACATATAAGTGATATCAAATAAAGAAACCGACAAGGGATTAATCTCCAAAATATACAAACAGCTCATGAAGCTCAATATCAAAAAAACAAATAACCTAATCAAAAATGGGTGGAAGACCTAAACAGACATTTCTCCAAAGAAGACATAAAGATCGCCAAAAAGCACATGAAGAGACGCTCAACATCACTGATTATTAGAGAAATGCAAATCAAAACTGCAATGAGGTATCACCTCACACTGGTCAGAATGGCCATCATCAAAAAATCTACAAGCAATAAATGCTGGTGAGGGTATGGAGAAAAGGGAACCCTCCTACACTGTTGGTGGGAACGTAAATTGGTACAACCACTATGGAGAACTGTACTGAGGTTCCTCAAAAAACTAAAAATAGAACTACCATATGACCCAGCAATCCCACTCCTGGGCATATACCTGGAGGAAACCATAGTTCAAAAAGATACATGCACCTCAGTGTTCATTGCAGCACTATTTACAATAACCAGGGCATTGAAGGAACCTAAATGTCCATCAACAGAAGAATGGATAATGCAGATGTGGTACATATATACAATGGAATATTACTCAGCCATAAAAAAGAACAAAATAATGCCACTTGCAGCAACATGGACGAACCTAGAGATTGTCATACTGAGTGAAGTCAGACTCAAAAGACAAATATCATATGATATCTAGTACAATATTTTTTAAGTTAGACTTTTGCTTGTAATGATAGTGTATCCATTAATATCATAATGATTGTTCTTATCAATCACATACAAGTTTCATAAATTGTTTTTAAAGAAATCAGCTAAGTGCTTTCATTCCATGTTGGAATAACCCAAATGCAATCAATAACAGAATGAATAGATACAAGGTGGTCTAATCACTCTATGGATGGTCTAGGGAATACTGCACAACCTGAGAATGCACAAGGTACAACCACGGGCAACTGCATGGATTCATCGCACAGATGCAATGTTGAGCAAAAGAAGCCCAACAAGAAAGAGTACATACTACATGATTTCACTTATACTAATACAATGTTCAAATCAGGTAAAACACATCACAATTATTAGAAATCAGACTGTGGTTACCCTTGGGATTACCACTGTCCCTTTGGGGATAGTGACCAGGAGAGACATGAGAGGGCTTCGAGGGTGTGGGAAAGTTCTGTTTCTTAATCGGGATGCTGGTTACTCACATGTGCTCACTTTATGAAAATGTATCAATCTGTACATTCTAGATTTTTATAGTTCTCTGTATGTACATTACACTTAAATCAAAAGTACACAAAAAGAAAGCCATAATTAGAAACATTAGACAAAAGTCCATCAGGCTTAAGAAGAACATAGGTCAGAAAATGGAAAAAAAAACAATCTACATTTTTCAGTGGAACGCATATAAGCTCTCAGTTCAGAAGACGGATTGGGAGAGAGCCAAGGCATTACCATAAATATAGTCTTGGAGAAAATATAGCCCCAATTTCCGTAATGGGAAAAGTCACCAGCCGAGCTCTGCCACATAAAATGAATGAACAAGGGTGGCCACATTCAGATCTTCCCTAAGATCTGAGGAGTTATGCTGCCCAGAGGCCACCTGAGAGCACAGTGGGGAGGGGAGGCTTGGGTCCAGGCCACCCCCTCTTCAGAGGAGGTCTTTCTGGCTCTACAGGCTTTTTTATTTTAAAAACGCTGACTAGGCAGCTCCATTCCTTATTATGAAAGCACTGCTTTATGTTCTTTGCATTTTATTTGAATGCTCTGTGCTACAGAGGGCACATAGACTTTTAGAAACTAAGTTATTCAGTACAAAAACCTTTCATGGCTTTATATTCTAGATAGCAAACCTTCCTACAGTCATGTGGACTTGAGCTGAATGGTCAATGTTTTGAAACAGATATAGAATCATGTACTCAGAGTTCCCTCAATGATCATCCTCTCCCCTCCTCTTTTCTGCTGATTTTTTTTTGAGCATCAACTATGTGTTAGGCTTCATTATCCTCACAGTTACTGTATTATGTAATGATCATTATTTTACAGGAAAGTGAGGCACAGAGAGATTAAGAAAATTGCCAAAAGTCACAAAGCAAGAATAGAATAGAAGTCAAGATTCTAACTTCTGCCTTACAAATTCAATTAAATTCAATTCGGTTTAACAAATATTTAAGAGCTGGCTTCTCTGTGGGATATACAGAGATAAGTAGGCACTGTTTCTGCTATCAAGGGGCCTGGTCGCCTGGATGCATTCACTCAGCCTCAGAGGTGCCTGAACATCGTAAATGTCAACGTGGATACAAAGGAGGGACTGGGCAAAGCAAGCTGCCACGGCCTCCACCCAGGGGAGATGAATAGAACGGAATCTTGAAGGATGAATAGAAACTTGCCTTGTGGGAGAAGCAGAGGAGGACGTTTTAGCCAGCACTTCCCCAAGCACACATGGTGAAAGACTGGCTTGCTTTCTTTTTTTTAACAACTTTGTTGGAGTATAATTGCTTTACAATGGTGTGTTAGTTTCTGCTGTATAACAAAGTGAATCAGCTATACATATACATACATCCCCATATCTCCTCCCTCTTGCATCTCCCTCACATCCTCCCTATCCCACCCCTCTAGGTGGTCACATAGCACCGAGCTGATCTCCCTGTGTTATGTGGCTGCTTCCCACTAGCTATCTATTTTACATTTGGTAAGGTATATATGTCCATACCACTCTAACTTCATCCCAGTTTACCCTCCCCCCTCCCGTGTCCTCAGGTCCATTCTCTACATCTGCATCTTTATTCCTGTCCTGCCCCTAGGTTCTTCAGAACCTTGTTTTTTTTAGATTCCATATATATGTGTTAGCATACGGTATTTGTTTTTCTCTTTCTGACTTACTTCACTCTGTATGACAGGCTCTAGGTCCATCCACCTCACTACAAATAACTCAATTTCATTTATTTTTATGGCTGAGTAATATTCCATTGCATATATGTGCCACATCTTCTTTATCCATTCATCTGTCGATGGACACTTAGGTTGCTTCAATGTCCTGGCTATTGTAAATAGTGCTGAAATGAACATTGTGTTACATGACTCTTTTTGAATTTTGGTTTTCTCAGGGTATATGCCCAGTAGTGGGATTGCTGGGTCATATGGTAGTTCTATTTTTAGTTTCTTAAGGAACCTTCATACTGTTCTCCATAGTGACTGTATCAATTTACATTTCCACCAACAGTGGAAGAGGGTTCCCTTTTCCCCACACCCTCTCCAGCATTTATTGTTTGTAAATTTTTTGATGATGGCCATTCTGACTGGTATGAGGTGATACCTCATTGTAGTTTTGATTTGCATTTCTCTAATGATTAGTGATGTTGAGCATCCTTTCATGTGTTTGTTGGCAATCTGTATATCTTCTTTGGGGAAATGTCTATTTAGGTTTTCTGCTCATTTTTCGATTGGTTTGTTTGTTTTTTTGAAATTGAGCTTCATGAGCTGCTTGTATAACTTGGAGATTAATCCTTTGTCAGTTGCTTCATTTGCAAATATTTTCTCCCATTCTGAGGATTGTCTTTTCATCTTGTTTATGGTTTCCTTTGCTGTGCAAAAGCTTTTAAGTTTCATTGGGTCCCATTCATTTATTTTTGTTTTCATTTCCATTTCTCTAGGAGATGGGTCAAAAAGGATCTTGCTCTGATTTATGTCATAGAGTGTTCTGCCTATGTTTTCCTCTCAGAGCTTTATAGTGTTTAGCCTTACATTTAGGTCTTTAATCCATTTTGAGTTTAGTTTTTTGTATGGTGTTAGGGAGTGTTCTAATTTCATTCTTTTACATGTAGCTGTCCAGTTTTCCCAGCACCACATATTGAAGAGGCTGTCTTTACTCCACTGTATATTCTTGACTCCTTTCTAAAAGATATGGTGGCCAAATGTGTGTGGGTTTATCTCTGGGCTTTCTATCCTGTTCCATTGATCTATATTTCTGTTTTTGTGCCAGGACCATACTGTCTTCATTACTGTAGCTTTGTAGTATAGTCTGAAGTCAGGGACCATGATCCCTCCAGTTCTGTTTTTCTGTCTCAAGATTGCTTTGGCTATTCGGGGTCTTTGGTGTTTCCGTACAAATTGTGAGATTTTAGGGCTTCCCTGGTGGCGCAGTAGTTGAGAGTCCGCCTGCCGATACAGGGGACACGGGTTCGTGCCCCAGTCCAGGAAGATCCCACATGCCGCGAGTGGCTAGTACCGTGAGCCACGGCTGCTGAGCCTGCGCGTCCAGAGCCTGTGCTCCACAACAGGAGAGGCCACAGCAGTGAGAGCCCATGTACCGCAAAAGAAAAAAAAAATTGTGAAATTTTTTGTTCTAGTTCTGTGAAAAATGCCATTGGTAGTTTGATAGGGATTGCATTGAATCTGCAGATTGCTTTGGGTAGTATAGTCATTTTCACAATGTTGATTCTTCCAGTCCAAGAACATGGTATATCTCTCCATCTGTTGGTATCATCTTTAATTTCTTTCCTCAGTGTCTTATAGTTTTCTGCATACAGGTCTTTTGTCTCCTTAGGTAGGTTTATTCCTAGGTATTTTATTCTTTTTGTTGCAATGGTAAATGGGAGTGTTTCCTTAATTTCTCTTTTGATTTCTCATCATTAGTGTATAGAAATGCAAGAGATTTCTGTGCATTAATTTTGTATCCTGCTACTTTACCAAATTCATTGATTAGCTCTAGTAGTTTTCTGGTAGCATCTTTAGGATTCTCTATGTATAGGATCATGTCATCTGCAAACAGTGACAGTTTTACTTCTTTTCCGATTTGGATTCTTTTATTTCTTTTTCTTCTCTAATTCCTGTGGCTAAAACTTCCAAAACTATTTTGAATAAGAGTGGTGAGAGCAGGCAACCTTGTCTTGTTTCTGATCTTAGAGGAAATGGTTTCAGTTTTTCACCATTGAGAACAATGTTGGCTGTGGGTTTGTCATATATGGCCATTATTATCTTCAGTAAGATCCCTCTATGCCTACTTTCTGGAGGGTTTTTATGATAAATCGGTGTTCAATTTTGTCAAAACCTTCTTCTGCATCTATTGAGATGATCATATGGTTTTTCTCCTTCCGTTTGTTATTACAGTGTATCACATTGATTGATCTGCATATATTGAAGAATCCTTGCATTCCTGGGATAAATCTCACTTGCTCATGGTGTATGATCCTTTTAATGTGCTGTTGGATTCTGTTTGCTAGTATTTTGTTGAGGATTTTTGCATCTATGTTCATCAGCGATATTGGCTTGTAGTTTTCTTTTTTTGTGACATCTTTTTCTGGTTTGGGTATCAGGGTGATGGTGGCCTCATAGAATGAGTTTGAGAGTGTTCCTCCCTCTGCTATATTTTGGAAGACTTTGAGAAGGATCGGTGTTACCTCTTCACCAAATGTTTGATAGAATTCACCTGTGAATCCATCTGGTCGTGGGCTTTTGTTTGTTGGAAGATTTTTAATCACAGTTTCAATTTCAGTGCTTGTGATTGGTCTGTTTATATTTTCTATTTCTTCCTGGTTCAGTCTTGGAAGGTTGTGCTTTTCTAAGAATTTGTCCATTTCTTTCAGGTTGTCCATTTTATTGGCATATAGTTGCTTGTAGTGATCTCTCATGATCCTTTGTATTTCTGCAGTGTCAGTTGTTACTTCTCCTTTTTCATTTCTAATTCTGTTGATTTGAGTCTTTTCCCTTTTTTTCTTGATGAGTCTGGCTAATGGTTTTTCAATTTAGTTTATCTTCTCAAGAAACAGCTTTTAGTTTTATTGATCTTTGCCATCCTTTCCTTCAATTCTTTTTCAATTATTTCTGATCTGATCTTTATGATTTCTTTCCTTCTGCTAACTTGGGTTTTTTTTTTGTTGTTTTTTTCTCTAATTGCTTTAGGTGTAAGGTTAGGTTGTTTATTTGAGATTTTCTTGTTTCTTGAGGTAGGATTGTATTGCTATAAGTTTTCCTCTTAGAACTGCTTTTGCTGCATCCCATAAGTTTTGGGTGGTCGTGTTTTCATTGTCATCTGTTTCTAGGTATTTTTTGATTTCCTCTTTGATTTCTTCAGTGATCTCTTGGTATTTTAGTCGTGTATTGTTTAGCCTCCATGTGTTTGTATTTTTTACAGATTTTTTCCTGTAATTGATATCAAGTCTCATAGTGTTGTGGTCAGAAAAGATACTTGACATGATTTCAATTTTCTTTAATTTACCAAGGCTTTATTTGTGACCCAAGATATGGTCTATCCTTGAGAATGTTCCATGAGCACTTGAGAAGAAAGTGTATTCTGTTGTTTTTGGATGAAATGTCGTATAAATATCAATGAAGTCCATCTTGTTTAATGTGTCATTTAAAGCTTGTATTTCCTTATTTATTTCCATTTTGGATGATCTGTCCATTGGTGAAAGTGGGGTGTTAAAGTCCCCTACTATGAATGTGTTACTGTTGATTTCCCCTTTTATGGCTGTTAGCATTTGCCTTATGTATTGAGGTGCTCCTATGTTGGGTGCATATTTACAATTGTTATATCTTCTTCTTGGGTTGATCCCTTGATCACTATGTAGTGTCCTTCTTTGTCTCTTGTAATAGTCTTTATTTTAAAGTCTATTTTGTCTGATATGAGAATTGCTACTCCAGCTTTGTTTTGATTTCCATTTGCATGGATTATCTTTTCCCATCCCCTCACTTTCAGTCCTTATGTGTCCCTAGGTCTGAAGTGGGTCTCCTGTAACCAGTATATATATGGGTCCTGTTTTTGTATCCATTCAGCCAGTCTATGTCTTTTCGTTGGAGCATTTAATCCATTTACATTTAAGGTAGTTATCAATATGTAAGTTCCTATTACCATTTTCTTAATTGTTTTGAGTTTGTTATTGCCAGTCTATTCCTTCTCTTGTGTTTCCTGCCTAGAGAAGTTCCTTTAGCATTTGTTGTAAAGCTGATTTGCTGGTGCTGAATTCTCTTAGCTTTTGCTTGTCTGCAAAGGTTTTAATTTCTCTGTTGAATCTCAATGAGATCCTTGCTGGGTAGAGTAATCTTGGTTGTAGGTTTTTCCCTTTTGTCACTTTAAATATGTCCTGCCACTCCCTTCTGGCTTGCAGGGGTTCTGCTGAAAGATCACCAGTTAACCTTATGGGGATTCCCTTGTATGTTATTTGTTGCTTTTCCCTTGCTGATTTTAATAGTTTTTCTTTGTATTTAATTTTTGATAGTTTGATTAATATGTGTCTTGGCGTGTTTCTCCTTGGATCTATCCTTCATGGGACTCTCTGTGCTTCCTGGACTTGATTGACTATTTCCTTTCTCATATTAGGGAAGTTTTCAACTATAATCTCTCCAAATATTTTCTCAGTCCCTTTCTTTGTCTTTTCTTGCGGGACCCCTGTAATTCAAATGTTGGTGTGTTTAATGTTGTCCCAGAGGTCTCTGAGACTGTCCTCAATTCTTTTCATTCTTTTTTCTTTATTCTGCTCTGCAGTAGTTATTTCCACTATTTTATCTTCCAGGTCACTTATCCGTTCTTCTGCCTCAGTTTTTCTGCTATTGATTCCTTCTAGAGAGTTTTAAATTTCATTTATTGTGTTGTTCATCATTGTTTGTTTGCTCTTTAGTTCTTCTAGGTCCTTGTTAAATGTTTCTTGTATTTTCTCCATTCGATTTCCAAGATCTTGGATCATCTTTGCTTTCATTACTCTGAATTCTTTTTCAATGACTGCCTATTTCCTCTTTATTTGTTTGGTCTGGTGGGTTTTTACTTTGCTTCTTCATCTGCTGCGTATTTCTCTGTCTTCTCATTTTGCTTAACTTACTGTGTTTGGGGTCTCCTTTTCATAGGCTGCAAGTTCGTAGTTCCCATTGTTTTTGATGTCTACCCCCAGTGGGTAAGGTTGGTTCAGTGGGTAGTGTAGGCTTCCTGGTGGAGGGGACAGGTGCCTGTTTCCTGGTGAATGAAGCTGGATCTTGTCTTTCTGGTGGGCAGGACCCCATCTGGTGGTGTGTTTTGGGGTATCTGTGAGCTTATTATGATCTTAGGCAGCCTCTCTACTAACAGGTGGGGTTGTGTTCCTATCTTGCTAGTGTTTTGGCCTGGGGTGTCCAGCACTGCAGCTTGCTGGTCGTTTAGTGGAGCTGGGTCTTGTGGAGCGTTGAGACGGAGATCTCTGGGAGAGCTCTTGCTGATTGATATTACATGGGGCCGGGAGGTCTCTGGTGGACCAGTGTCCTGAACTCGGCTCTCCCACCTCAGAGCCTCAGGCCTGACACCCAGCCAGAGCACCAAGACCCTGTCAGCCACATGGCTCAGAAGAAAAGTGAGAAAAAAAAGAAAGAAGAAATAAAATAAAATAAAGTTGTTAAAATAAAAAATTTAAAAATATTATTAAAATAAAAGAATTTTAAAAGTAAAACAAAAGAAGAGAGCAACCAAGCCAATAAACAAATCCACCAATGATAACAAGTGCTAAAAACTATACAAAGGTAAACATAAAATCAGAAACTAGTCAGTCGCATACAGCCAACCCCAAGTCTACAGTTGCTCCCAAAGTCCACCGCCTCAATTTTGGGATGATTCGTTGCCTCTTTAGGTATTCCACAGACGCAGGGTACATCAAGTTGAGTACGGAGATTTAATCCTCTGCTCCTGAGGCTTCTGGAAGAGATCTCCCTTTCTCTTCTTTGTTTTCACAGCTCCCGGGGTTCAGCTTTGGATGTGGCCCCACCTCTGCACGTAGGTCACCTGAGAGCATCTGTTCTTCACTCAGACAGGACGGGGTTAAAGCAGCGGCTGATTCGGGGTCTCTGGCTCACTCAGGCCAGGGGGTGGGAGGGGTACGGAATGTGGGGCGAGCCTGCGGCGGCAGAGGCCAGCATGACATTGCAACAACCTGAGGCATGCCGTGCATTCTCCCGGGGAGGTTGTCCTTGGATCCCGGGACCCTGGCAGTGGCGGGCTGCACAGGCTCCTGGGAGGGGAGGTGTGGATAGTGACCTATGCTTGCACATAGGCTTCTTGGTGGCTGCAGCAGCAGCCTTAGCGTCTCATGCCCATTTCTGGTGTCCGCGCTGATAGCTGCGGCTCACACCCTCTCCACCAGTGAAGGCGCTTCCTAGTGTGTGGAAACCTTTCCTCCTTAACAGCTCCCTCCCTGAGGTGCAGGTCCTGTCTCTGTTCTTTCGTCTCTGTTTTTTCTTTTCTCTTTTGCCCTACCCAGGTACATGGGGGAGTTTCTTGCCATTTGGGAAGTCTGAGGTCTTCTGCCAGCATTCAGTAGGTATTCTGTAGGAGTTGTTCCACATGTAGATGTATTTTTGATGTCTTTGTGGGGAGGAGGGTGATCTCCATGTCCTACTCCTCTGCCATCTTGAAGTTCCTCTCTCTCCTGGCTTTCTTTTTTAAATCTCTAATCCACTATACATTGGTACTTTGTTGGCGTGGCTTTCCCTTCAGAAACGCCTCCCTCGGCCTCAGCGGCCAGCCTGCACCTGGGCTTCTGGAGCCTCTCTGCTTATTTTTTAAGACCCAAATCAAATGCCACCTCCTCCCTGAAGCCTTCCACAAAGCCCCTTTAGAATTCCACAAAGCCCCTTAAGAATTCACTGTTTTCTCATTTCCTTCTAGTGAACTTTGTTTGTATCTTTATTTTAGCTTTTCTAAACTGAGATAACATGGCTATAGTGGCGTGTGGCCTTCAAATTATAAAGATCAAAGTTGCTTAATTTCTCTGAGCCCAAATTTTCTTATTTTTCCAGTTACAGGATTGGGTTATTTTGAAGATTAGGAGCACCTATAACACACCTGGAATAGAGAAGCAATCAAAAGAAGACATATGATTCTCCCTCACCCTGCTCTGTTTTTTTCAGGTAACGTGCATCACCTTCTAATATACCTCTCATATATTAGGTTTATTATTTAGTATCTGTCACTCCCCACTAGAGCATAAGCTCTACACACTTATTTGTTTTGTTCACAGATGAGTTCCAAATGCCTAGAACAGTGCCTGCAACATTGTAGGTGCTCCAAAAATATTTGGGATATGAAAGAATGAATTCCTTCTCACCCCTCATGCTGTCCCACCAAGAAAGCCTGCTAGATTTATCAACATCACTAGCTTGAAGCTTTTTGAGGGCAGGAAGCCTCCTCAATGCAGCTTATTTTAGCTCCCACAGAGCATGGCCTAGTGACTTGCAAATAGGAGGCTACTGAGAAGTCAACAGCAAGTTACCTTGCTATTAACACTCATACGTAAAAGCAACATAAAATAGATTTAAACAATGCAGCTGAAAGCGACAAAACCTTGGAATTAGCAGCGTAAAAGAACATTAACACGTTAGTCCAAAAGTAGCACCCTGGGGCACAGTGGATGAACGTATGTGTTGTTTGACTTAAGATTGCAGTTAAGCCTCTCAATACATATCAGTATAGAAATGTGAGAGAAGAGGAAAGAAATCAGAGCCAAAAGAGAGAACTGCCTGGTGTTATTAAATGAAACTTTTTTTCCTACTTTAAAAAAAAAATTTTATACTATAGAAGAAGGAATATCCTGCATGTGTATATAAAGAAATGAAACAAAATATTTGGACAAAGCACAGGAAACAATAAAAATAAATAATTAAAGTGACTATACTCTGTGTTTTTTGGCTTACACTAAATGAAGATTTGCGGTGTAATAAATCTAATGCAGTTTCACTTAGAAAATGAAACATGCGGGCTTCCCTGGTGGCGCAGTGGTTGAGAGTCCGCCTGCCGATGCAGGGGACACAGGTTCGTGCCCTGGTCTGGGAAGATCCCACATACCGCAGAGCGGCAGGGCCTGTGAGCCATGGCCGCTGAGCCTGCGTGTCCGGAGCCTGTGCTCCGCAACGGGCGAGGCCACAACAGTGAGAGGCCCACGTACCGCAAAAAAAAGAAAAGAAAATGAAACATGCATTGGCTCATGTACAAGAGTGGTGTGGGGTTTGGGGATTGTTGCTAAGCAATAAGTATATTTTTTAAAATATTTATTTATTTATGTATTTATTTTGTCTGTGCCGGGTCTTAGTTGCAGCATGTGGGATCTTCAGCTGCGGCATGCAGACTCTTAGTTGTGGCATGCAGACTCTAGTTGTGGCATGCATGCGGGATCTAGTTCCCCAACCAGGGATTGAACCCGGGCCCCCTGCATTGGAAGCATGGAGTCTTATCCACTGGACCACCAGGGAAGTCCCAGCAATAAGTATATTTTGAGCTCTCATAAATTCTAGGAGAAGTAGAAGGTATAGTGGCTAATCACCTGGGCTTTGAAATCCTGTAGCCTGAACTTGAACTTGGGTTTCACTACTTGCTACCTGTGAGTGCCTTTTGTCAACTTACCTAAGCTCCATGACAGCTGAATTTCTCTAGAGCAAGTGATGGGAGAGAAAGTTGAAAGCTGCAGTCTTTTATGTCTTATTCTCAGAAGGTCATGCAGACCAATCCTAGTTCAAAAAGACTACACAAGAGTATGAATACCAGGAGCTGGGGATGACTGGGGACCATCATGAAAACTGCTTACCTCCAAGATGGGTGACAGCTGGGGTTCGGCAGGCATTTCTGTCTCTCCAAATGGGATTTCCACATAGCTAGCTTGGGCTTCCTTATCACATGGTCATCTCAAGGTGATCTGGTTTCTAACAAGGTAATCTGCCTTACCCAGAGTGAGCATTCTATGGCTAAATACGGACACTTCCAGTCCTCCTAAGGCGTGGGCTCAGAAATACTGGAAACTACATCTGACTTCATCTTATTGTTCAAAGCAGTCACAGAGTCTGCCCAGTTTCAAGGGTAGGAAAACCCTTTTGCAAGAAATGATGTTGGATCAGAGAGGTCAATCACAGCTATTGTTGGAAACACAATCCTCCACGTGTGGTAAAGGAGAGTGGCACTGGTTCTTTGGAAGAGGTTAATACTAAGCTAGGTTTTGACACAAATTGAAACCTGGAATTGGAGAGAGGAGGTCCAATGCCGAAAGCTGTTCAGAGGCTGAACGTACTGTAGCTGTAATGACAGGAGCAGAGCCACGAGGCCGGAAAGTGTGAGTCACTTGTGAGGATGTATGGAAATTTACTTGGCAGAAACAGGAAAGTCACATCAGGGACAGACAAGACATAGGGATGAAGACAACTTCCAAAGGCCCTGAATGATAAACTGAGAAGCCACGCTTAGAAGGAAACTGTATAGATTTTGGGGGAAATGATGCCCTAGAAATACTTTTGTAGTAAGGACTTTGACATTTATGAAACATTTACCATGTGCCACACACTTGGCTAAGTATTTTACAAACATTGGTTCATCTAATTCTTATACTAAGCCTACAGGGTGAGTATATCTTCTTCATTTTTCAGATGAGGACATTGAAGCTTAGGGAGTTTGAGTAACTTGCCAAAGTTTACAAAGCTAGTAAGGCAGATCTGGGCTTCTAACCCAGGTCTCTTTGAAACCCCATCCTCTCAACAGACTTATTTGTTGTCATAAAGTCCCAAGAGAAAGAAATCTTTCACGTGCTATTAAGAAGAGGCACCTGAATGAGGTAGACCCAAGGGACTGACTGGTAGTCAAGATGGTCATTACATCCAGAGTAACCAACCACATGAGCAGCACCATGGACAGAACCAGGTGCAGCTGTGAGTAGGTGGGCTGCACTCCACACAAGGCATGGCTCATCACTCCAGGGTCACAAGGTGGGACGCTGGAGCCTGTAGAAACATGGGCTGAGGGAGCTGGTAGAGGTAGCCAGAGGAGCTGCCCTGGATGCAAAGGCAGAGCAGAGGAAGTCTTCTACAAAAGATGTGAGAGGAATTCCCATAGGGGAGGACCCTAGACCCTCCTCTACCTGTGAGCGTTGTTTCCTTCGACTAATGGTGCAGCTTTAGGAAGACCTTGTATAGAACAATGAGGAAGGACAAGATCCCCACCGGACAGCCAGATCAACTGCCTAGATGTCTTGAGCTTGCTTTCAGGGTTTCCACAATCCTCTTATCTGGGTCCTTCTTTTCTTCCCTAGGGTGAATTCTACCAGTGCTCTGTGCACCCTTTGGACTGAGGGGTGACCCAGGAAGCTACAGTTTGTTTAGCTGGCTAAGGAGGCATAAAAGGAGCTTGAACATGCAGACTAGGATGTCCACACACATGTGAATGAACCCTTTGCAAGGAAGGATAAAGCTGGATGTAGGAAGAGAAGGGGGTCTGACTGGAGACTTGGGCAAAACTCATAGAACTTGAGGTTCTAAAATTGAACCTGATTTTCCAGAACCTGGTCTGATATTCTGAAGGTATATTTATGAAGGTAGGAAGATGGAGTATATTTTATCCATCTTTGGTTAGTTTATCTATAACTTTGAATTTTGGGATATACAGAATATAGGACTCTATTTGTCTTCTCACCCAAACCCCCAGAGGAATGGGCCTGTGAATCCTGGCACAAAGTGAAAGGCGCTGTTTAGTAGACATGCTATCCCCCCTCTGCTCCTCCCAGCCAGCTCCACTCACTGGTCACTCTGCCCAACAGCACGCCGTACCCCAGTTCCCCAGGCGTGACGGTGGCAGTTCTTGACCATGCTCCTTAAGGTGAGTAGAAAGTTGACTATTTTGGAAAGCTATGCTGTCACAACTTACCTGCTTCCTGAAGCAGATGAATTTTAACTGTGCTGTATCCTTAGTTTCTCAGTTTAAAAACAGGACTAAAAGAGTAGCGTTCAGAATCCCTGCAACCTTCAAGGTAGCTGGCATTACAAGGTTACAGAGGTGTGAATGAGGGCTCAGCTCTTCTCACCACACCACTCCTACACCATCAGCTTTCCAGAGGCTGAGGGAAATTTGGCTTCCACACTTAGTGGGTGCACATGTTCATATTTAGCCCATTTGCTTCGAAAGACACGTCCAGGGTTTAAAATGTTACCTCCCGATCACATCATTCTTTCTCTCCAGGGCTTCTTTCTTTGTGCCAACTCCCTTATACCAGCCTACAAATGTAATTCAAAAAAGTCTTTACAGGACTTAATATTGCACTTCTATTCAAGTGAATATTTTAATTTGGTACCATTTCTGTATCTTCTACTTGATGATATCAAAGGTATTTTCTGTTGTATTATTCAGTTTCCTTTGAAGAAAAACCAATGCAATAAATTCCTCTTCCAATTCAGTGCCAGGAAACAGTTTTACTGGAAAAGCTGCAATGATTCACTGAAAGAGGTAACAATTGAACTTTTAAACTGCTCTTTTTCCTTTTTGGCATTGGCTGCTAAGAATCTCAGAGTTAAATTTAATACTCATAATTATTATCAGATTCTAGTTTCCTGACTCAATTATCTCCTGTGTTCCTTAGTCGATATGATACTAGTCTCACTTATTTCACCTTTATTTTTTAACTATTCTGTTGTATGTGTTTTACTGTTAAAAGTTAAAGTTAAAAGAGTTAATCCTGGGCTTCCCTGGTGGCGCAGTGGTTGAGAGTCCGCCTGCCGATGCAGGGGACACGGGTTCGTGCCCCGGTCCGGGAGGATCCCACATGCCGCGGAGCGGCTGGGCCCGTGAGCCATGGACGCTGAGCCTGCGCGTCCGGAGCCTGTGCTCCGCAACGGGAGAGGCCACAACAGTGAGAGGCCCGCGAACCGCAAAAAAAAAAAAAAAAAAAAAAGAGTTAATCCTTTTTTTAGAAGCAGGTAGATGCATACATCTTGCTATAAATAAATAAACGTAAGCATATGCGTACTTATTTTAATACACTATCCTTTGTATAAAAAATGCTATTACTAACTCTTACGAGAACATGTAGCTTGAATTTTGGTAGCAAAGAGTTGAACAGTGACACCCGTTTTCTCTTTTTCTGTTTCCTTTAAGTTATAAAAGTCTGAAGAAGAATGGGCATACATCCACATGACCTAGCAGAGGTACTGGCTATAGTTCTAATCACTGACATGATCCCCCATAAATAGTTACCCCTTAGTTTCTTATCAATACAAGGAAGGTGTTGGACCAGTTAAGATTCCTTCTGATTTCAATGTTTTCTATTCCATGCCCTGAAACTTGACCAACTAGAGGTAATAAATTACATGCAAATGAGATGACCTCTGGTTTTCCAGTTTGGTCATCTGACATGCTCCTGGAGGGTCAGCCTTCCCAGGGAGGAGACATGAGCTGTGTCTCCAGAATTGGGACAGCAAGAGTTCAGGAACTGAGTCATGTCACAGGCATCAACCTGTCATCATTGTTGAGGGCTAATCAGGAAGCAAAGGATAGGACAGGAGCCCGTGCTGACCAAGCTTGGGTAGTAGACTTGGGGCCAGAGCCGTCTCATTTCTTTCCCCAGGGTGTGGCCATATCTTCTGCTGACCTGAATGCCTAGCCCTGTGTAAAGCAGTTGCTTAAAAAAATAGCCAATGTCACTCTAGAAACACTAAAATGAGAGCCCTTGAGAAATGAAGCTTTGTATAGTATCTCGTGCTGCCTGGAAAAGAGGAAACCTAATTAAGTTTCTCATGTCCTTATCTGAGCATTTACAAAGCAAATGCTGTATATTGACTTGATCGTCTGATTCTTCTGAGCTGTTACAGAGTTCTTCATTAATACAAAGGGAAGGTGATAGATGTAGTCTGAGCTGCCTTGCAGAAAGCTTTAAGCTTCTCAGAGATATTTCACAAGCTATTCAAGAATTATGCAAAACATAAAAGGCTTTAATTCCCATCTTACTCTTGTGCCATCAGTTCAGGGTATATTGAGCATATTTTCCCTTTGTATCCTGAGAGAGTTTCAACTGCTCTTCGGGATTCATATTTTCAGGGAATTATATGAGTGACCGGTAATATGATAAAGTTTCCACATTGTTATCACTTACTACGTACCTGGAGCTTTATGTGCCTTATTTATCATTTATATGATAACTCTGCAATATAAATATTATTACCATCACACAACCCTCATTGTGCAGATTTTTAAACTGAGGCCTATAAAAGTTAAGTGGCAAGCTCAAAGCCACATGACAGGTAAGTGCTAGATCTGGGATTCTGGCCAAGATCTGCCTGGCTCCAAAACCCAGGCCATTTCCACCTCGGAGCACTTTCTCCCAACGCTCAATCCTGCTACTTCCAGCCTAAGAAAGAAACTTTCATTCATTCATTCATTCAAATACCTGGTTTGCACAAGTAGTATACCAGGTCTTGTATACAGTGTAAGAAGAGGAATAAATAATAAGATATAGTCCCTACCCCTAGAGAAGTCACATTATTTTCTTCCATGTAATAGTTAGTCAATAATAATAAAATAGCTGTTCTTTGAATATTTAAAGTTAATTATATTACTTAATAATATGTATTTATATTCCATCTCATCCCAAAGGAAAGATTTTAGGAGGTTCCTTTCAAAAACAGAAGCAAATATATTTAGAGACTTCCGTTTCACTAGATTTGCTTTGGGTGTTATGAACTGACGAATAAACTACCTTTTATCTTACTCAGACTGGGCTAAGCGGATACAGTCCATATAATATAATATCTCAGGAAATTCAGGGAAGCAAGTCAGCTTTTGGGAGGCTGAAAACCAAATAGTTGGGAAAGGCTCTGGGTAAGTTGCTAAAATACTGAAGTCCTCTTATACCTACCAAAAAGAACACTACAGTAGCTGAATTAAGCAGTAGATGTAATTAATAATATAATTTCAAATGTCAACTCATTAATTCAAGCTGATTGTTGTAGAATGTCACTCTGACCATTAACAAATGGGCCTCCTACTGCAGTGTGACCTAGGTAATAATAGAGGTCTTGAATATATTAACACCTCAGGCTGTCTTTTATGAGGTAGGCAATTTTGGAATACAATTGCTATTTGATCAGTAGATGCTTGGAGAGGATCCAGCATCTTGAAAGACAAGTGCAATTTCATACCTACTGAAACTGCAATTCACCTGATGATACTGTCCAACTGCAGTCAGGTAACTGGGTCTGGGAGTAGCCCTTGGCAGGCGTGGGAGAGATCAAGGTGACAGAGGCAGTCTGGGAGAAGGCAGGGCTTGCCTGTTGTTCCAGAGCCAGCCAAGATTATTGGGGTTCAGCCCAGACAAAGGGGTTGGTGACATGGGAAGTGGGTGCCATCATTAGCAGAGTTGGAGAAGGAGTTTCTCTGAGTCCAGATTGTGTGGAAAGCACTGGCATCAAGTGTACATCTAACTGTGATGAGCAGGCAAAGTACCCAGTGACTGCAACAGAGCCCTAGGAGGCAGGGACCAAAAGATGGTCAATTTAATGGGGAAATTATTGGAAGAGTTTGATGCAATCCGTTCATCAGATGGTGTCTCAGACAGGAGTGCCATTTGGCCAGAAACAGCCAGGTCAAAAGACCACACCTGCAATTTTTAAAATTCAACGAATCATTTCCAAAATATTAGAATGATTTGATGAATAATTTGCACAATTTATTTGGCTTGGTGAGCAGTTGTATGCTACATCATTTAATTGATTTAGAGAATAGAAAAACAATTTTAAGTATTGGATTCATATATTAATTTATGTTACCATGCTTATTGTTAAGTATTTTGAATATCACTCATGGAAAGGCCCCATACTGGAGCCAGCAAAAGGACCAGTGGCTGTCTTCACTCCAGAAGGAGGCATATTTCTAAGCGAGACTGCCCTAAGAGAGTCAATCAGAAGAGGGCTGCCAACCACACACAGGGTGCCTCCCAGAACTGTGCAAAGTGATGGCTCTGAGCCATATATATATCGAGAATGCATCCTTAATTTGATTAGGTAAAAGCTGGTCTTCTATAGATATGCACCTATTTAGTAAGAAGTTATTTCAAGATGAGTCATTTCTAGATTCAACAGATCATACATATAAACACAATAAATGACCAAACAACTAAAAAATGCATCCTTTCTTAATGCATATGACATCATTATTAGAGCAAATGGATCCCTTTCATTGTCAAGGTAATAATTCGTAGATGGCAACTACCTCTTTGAATCCTTGAGCCATTAATTCTAGAATGCTCTGTGACCAGTGAGTCTGTGAAGTGCTCCAAGGCTCCTTTCTTCTTCAAAAGTTCTTGGGTGTGTGAGCAAACAATTCCTACTCCTTCGACAAATAAGGTGGAATTTTTTTAAAAGGAATTTTACAGGAATAAAGGAAACCAAGCCTCTGAGCAAAGCAATCTGTCTTGCTGGAAAATTATTAAACCAAACCAAAATATATAGACATTCTTTCCTATATAGGGTCTCTTGACAGTAGCCTATGTTAAGAAATAAAGTATTTTTTGGTTACACAGAATTTACTGAAATTTTTTAAAGAAATAGGTAATCATTAAAATCTTTACCTTTGAAGTGATTTTCCTGTCCCTACAACCCTATGAAATAATCACCATAGAAACCGGGTTTGAGGTTGCCTGGATGGAAATGTGACTCTGGAACTGAACGGCTCTGTTCAATCAAGTTCTGAAAAGAAGTGACTGATGCAGACTGAACCCACTTCAAGAACCTGCTCTGATTACAGACCCTGGTTGATGGTTCTACCCAGACCTCTTGTTAAAAGGTGCCAGATTGAATTCTAAGCTGACATTCTAATTTTTATCCCAAAGCAAACATCACGTGGTAAAAGGCATTATAATGGAGAGTTGCAGGTTAAGCTGAATATTTTTAAAGTAAATTCTTCTTGGACCTGTGAAGGAGCCAAATATTTGTTTACCTGCCCTTGAAACTACATATGCTTATTGAGTACGGTAGATAGAAATGGCTAGAGACTTTGTAATTGGTGTAAGGGAAATAGTGGGGTTTTTTTCCTCTAATAAATGCTTTTTAACATTGTAGTCAGACTTAGAGCTTTCTCAGATTCTGGTTGAGAAATCACCGGGATGCTTGTGAAAATAAAAATTCCTGTGCCCCACCTCACATATATTGAATGATTCTCTGGGAGTGGAGTTGGAGAATCTGCATTTTAATGAGTTCAGAGTAGTTATTAAGAACAGTGAGATGTGAGAATATCTGTTCTTTAAGACAGGGACTGATGAAATTCATTCATTCACGCTATTCATTTATTCACTTGTTTGCTCCATTGCCACTTATTGAGTGCATTCTCCTGAGTACTGGGAATATAGAAATAAGTAGAATACAGTTTATGTTCTCCAGCAGGTTAAGGTCTAGATTTAATTTGCACCAGTGTTTTTTCAGCTGAAAATGTCCCAGGGGACATTTGGCAATTTGTGGAAACATTTTTCCTTGTCATGACGGGGGGTAAGGGGTGGCATCTAGTGGATAGAGGCCAGGAAGCTGCTATAAACCCTACAGGGCACAGTTCTCGCCCTGGCAGAAACAAAAATGGTCCACCCCAAAATGTCAGTAGTGCTGAGTTTGAGAAACCATGATTTTCACTGTACTGATCCATTCAACCAGGCCGAGCACCAGAATTACCTAGAAACTTTGCAAATACCCACATCCTCCAAATTACTGTCTGACAAATGTGCATCTATACTTAAAAGTTGAGCTGGAACATGAATCTGTGGGCTGTGATCATTAGATGTTAGAGTTAAACAAATCTTGCTTTACAATGTGAACAACATCCGTGCCATAAAAAGTCCCCAGTGACATGATATGGTTACTCTACCTACACGATTTTATAAATAAGGCCATATTGCCAAACTAGTTTTGGATTATCTCTACATTCTCAATTAACCAATAGTCCAGATGTTATTGGTTAATAAACAACTTACCACCCTTAAAAAAATACTGTGAACTTCCACTTCCAATCAAGATGCATTTACAAGATGCATTTACCTTCCCATCTGAAACAATGACCACAACAAAACACCCAGACCAAGTATATGAAAAACACAGTTTTGAAGATACTGAACATTAGGCAACAAAGGACAGAGATCCTGAGGGAAAATAAAAACAAATGTGATGAGCCCTATGACTGCTTCTAACTTGTAGCCTGGAGAGTTTCTAAGCTGTGATAAAGGGAGGGAAAATGCAGGTGATACCCAGCAGACTTCCTGAATTGAGGAGACATTGCTTAGAGTTCAAGAAGACCAAAGCAGCTACATTTTGCAGGATAGAGTACCAGAGAGGAGAATGCCCCACAGAGAGAGAACTATAGAAATCTGCCCAGGAATCCCCTCAAGGATTTAGCTGAGTACTGATCAACACATGCATATGAGAAAACAACGGGAGGGTTTCTGGTGGGGGAAAGAACCACCTGGAGGCTGGGGGGTGGAAGGAACCACCTGAGAGGATTAGAGGTAACAGTACCTGAAGCTCACACAGGACATGAAACAATGCCTCTTTCCACCGGCCAGAATGGAAAGTCTCATGAGTAGTGGGACACTGGGTAAAGCATATAGAGGAGCTTGCCTCAGTAACAAAGAAAAACTAACCCTAGGTGAGCACTGAACCAATCCCACCTAACACATCTTAAAACAAGATGCAAAAGGATCAAACTGTTCCTAAGTAGCTTAACTGCATCCCTGAACAAAGTTCAAGAATACTTGCTGACACAGATATGGTAATTAGTAGACAAGGTTTGATTCTGCTGAGGCCTACAGAGTTCTGCCTATCTAGAACTAGGTTTTATTTGTTTTTTAGAGGTACAGAGCTGATGTTTTGATGTCTCACAGGATGCGTTTTCCCTCTAAACGCCCTAGAAAAAGGCATACTTCTTGATCTTTTATCTGCATTGATAGGAATGTGAATTACTCCTTATCATTGAGGCCACACTACCCAGAGGCCCAGCTTTCTGCAAATGGCCTTGGGTCCAGTTTCATACCTTGATTAGTCTCAAGCCAACTCTTTGGTACCCATGTATTTGTTAAAGCCCTAACCTCAACCACAGACCCAGCTGTCAGGGCAACTGTCCACACCCAACTCCAGGTCCCCAAGGCAACTATTCACTGCTATAGATTTGAGGTTTTTCTTCACTTTTCCACCAGAGATTTCTATCTTTCTTGCATTCAGCTGTCTTTAAAATATTTTCTTTGTTATATTTGAGCCAGTATTTCTATGTATTTCAGTGGAAGGGCACAGTGGCAGAGCTCGTTTTGTCTCATTACTCTTTGTGTACTTGCTTAAGTGCCTCAACTAGACTGTAAGACCCCCAGAAGGCAAGGATCATGTCTTAGACTTTTCAGCATGCAATCTCCTACCTAATAGATCCTCAGTAATTATTTTATGGTGAATAGTACTGTTCATTGGCTGGAGGTTGAAAAAAAGTAAATGGAAAAAAATCTTATTTTGTACACTTCACTGCACCTAGCACAGTACCACCTACAGCTTCCTTTTAATAGCACTTGAAGAAATAGTTTCGAATTTTTAGATCAATAGTTCTCAGCTTTTTCATGCCCAACTCACCTGAGGTACATTATCATTTCCAATTGTATTTGGCCTACCTAATTGTTCCACTTTGGGTGGAAGTGGATGGGATGCCTTACAAAAGGATATATCAGAATCCTGGGTGAGATGTGTAGTTTTAAAATTTCTTCTCCACCCACCTCCAACCATCCTGGTTGAAAATTACTGCCTTAGTCATGCAGAAAAACTTCTGAGAAGCACTTTTCATCTAAGCTAAAGTTTCCCAGTGTTCGTTATTCATTTTGCATCAACACGTTTGGAATGGTCAGGCATGAACAAGCATTAATGCTTTGATTGGCTTCCCCAAAGCCGTACAGAAGCCTAATGGAGTGATACGGCACATATAGGCCATTTGACTTCCATTTTTCTCAATATTTTATTAAACATGTTATTAAACTCTTGGTCACCATACTGCATTTCTCTGGGTATCCAGTGGCAAGTATGTATTAAACAGTGCTGTAAATCATGCATCTAGAAATTAATAGGCCCAGTGTCTCAATACGGAGAATAAAGACTTGGATTTTTTTTTTTTTTTCAAAAACACAGAAGTTTACCGGATGTGATATTTCAGGGAATGTTTTCCTAATACAACCATTCTCTTACAGGGAAGGGATTTCCAATGTGATATGATGCTTAAGGTGTTCGGCAGAGCTTCTAAAAGCCCTGCTCCCTTCTGCCATGGATAAACAGCCCAGCAGTTTGTGAAAAGGCATTATGCCATCTGAACATATTAGTCTCCTGGCTGTCTTGATCAGACTATCTATGCACTTCCTTGTTGAATGTTTCCTGGTGTTATTCCCAGCCAGGAATGCCCCACAGCCATCTGCTCTATCTCTGGTACCCTGTCTATGTGCCAGGGGGAGAGAAATCTTTCCCCAAGTACTACTTAGGTGTTTGGACTACATTAAAAAAAAAAAAAGCAATGTAGAAAAATTATGTGCTCAAGGCACGTGGGCTGCTTCTGTGTTACGATATTTTAGTGTACTTTGCTTTCCTGCATTTTCAAATTGATTCTACTAATGGTAAACATGCACAGATGGAGTGTGGAGGGATGAAGGAAGAACAGCTGCCTGAAGGCAGTGATGGGTAAGGGGAAAGCCCTGGGTGAGGAATGTGTCCTGTCTCTGCTCTACCTTTAACTGAAGGTACAAACTTGAGCAAGTCACTTCCACCTTTTACTTTCCTTATATTAAAAAGGAAAGGCTTTCCCACAAGCTTGAACTTATAAAACTGGAAAAAAAAATTAGAGCATTAAAAACCAAATCCAAAAGATAAAGGATTGACTGCAAAACAAAACCCCCCCACCAACCAAACCATTTGCAATAGTTACAGAAAAGGGTTAATCTCCCTAACAAGGAGCACCTACAAATCGGTGAACATAAGAAACACAGATAACCCATAAAAATAGTCAAAGGACATGAGAGGTTTCACGGAACATGAAAAGTAAATGCCCAATAAATAAGGGACAACATGCTCACAAATGGTCAGAAAAATTAAAAATCAAAGCAACATTGGGAAACCATGTTTTTATGCACCTGACTAGCAAATAGGAAAGAAATAAAAGAGGATAGTTACTGTCTGGTGCTGGGGAGAGTGGAGGGACACTTTCCCACACTGGTGGGAATGTGGATTCATACGAGCTCTTAGGAGAGTAATTCCACAACGCTTATCTACTTCCCTAGCAATCTCGTTTGCGCCAATCTACTCTATAGAAACAGAAGCAATGTTGTGTAAAGATACATGTATGAATATTTTTATTGCAGAGTGGGAGGGGAAAAAAAAGAAAATAACCTGAATCTCCATCAACAGAGAAACAGTTGAATAAATTATTCTATGTCAATGGTTCTCAACTGGGAGTGATTTTGTTCCCCAGGGGACATTGGGCAGTATCTGGAGATAGTTTTGATTGTCACAACTGGGGGCTAAGTGCTACTGGCATCTAATGGGTAGAGGCCATTGATATCACTAAACATCTTACAATGCACAGGACAGCCACCCAGAAATAAAGAATTATCTGGCCCCAAATATCAATAATGCCAAGACTGAGACATTTTTATACATGTGTGTATATATATATAAGCTGAAGGTGAGCCCCTGAGAAAATATTAAGTTAAAAAGTTACAGAGCAATTTATAATATTCTATTTTCAAAAAATACTAGGAAACCACTCCAAACACACACACACACACACACACACACACACACACACACACACTCTTGAATGAGCATGGTATAAAATATGGAAGTATTTTTACCGAACTGGTAACACTGCTTACCTCGGGAAGGACCGAAAAGAGTGGTACAGGAAGAAACACCACCCTCCCCTCACACACACAAAGACACATGGGCTCCTGTTCTGCTGTTTGGGGATGGTTGAATCGGAGTCATATGGGATTGCTTTTAAAGTTTTGTATTTCCTGGCCATAGTCCAGATTTCTTGGATCAAACACCATGGATCCGAACATTTCAAAAGCTTTTGAATTTCACCCTCCAAAACTGTCCTTCAGAAAAGAGGGACCTGACTTCTACTTAAGTTCTTACAAAGTATCTCCTGCCATGCGGGCTTGCTCAATTACTTCATTTTGGCAGCAAAGTAATGTTTGGGGGGGGAAATATAGTAGCCTGAAAGCCAGGAACAGCATTTATAGAGGTCCTTGGACAGAATCTCGTTATGTCCTCACACAGCAGAGAGAGCGAGCTCTGGTCCTTTCATACCCTTGTAAGAGCACCCAACCATCATAGCGGCTCTACTCCCATGACCTCATCCAAACCCAATTAACACTCAAAGGTCCCACCTCCAATGCAATCAAATTAGGGATCAGGGCTTCAGCATATGAACTTGGGAGGGACACAAGCATTCAGTCAGTAACAACAGCCCTGCAATGACCAATTACTTCATGACTTTGCCTTCTGAGAGAAGATGAAGTTTCTCATCAGAGGATTATATTTTAGCTGGTGTAAAGAGAGGAGAGGAATTGTTATGTGATAGTTCTAGCAGGTGATGTGGTGAAAACACTCTGCAATCCTAACTCAATTTGTTGTAATATGTGAGACGGCATGGGTGAAACAAAATATAGAGCAGTGTGGGTCAGAGGCTGGGCCTTGTGATGCTGAAATATGTACTGTTCTGTTCTAGTACCTGTCACTCACGAAAGGTCAGATACTTGGGAAGGTACTTTGATATTTTAAGGCCAAGAGGGCATCTGTTGATGCACCAGGAACGCTGAGAAGAGCAAATCATCTTTCAGTGCCCTAAATGACACTGGTGAGTTAAGGCAGCTGTTAGGTATTAGCTACCAGGGAGAGAGTGGGAGACAGAGGAGAGCTGTCTTAGTGAGCTGCAGTCTCTCAGCCTAGCCTGGCCACAGCTACAAAATGGTATGGAGTAAATCATTTTAATCTTAGCTCTGGGTTCTGTTCAATGGGATTGTTAATGCCTGCCTTGAAGAATGAGAACTAGAAATGATCCAAGAAAGGTTTAAGGAGACACAATGTGGTTTCAATAATTTCAGTGATTTTAATGATGTTTATTTTTGAGAGCAAGGTCAAATAACTTTCATTCACTTACAAGATCTTAATACAATGAAAGGCCAGTTAAAAGCTTTCGTTGTGATTCAGTACCCATGCACTTTTGAATATTAAATTATGAAACTAAAAACTTCCAAGGGATTAATGGGATGAAATGAAACTCCTCTAAGTTTCAAATGACTCACCAGCAAAAGTGTCCTTTCAATTATGAAATGAGTTTCCAGGAACACAGCAAACCTTTTATTACTAGGACAAATAAATAACTAAAGTGTCTTTAGACCTGTCCGGCATCATTTGTAATTTCATATTTTTCAAATTAAGTTCTGTTTCCCAAATATTAATTAGGCTCTTACCATGGGTAAGGCATCTTGCTAGGTGCTAGGGATAGTGAGATAAATGTGAAATAGGACAAAGATGCGGCATGAGAGTTGCCATGAAGGCAGCTAACAGGATTGATCAAACTCAATCTGTATCATGGTAATTGAATAGAAACATGATGCTACTAATAACAAAATGCAATTTGTTTCTAGAATGAACATTCGTTTGTTATGATGAAATATTTTCTTCTTTCTGTGCTTGGAAATGTTGCTTTAAACTCATAAAAGTCACATATTCATGTTTCATAAAATAGAACAAATCAAGTCATTGAGTATTCATGGTAAATATATGAATTTAAAAATTTAACATAAGTTGCATTGTTGTTTATTGGGTTAAATGAAGCTTGCAAACAAAGAAACCTAATTAATATTCATATTAATCTTATTTAAAAATACTGCTGTCTTATGCCCTTTTTGGCCAGATACCTAATCAATGGCCTCAGACCATCAGGTGAAAAACCAAGCCAATCACTGGAGTAGACTAATGATTCCTTCATGTATCCACCACACTCATTGTATTAATTAGATTAATGTTAACTGCTGAACAAATAAATCCTAAATTTCAGTGGCCTGACACAATAAAATTTTATTTCTTGCTCACTTTCCAGTCCAATGTTAGTGTTACTGGTTAGTAGTTGCCTTCAGTATGGTCATTTAGAGACACAGGTTCCTTTTATCCTGTGGCTTGGCCTCTTCTAGCATCTCAGAATCTCCTTCATTCAGCAGGCAATGTGAAAAGAGGGTGGAAAAAGCACACCTGCTTTCTTAACCCATTTTGGCCCAGAAGAGACACCTAGTACTTCTACTCACATTCCACTGGAAAGCTGTCACTTGGTCACACCTAAATGCAAGGTCTGCTGGGAAATACAGTCTAGCCCAAAGCCTAGGAGGAGGAAGAGAGAAAATGGGCTTGGTTCACAGCCACACTCCACCCTTCGGGTTCTCCCACAAAGAGAATACATTCAGTTCCTCCACGAGGGAGACAAAGTGCCATTCACAGTCACTGATCCCAGTGCTAAGTCCAGGGTCTCCAAGTGACAAACTTGCCCTCACCATCCAATCTGTATGTGCCATCTAATGATCTTTTTGAACCAAAAAGACAGGTTTTCTGCCACTCCATGCTTCCATCCCCAAGATACAGTGATTAAGCAGGAACAGAATAACTGTAATAAAATTCCCATCCGGAAAAGTAAAGAATGGAAAACATGTAATGGTCTCTTGTCCACAGCAATGATGAAATCCTACAGACATTTGTGAGGTATCTTGTGACCTAGGTAGGGGGATTCCCTTGATTTGACCCAGATTCTACATTCTAGAAGGAACTCCCTGCCCACTATTCTTCATGGCCCTAGGATCTTCCTTTTAGGAAGTTCATCCTTATCTATCATCCTCCATGGCCACATATGAAATAGGCACCAAGGGCTGTGCCCTTCTAGAAAGCCATACAGCTCACTTGGAGCTAGTGCAAACTTAGAGACCCAAAGGTTGTTTTAAAACTGTAATAGTCAAAGGATTTTTATGCTGAGTTCATAGTTTTTTGGCAATACGATTTCCACAAAACCTTAGTAGGCTCTTGATTGTTTTATGCCACGAAGTTGTAGGTTGTTACATTGCCTTGTAAAACTGGAACACTATCAGAGACTTGGTTCAATGAAATGGCTCATGCATCCTTATATTCTACCACCTATCACTAAAAACTTAGTGTAATTCCACTATTTACTTGTATGCAAAGAATTTGCAAGGACATCCAATTCATTATCTATGGCAACATTTCTTCAAATCCCTTTCTCTTTCCCTCCTACTATACTGTGTTTTAAATTTTCTTCCTTACTCTCCCCTCTTTACCAATATTCTCTTCATTTCCCCCATTTGTATGGCCTTCTTTTCTTCTATCCTCCCTCTTTAATTTTTCTCTCACAGGTTCTTGGGTTTTCTTACTCAATTAGCCCAACCTATATAATAAGGCCCAGATACATTACAGTGGTAGGAATATGAGGCAGGTAACACCAAAACTTGACACTGAAGGTTCCGTAAAGAGGTGAATAATACTCTTGCAGGAGTAATTTTTTCCTCATGGCCCTTGTATGTCTATGATCTCTTTCCATACTGACTCTTTTCCCTGAAGGAACATACTCAGATTTACTCAACACAGTGCTTCAGCTACAGCCCCATCATTCTTTATTTTATTATCATTATCTTGAAAGTAGGGCATATTCTTTTTTTTCCATTTCTCACACTCCATTTACTTCTCAACCCATTGTAATATAGCTTCCACCCCTCACATGTCTATCAAAATTCCTCTAAGATCACCAAATGGTCAGCAAATTGCTACATTCAATGGCCTCTCTGAAATAGAGGATACCTTGATGCTGCCTCCTGGAAACTTTTCTTCTTGACTTCCAGAACCTCATTTCTGCTTCTCTGTCTTCCTCTTGTTCCACAGTTGAAACAGTGATCCAGCTATTGATTAGATTCCCTAATGCTAGTTGCTTTTCTCTCTTTTTATTAGTCCCCTTTTCCTCAAGGAAATTGGGACAAATCTCCCAGGAGTAGGTGAGAGTATAATTAAGTGGCATCTCCTGATATCTAAAGGATCCCTGCTACAGATTGGAAATCCATAAGAGCCTCCAGAATCCTCAACCTTTTCCTATTTCACATTGAGTTTTCTATTTACACAGCACTGCACAAAGAATGGCAGTAGTTTTGTCTCTCCAGTTTATTTGTGAAGCTTAATCCATCCAGTCTTTGAGGCACCAATTATCAGTTTTTAAACCTCTTAGGGTTGATGTATAAATGGGATTTCTTCTTTGAATTAACACTCAGAGTTCTTACAAAAAGAGACATATCAACATCCTTCTTTAACACCCCTCCCTGAACTTCCTCCTCATGACCTTTGGCACACTTAATTAAATCATTAAAATAGCCGATTTTACTGTGTATCCTATTATCATTGACACATTACTTGAAAGTCAACTATTGGCCTGAAAAATGGAAGATTCATTCTCTATGATTTACATGTTGTGGAATTTGGATTTAAAAGTACAAGTATCAAAAAAAAAAAAAAAAAAAAACAAGTATCTTGGGGCTTCCCTGGTGGCACAGTGGTTGAGAGTCCGCCTGCCGATGCAGCGGACGTGGGTTCATACCCCGGTCCAGGAAGATCCCACATGCCGCGGAGCGGCTGGGCCCGTGAGCCATGGCCGCTGAGCCTGCGTGTCCGGAGCCTGTGCTCCGCAACGGGAGAGGCTGCAACAGTGAGAGGACCACGTACCGTTAAAAAATAAAATAAAATAAAATAAAAATACAAGTATCTTAACAAGATCTTACACACATCACTGTTTTAATTCATACCATTCCACAAAAACTTTTCAAAAACATACTAATTTTTCTATTATGTTTTCCTTTAAAAATGCCTTTACACTCATATTATTATTAAGAAGTCTACAGAGTTCAGACCTTTTGAAATTAGAAGGGAACCATTGGCTCTATGATCAGAATTATATGAGAAATTTGTCATAGTCTTTAGTAGAGAGATATAGCAATTACTGTCTCAAGTTACAGTTTGATACACGAAGGAATCAGAGAGCTGAAGACAAATTTTTAAGGTAATTGAGAGTTAAGTTGCAGAGAGCAGTATCCACTGTTACCAGTTTAAGCCAGAGGGGATTATTAGAATCTATTCAGCGGCTTCAGAATCATTGGGACAGCTGAAGAGTGAGCCTCTTGGATGAGTTTTCAGGGAAAATCCTAAATTCACATGATAGAATCGGGCCACTCAGAGGTCTGCTAACTCCTCTACAATCAGAAAGCCACAGGCTCCAGAACAATGCTGCCACTGCCACAAACAGCTGGCGATGTAAAAGCATGTGGCTGCCACGCCATGACCGTACACATGAGCAAAATGGATGCCTCTTGCCCCACCTCCCCAAACCCACAAGCTCTGTGACTGGATACTGGGATTACAAGCTCTACAAACTGTGCTTTTCAGCAGGAGCAGCAAAATCAGTGTGGCTTCCCCATCATTGCAACTTCCCAAATCTTGCATGAGTGCATCTGATTGGCACCTAAATCACATCCAGAAGCTTAACTGCAAGGAAATCTGAGGGAGGTAGAAGTTAGCCTTCCCCTTATCCTCTTATCCATCCCAGCAGGATAATATGGAAATCAATTCCTGAAGTGAGGAGCTGTTGTTGGATGTTAAATGGTTTTTGTACTGGCTAAATATGAAGTTCTGAAAGAGACACTAGTCTACACTATGAAGATTAATGAGGAAATGCCAGTTAAAGTCCTATTTCTAAAAACTCAGTGATAGAAACTATCAATACTTTACAAACATGAACTCATTAGTATTCATAAAGTATCAGGACCAGTGGAATGGCAAGTTCTGGTTAGGTCTCAGATGACATACTCAGTAGAAAAACAAAAAATACTGAAGGTAAAGTCAGAGGCTCATAGAGCCTTCAGTGGAGCAAAGGAAAGAAAGGCAATGAGTGCTGCAAAGGGCTAATGTCAAGTTCATTTTCTCATGATGAAATTATAGGGGGTATATTTATAATCAAATGAACTGTAACTCTCCACCTCTCAATAATGAGTGAGAAATTACTATGAAAATGTTGGTGAATTATGATAATAAACACAGCTGTTTTGATGCAGCTAACGCAGGTGTGCAGTTTACTAATGCTAATGACACCCATCACCTTCACTAACTGAACCAGGCAAGGAGATTCTACGAATGGAGTGGGGAAGAAAGCAAGCCATGCCCTAAACGTTTTCTACAATGGCCATTGTAACTGTGCACTGTTTCATGTAGTTATTCAATACCAAGTGGACTGGATTCAGGCTGCCATTTATTGAGTACCTTCTGCAGTCCACATTGAATAAGGTGCTTTACGTTGTTTTACACATTACATCATCACAAGAACCCTGGATGGCTGGCATTATTTACCATTTACACTATTTTACAGATGAAAAACCTCAGGTTCAGAAGGGATACGTAATTTATACAAGGTCAGGGAAATAGTAAGATACTGAGAGGTTTCAAATTCAAATGTGTCTGAATCCATAGTGGAAGCAGGTTGGTTTTCCTTGCCCAGCATTCTTCCCCATTCTTGTGGTTTGGCCAGGTTGAGTCTGCCAACCTGGAATTGGTGTGGGACCCAGGCATGGTTGATCAGGTCATTGTGTCCTCCGGGGCACAGTGGCCAGAAGTGTCATGTGACATAACCAAAGCCTATCAGAGAGAATTGCATGGCTTTTTCTGGAGAAAACAAAAGAGAGGGGCCTTTCTCTCTTTCCTGCTACACTGGGATTTTGAAGGCATGTACCTATAATGGCTGGCAACCTCTTGCTACCAAAAGGAGAGAGCCTGCTAAGAATGGGGCCAACACAGTGGAAAGCAGAGAAGAGAGATGGAGAGAGACTGGTCTTAATGATAATCTTTTAAGTGTCTAAATCCAGACAGCCCTGAACCCAGAGAACCCATGGACTTCTCAGGTATATAAGGAAATTAATTCCTTTACTTCCTAAAATCTATTTAATACAGACTCCAAAGCTCATGTTCTTTCCATTGGGTCACACTGTTTTAAATATCAGAAAAGAAACAACCTCCTAAAGGAAATAAAAATAAGATTTAATATAGTAATAATTATATACATAATTTTAGGGTATATTCTCTAGTTTGTCTGTAAAAGTGATTATTAAAATCCTTGAAAAGATTTTGAGTAAAAAAGATTTGAATAATTTTGCCACAAGGTAAATTACTTTAACATGTCATAGAATCTTAATTGGGGAATTTCTCAAGACAGTCTATTACACACTAATAATAGCTTACCTCTTAAAAATTGCATTCTACATGCCTCCTTCATCACAAGCCAAAAATAAATGATATAAATGAAAAGGCTACATAAAACTAAGAAAGAAATAGTCCATAAATATAAAACATATTTCTCTAAGATTATTTCTAAGAATCAGACTTACTGGCAATTATAATGTTTCTCCATAGAATGTGCCTCAAAACATAGACTATACTGAGGATAGGCAAGGTGCAGTGGGCACCAAGGCGCAGTAGGGAAGAGAAGGTCCAGGATACTATCTCCTTCTTACTCATTCTCATTATTAACAAAGTACATATATCAGTCAGGCTAGGCAGGCAGTTAAATAAAAAGTCCCAAATTTTATTAGGCCAGGCAGTTAAATAAAAAGTCCCAAATTTCTAGGGCTTTATTTTTGTTCAGCTTCACATTTTGTTCCTGCTATATGCGCAGTATGGGTCAGGACTCTGCTCCATAGCGTCACTCAGGGATGGGGGCTCCCCCAACTTGTAGCTGAACCGCCTAGAAAATTTAGCTTCCTTATCTGCTGTGGCAGAGCAAGAGAGGATGAAGATCTCATACCCATTGTTAAGTACTCTGCTAAAAGAAACATACATCACTTCTGCTTCCAACCTTAGGCAAAATTAGTCACACTGCCCACACTTTAACTAAAAGAGAGGCTGAAAAATGATCATGAAACACATGGAATGCTTGGAGAGCAATAACTGTCTTCTAGGGTGTCCAAGAGCAAAGAAAAATGGAGTGGAAGTCACCATGTTTTGACCAGGCTCTAACTACATTAAGTTTATAGGTAAATCTTTCATTTACTCATTACTTTGTTTAGGCTTTTTAAAAAGTGAACCTCTACACCAATCAGATGGTCTGCAGTAAATGTAAACATTGAGATAATCAGTGACTCTGGAGTCTATGTAATTACCTGGTAGCTTGCATTGGGGTGAATATACCTTTAGTTAGGTAATCAAGTAGCTAGAACCATCTAAGCTGATAAAGGTCAATTGTGTGTGTGTGTCTGGGGTGGGGGAGTGTTCAATGGGTGTCCATCCTCAGTCTTAGGAGAATGTGGGTGTGCCTACTTGGTCTGCCTCATCTTTATGGATGGGAGGAAAGATGGAATATTCAGAGCTGAAGAGTGATTCAAGAAGCCCTGTGGTGTATCTTTAGAGAGCCCTTGATGGCAGAAATTCTTGTCTTTGTTAAGTAGTCTGAACTCTTCAAATTGGTCTGAACTTTACCAATAGTTCATAAAGAAGGTGGTACCACCACTTAGGGAGTGTTTTGAAAATTTCTGGTTGTATGTTTTGTGGAGTTTTGTTTTTGTTTTTTGTCTATTAAAATAATTAGGAGGTCCTACTGGCATTTAGTAGGCAAGAGTTCTGCATCTCTAGACATTCAGAAGTCCTACCTAGCATTCGTGTTTATCATCATCTGAGCCTAGATGACTAAAAAAATACAGGGGGTGTGGACTTTCATTTTTATTAAATTTTCCAAGAATGTAATTATTGTATAAATGGAGGGGAGGTTGCACTTTGTTTTGCTGAGCCTTATCAAAAATTGTTTTCTATTTCAGAAATTCATGTTACCCCTGGCAACACTGCTAATGATATCTGCATTCATAATGCTTCTCCACATAGCTGCAAGAACCTCACATTACTGTATTTTCTTATGCAGTCATGCTTGCTTATTTAGATATTTGAATACATGTTATTATAAAATACTTTCCTTTTCTCTCACCTTTTTATTATACTCAGAATATTGAGAGTTTTTCAAAATTATAAGGTAGTCAATAGTAATATCTATGAATTTGATTTTAGAATAATAAAGGAACATGTGAAATGTTTGCTATGGAGGGGTTGGATCTGGAAAGGTTGAGAAGCAATGTGTTAGGTGTTATAGCAAGATGTTTAAAAGCATGGCTTTCAGAGTTAAATAGATCTGAGCTTAAGCCAAGTTCTATATAACCTCAGGCAAATAGTTTAACTTCTCTAAACCTTAGTTCTCTCATCTCTAGAATGGGAGCACTATCTGTTACATTAGTTATTTTGAGAGCTAAATGAGATTGTTAGATGGTTATCTTGGTGCCTAGCCCTTAGCAAGTAATATATAGATTATGGCTGTTATTTCTCTTATTATTACTAACATAGTTTAAAACTCAAGGTAAAACATGTAGAAGCTGCCAGAGCCTCAGAATCTTAGGGATCTTACCAGGTAATGTCAAAATGGCTACTTCCTTTTTTCTCTATTTTCTTTGGAGTGGGAGGGGATCTATTTCCTCAAATTCTAGCTATGCCCTGTCAAGGCCCTGTGGGAAGTACAAGTTTTGGTGTATATAGATAGAACCCCTGGATTTCTTTGTCAGTATCTTCTGCTTTCTTTTTCCTCTTAAGAAACAGTTATTTTATCTAAGCACAAGCTATCAACTAACAATGTACCATCCACCCACACAGGCTGCCATCTTGGTGGGTGTGAAAGGACGGTTCCATTGTTACCTGCCTTCAAGAGCTGATTCTTTGAAAACAAGCAGCTCTGCTCTTTAGGCTGGAAATGTGTTTCTACTTTGCTTTAAAGTCAGGCATAATAAAAGGTTTGAATGATATCAGCAGTAAAATATGCTTCATGAGGTTAGCAATCTAGACTAAATTGGGCAATTCTCTTTAGAAACCCCCTCTTCTTCCTAAGTTTAGTTTCATAATGTGGCTACTAATTGAGCAAAAAGAGACATTTCCAACTCCTGTCCTGGACTCTTGCAGACTTGAGACATACTACCCAGACTCCTTTCTCCCTCTGGTCAGCTAAAAAACTATATGATGCCAAAGAAAATATACTGAAAATGAAGTTTCTCAGTTTTAACCCAGTTTTGGTGTTCAGAGTCCAAATAGTTTTAATGTCATCAAAATAACTGAAACAGATCTCTTATTTTGATTTAATTTCCTATTTTTTTCTCAAAAGTTGACTGAACATTAAAGGGTTAAAAAAAATCAAAAGCAGGAGGAGGTGAAGAATTTCTTAAAAGAGAATTTTGGAGGTCATTTTTCTTTTTACCTGAAAGCTGTTCTTCTATAAACTCCCATAAGACTGAACACTGAAATTTTATAAGATCCATCTTGTTGGACACTCACATCCACTAAGTTCTAAGGAAATTGCTGCACATTACAAGCAATATCGTAATTCAGCCATATTTTCCCTGAATAATTACAGTGAGTGATCATCCACTCTGGGAAGCCAACATGAAGGTGTGATTGAGCCCACAGCTGGGCTCCCAGTGATTATGAACTTCTCTGCACCCTGAAAAGAGCTTGCAGAGAGAGGGCCTGAGGCTGGCTCACTTTACATACCACAACAGAATCCCTTCTGAGGAAACAACTATTCATTCAGCAAGTATGTGTTGAACTCCTATTATGCAACAGGCGTTGTTCTAGGTACTGAAGATACATCAGTGAAAACCAAACCAAACTAAAATCCCTGCTTTGGTAGAGTTTATAGTCTAATGGGAGAAGACAGACATAAGCCAAATATATAAATTTGATACTGTGTTAGAAGGTGATCAATCCTAATAGAAAAAGCAGGGAAGGGTGTTGGGAGTGCCAGGGAGAGGGATGCAGTTTTAGTAGGATGGACAGGGTGGGCATCACTAGGCGGGTGACACCTGAGGAAAGACACCTGAAGGAGCTGAGGTAGTGCACCATGGAGCTCTCTGGGGGAAGAACATTCCAAGCAGAGGGCAGCTTCCATGGAAAGACCTGTTTGGAGAACAACACAGAGTCCAGTGTGGCTAAAGGGTGAGCAAGGGGGTTGTAAGAGTGAGGTCAGGTAGGTCATGGAAGCCAGATCCTCTGTGGCGTGGGGACCACCCGAAGGATGTTGGCTTGCACTCTGAGATGGGGAGTCATGGCAAAGTTTTGATAAGAGGAGTGACATGATCTGAATTAATTTTTAAAAGGATCACAATGGCCTATGTAGGGGAGGAAAAAAAAATTTTCCTGTACCCTCTTTTGGTTCAGTGGCTGGGGCCCTGCAAATTATATTGACAAAAGACATTAACAGGAGAAAAGCAAGCAAATTTTATTTGATGTTAATTTTTACATGACACTGAGGCGGGAGGTTGTTCCTAGAAAAGAGGACTCAAAGAAGTAGGTAGTCCTGAGAGCTTATATACCATGTTTAACAAAGAGGAATAAATTGTGGAGACATGACAAGACAAAGAAAAAGGGTTTTTAGGCTTCCAGGAGCTGCAAACTGTGGGAAGGTAATACAGGTATCCCTCTCCCCACTTTTCAAAAGTTCACTGTACACCACTTTGATTTTATGAAAGACCTGCATTAGTACCTGTTTTCACTGACCAAAAGATGTCTGAAGAGGATTTTCACCTTTGCAAAAAAAAAGTGTAAGTGTAAATAGTGTTCAGTGTTTGTTTTATAGGAGCTGTTACGGAGGCAGCGGGCACCCCAGGCAGTGAGAGTGGTACCACCAAGCTCCTTTCCCTGGACCTACACTCAGTATCAAGCTGCCATAGTTTTGAGCGTGTCTGTGAGCATCTGTGCTTCATCTCGATTTATTTTGTGTGTCCATTAGCAAGATGTGTCCTAAGATGCTTCTCTGCTTTATATCATTTCTTCATAGGAACGCTCTACTTTGCAACAGTGGTGGAAACCTGTGTATGGTGGAAATGAATGGAAGATGAGGGCTATCGTAGCAAGGTTTGTTTGTGCAGCTCCATCTGGGTGCCAACTTCCCATCTTCTTCATGGCCATAAAACTTCCCCAGAAGAGGGGATTTAGGACAATCCTCACATCTCAGGAGTTTCTGTTTTTAGTGAGGTAATGGAAACTCCAGGAAGGCTTCTTTCTGCATCTGTTGAATCTACATGCCTGCACCTTAAAAATAATCCTTCTGGGCTTCCCTGGTGGCGCAGCGGTTGAGAGTCCGCCTGCCGATGCAGGGGACGCGGGTTCGTGCCCCAGTCCTGGAAGATCCCATATGCCGCGGAGCGGCTGAGCCCGTGAGCCATGGCCGCTGAGCCTGCGCGTCCGGAGCCTGTGCTCCGCAACGGGAGAGGCCACAACTGTGAGAGGCCCGCGTACCGCAAAAAAAAAAAAAAAGGGGAGGGGGGAGGGATGGTAAATGAAGACATTCAGTTATTCTGTAAGGAATGTGAGCAAGAAAGGAATTTTCCCTTCATCATTTCTGTGGGAACAATTCACACAGCTTGCGACCCTGCCAGAATCTAGAAAAAAATCTAGAAGCTTCCCTGAACCATCATGGAATGAAGCAAAAGAAAAGAATAGCTTTTTGGTGGCACATGTTAGGTTTCTTATTTGTTTTGTTTTGTGAGCTTGCATTTCTTTAATTATGGGTGATGTTTTATTTATTTTCATATATGTATTAGCCACTTGCATTTTTTGGTTCATTTTTCTGTTAGGTTATCAGTATTCTTTATTATATTGTAAAAGGTTGTAAAAGGTCTTTCAATATATTATATGTGTTACATATATCTTATATAACAATTATATATATTATATGTCCCATCATGTGTTTACTCATATTTTTTCAATTTCTAATTGTTTTCATTAGGTTTCTTTACCGGCCTTGACCAAGGCAGATTCCCTGTTCCCATGTTCCCAGGAACACCAGTCAAGTCTTAACAGAATCTCCTTATCAGCAACACGTAAGGAAAGCAAAAAGATTACTGTTCTTAATACATATGCTTTGAACTATTACAGCTAATTTCCATAAATCACATGAGATGGGAGACCTCTCATTAACTTGGAGACAAAATTGGAGAAGGACTTTTAAGAATTCCTCTAATGAAAACTCTATGGGGGCTGAGACTGTCTTGGTCACTCTCAGATCTATAGCATCTTGTAGAGCGTCTTAAACACAGTAGATGCTCAATAAATATTTACTAAAGGGATACAAGGGGAAATATTCCAAACTTCCTTTTAATTTTGCCAATTTACTCCATTAAAGTACTCTAATCAGGTGGAAAGAACTCTGCTAAGGTTTCCCATGATATAAACATAAAGGGGAAGGGAGCTAGTGCTTACTGAGTACCTCCTGTGCACCAGAGACCAAACTGAGAACTTTCCTCCTATTTTATTTAATCCTCCTCACAGGTACACTGTGAGTTACATTTTTACAAATGAAACTGAGGCTTAGAAAATTTTAGTAATTTGTTCAAGCCCATTTTGTCTGCTTTCAAATTCTATGCACACTTCACTACACCCTGCCCTCAAGCAACTTACAGACTGTGAGATTTGTATATCGACATACAAATAATGAAGACATAAAAGAGAGTGTGAGAGGAACCATGAGAAGTTCAAGTAATACGTGATGGGAAGTCAGAACACAGACTCTGGAGCCAAACAGCTTAAATTCAAGTCCTTCCTCTGCCACCCACAGACTGTGTAGCCTGGGGAAAATTATTTAACCTTGCTCTGCCTTGATTTTCTCATTTGTGAAGTGGGGATCATAATAGCATTTACCCTGTGGTGTTATTGTGAGAATTTAAGCGGGTATATATATACACACACACCTGGTGAATGGTGTGTTCGTGATGATGATGAAGAAATTCAGGAGATGCTTCAAGGAAGAGATGGTACTGTAAGAAAGGGAGGGATTTGGATGGGTAACAATTCAGGGGAAGCTCCAAACATAGCAACAAGAATGATGGAAGGCATGGAAACTGGACAATATTGGAGGAGCAACAGTGAGAGTCTGGCTGGAATGTGGACCAGTGACTCTCCGTGGGGCGGCATGCGTAAAGGGTTGGAGCTCTTTGTCAAACTACAGCAGCAGGCCTGAGGTGGTCTGGCCCCTCCCCAGGAAAGTGACCCTGACTCCCAATACCACTGAAGAAGCAGTTAGGAGATGGAAGCTGGGAAGGCAGATTGAGGTCAGATCATAACCCCAAAGCCAGGTTAAAGGATTGAGCCTTATTTTCTGCACACATTTTCTGCCGCTGAAGAGTTGTGACAGTGAATGCTATCATCAGAGATGTTCCCACATGTGAAAAAGCAGAACAATTTCAAAACAACATGATCAACTGCCTCCATTGTATAAGAAGCCGTATTATGTAACAAAAAACATTTTGCCCCTCACATAGCATCTTCCACTGATAGCAGGGAAAAGGAGAGGGTGGACAAAAATAGATCATGGAAACTTCACATATGTGAAGGCAAGATATAAAGATCAAAGCTGAGGACACAGTCACAACACATGTGTCCATGAGGCTGGCCACTGTGCAGAGTTTTCAGAAGCTGGCACTCACTCTTCCTATTATAAAAAGGCAAAATATTCCATTTTCCCTGAACAAAAACAGTACTGTCCTTTGGGGAAGTCAAATACTCAATCATTAAGACTCGCCAAGAAGCTGTAGATGTGGAGGCAACAGCCACATCCATGAGGAGCTTGCTTCCTGGTTGACGAAACAGTTGAGGTTGATGTTTGGAATAAGGACACTTTTTCATATTAGCATCATCGACATGACAAATGAGTATTGCACAAAGCTTTAAATGCCAAGGAGACTACAGATAAAGCAGTCAAGATCAATGGGATTAATCGTGGAAGGCCTCCAGGAAGAGATGAAGTCTTGGCTCATTTAAATGGAAAAGTCCAGATATGGAAACATTTTGAAGTCCAGCTGGATCCAGGGACTCAAACAATGTCACCGGACTCTGACTTTTCCTCCATTCTCTGCTTTGCTCATCCCTGCATGGTTTCATTCATAAGCTAATGCCTCGACTATTGATCTGGGAAAGGGCTCAAATTTTTTCTGCTTCAGCCACATGTCCATTTCTGGACGAATCAGTTTGCCCGTGGGATGGGATGCTTGATCAGCCAAGGCTGGGTAACGAGCCCTCCTAAAAGTACACAGAATTATTACAGGGAGGTTCTCCAAAGGAAAGCATATTGGTCAGAGAAAATCAACATATGCCTAACATAGGAATTATTCTACAAATCCAAAAAAAAAAACATGAAGGGTATGTAGAACAGAAACAGATAATTATTCGTGAAATCTTAGAATGCAAGAAACAAGGATAGGGCATATTTGAGCAATTTGTTTTGAGGCAAAGAAATACAGGTATTACCAACAATGATTTAAGGCTTTGGTTTTCAAACATTTATGTTCTTAGCAACATAACTTTTTTCCTCCTAAAAGGTATCTTCTTATGTGGAGCCCTAAAGTGTAAAACAGAAAAACGTGGAACAACTCCGAAAGAGAGGTTGGAAATGGCACCCACTTGGTCTTCTCTTCTGAGCTTGTATCAGCCACAAGTCACTTCAGAGAAACCCTGGGGCTATTTAAAAACCTACAGGCTTATGGGAAACTTAAGGATGTTGTTACTATAGAGGTCAGTAGAAACTGAAAACATAAATGGCTTCCAGAAGGGTTTAGCAATCGGAACGGGCAACCCTGTAGGTCTATAGTGGATTATAAGGGAAGTGAAGGAACTTGCTGGTAGGTCGCTAAACTTTCGGGATTTGGGTCATCCTCCTCAGCCCTCTGACAAGGTGTGCTCCGTGTCACTGTGAGAAGAGAACGGCTGCATCGTGCTCCTGTGGTTTCTCTTACCTTCAGAAGAGGAGTTGGAAGTTATATAGTCAACTTCCACTTCCAAACTTACTGGTTGGGTGACCTGAGCAAGTCGCTTCATTTTCTGAGCTTGTTCCCTAATGTGTAAAATGGGATTCTAAGGTGTTATCCCCAATGGTCCCTGTGCTGCTCCCTTACCTTTCATCCTGGCAACCTTGTTCACCACAGTTCACGTTTCAGTCCTGTTCATCTGGTCTACAGCAACTGCTCCATGAATGTTAGCTGTTGCTACTATTACATCCTAAATGCCTCTCGTTCTCTTCTTTACACGCTCACCTTTCAGATTCCAGGGAACTAACCTTCAGGACACCACACCAGAGGGCTGATCACACAACGAACACTCGACAGGCCAATAACCACAGTTTCTTGGTCGCCGATGTTATCGAGAAATCTAGGGACACCGTTAACTGCCAGATAGGAGCCTTTTTTGATTAGCACAAACCTCAGGATATGGGCCTCAGTATGACTAAGAGCGACACAAATACTAACACAAATACGGATTCTGATGCTGAAAGCTACGTACACCATGTGCCAAGGACTAATGCTTTATGCGCCTCATCTTACTTAATTCTCACGATAACCCTATGAGGCAGCCCTGTTGTTACGCCCACTTCACAAATGAGGAGACTGACACTTACAGAGCTTGTCTTCCTGACACGCCCGCTGTGTGTTGATACAGCCCAGCCAGTTGGTGGCCAAGGTCAGAAACAGGTTTCACCGGCAGCTACTGTGCACTCTGAAGGAAGGAAGAACTTTTTGGTAGTGAGGGTGGTTTAGCAATAATCTGGGTACCATCCCAGGGGTCCTTAAACATCATTATCCTTGGAGGTTTTGCTGACTGCCTGGCTGGTGGAACCACTAGATTCCATGATTCTTTGATTTGGTCCTAGGAAGAGCTGAGAAGGAACAAGGAATAGGGAGTTTGGGCCATTAACACTTCCTTTCCCGTCTTTATTTCTCTTCATCCAACCTGAAAGCGCCTGCAGCTCTCTATAAAGTCCATTGAAGCCACCTCTGCTTAATCTCAACTCCACCCTCTGCTTCAAATCCTCTTGTCTCATGGGGTTTCTCTCCTGAACATGTGCATTTAATTCTCCCTCATGGCCTGGCCTCTTCTGACTGGCGACTCACTTGAACAGTCTGCCCAACTTTTGCTTTGGTTTCTCCCCAAGGTACCCCAGAGTTCTCTCAGTTCTGCCCCCGCGGCCCCAGGAAATGGGATGTCCTGACCGAGATGCCCAGACCTCAAACCCCAGCTGTCCCCTGCTTTTCCCCAAGAGGAGTCAGACAGGCTGGGTTTGTTGATTCTACTTTCTGAGGCTTACAAGGCTGCAAGTTTCTCTACTTGATAGTCACCTTTCGTTGTTTTTCTACCCCTTCCCCAGTCCCCAAGCCCTAAGGTGTTTTGGGTGACACTGTGTAAAGAAAAGACATTACTGTCCCCAGGACCTCCAAGCACAAACAAACCGAAGCAGGGGGCTCTGAGGTCCCTGGAATATTAAATGGCAGCCGGGATACAGGCTAGCAGTCACAGCTGCCTATCTATGAATTTCTGTTTCCGAAAATTCAATTATTATAATAGCAGTACACGAATGATCCCACTCATCTCAATCCACCCACATCATCTCAGTGTCAGCTCTTGAGATATGCTACATATTTAAAAATAATAATATATGAAATTTTTACAGAAATGTAGCCCACACTCTCACCTCCTCTTTATGTTCCCTCTGGTTACTTAACCAATTTAAAAAACATGGAAGTAATGGGTAGGTGATGCAAAAGAAACAGGTCTTTTATTTTTATCATTTTTATCCATGCATCTTAAAAAGTTTCATAATTATTCTCCTCCCAACTTGGATAACAACGTTTCCTGCAATTTGCCCTTAGCTTTTCTGATGCTTAGCTATTGATGCCTGGCCACAGAGTCTGATTATCATTCACAAAGAGGCCTCACCCTCCTCTGTTATTTGTGCCTCTAGATATGTTCCCAGTGATTTAAAAAAATATATATGCAGTATTACAGCTTTATTGAGATATAATTCACATACCGTACAATTCACCCATTTAAAGGGTACAATTGGCTGGTTTTTAGTATATTCACAGAGTTGTATGGCCATCACCACAATCAGCTGTAGAACATTTTCATTAACGCCCCCCCCCAAAAAAAAACCCATATCCACTAGCTGTCACTCCATCCTCTCCTTCCTCCAGTAAAGTGGTTCTTTACTTGTCACAAATGAGCAGCAGAGACAACAGGAATGGTATTACATTACTGACGATCTCTTCATTCAGATTTCAATCCCAAGTGTCCCTAACTGAACTGGGGAGTGGTACTTGCTTCCAGGAGGCTCAAGAGGCATTGCATTATGAGGAACTCCAGTGCAAATGACTAAGGGTGATAGTTTAGTAGCCACAACCAAGAGTTTGTCCATATGGACCAGTTACTTGTAAATAGAGTATTAAGAAGTTTCCTTTTTTCCAGAAACAATTCCTGAACTGGAAGAGACGTTTTTAAAATTACCTGCCACAAGTCGGTATGCAAAACTATTTTCCCATGGCCCTCTAGCCCACCCTGGGCATCCCCTCCTCTCTTAGTGTTCTCAAAACTCTGGGCCCTCTCACGGCCCCAGCTGACAAGGGTCCCCACCAGACTCACACATAGTTCCACACTTTCCATATATGCTTTCTGCCTGTCCATTCCTCAACCCCCATCAGAGCTGGATTTCCCCTTATTTCCTCTAGGCACTAGTTTTTCTCATTGCAGTGGGTGGTATTATGTTAATATGTCCTCATCCTAGTTAATATAAAATCTTAACCCCGTGTGAAGAAATCACTCTGAAAGCTGTTGTTCTATTTAAACATGACAATCAATGTTCTGAATAATCATGTGGGGGAAAAAGAGTGGGTAGAGAAGGGGAGAAAAGGAAGCTGTGATTCTTTTAGGAATTAAATGCATTTGAGTCAGAGGCCAAGGTACAAATCTGGTGGAATAGCAGTGGGTGGAACAGCTCCCTCCATCAGGGAGTGTTTCCTCCTTGGATATGCCGTCATATTGTCCTCTGAATGTCTTATTTTTAAAATTCTAATGTAGCCTGCTAAAAATAATTGTCAGCACTAATTAATGTTCATACTAAATTCCTGTTAGGGATGAGTTTGGTGGAGGTAAGTGTGGAATAAATGCTAGAGCAAGACTTCTCAATTTGAGTGTGCAAAAGAATCACAGGGAGCTTGCTATGATTCGGATTCTCGGGTCCCACCTCCAGAGTTCCAGCAGGTCTGGGGCAGGGCCAGTATTATTCAGGCTCACAAGTGGTTCAAAGGCCACAATTTAAGAAACATCACACCAGAGAAGCCCCAGACAGGCATCAGTTGCATGATGCAAACTAGAAATTTGCAGGTGTTATGAGCTTCCCTCTTGTCTTTCTCCTCTGTGCTTGCCATGGAGAGAGTAAAAGTCTATGTAGGGATGGGTACCTGGGAAATGTTACCAGAACGTTTGCAGTAGGCAGCTAAAGGTCTCAAAGGCTTAAGGAAAGGTGCCTGAAATTTTCTTCTGAAAAAATTTAAACCCTCAGAAAGGTTGATACAACTGTATATCCCACACTAGACTCACCAGCTGTTAGGATCTTGTCACATCCATGCCATCTCTCACTGTGTAGACTTGCTGCCCTTTGGCCAAATCACCTGAAAACAGATTCCAGACTTCACGGCAGTTCACCTCTAACTTCTCCAATCTGCATCTCTCATGAACAAGGGCATTCTCCTACACAACCACATCACCATCGCCACACCTAAAAGAACCAATATTTATTCAATAACATCACTGTTGTACTAAAATTTCCCTCACCTTGTGCCAAGTAGTCAGTGTAGGCATGCACGCATCCAGGCTCCAGTCAAGATTCATGCATCGTATTTGGTTATTATGTCTCATTATTGCCCCCAATTTGAAACCAAATCTCCACTTCCCTTGGTTCTTCATGATATTGAATCCTCTCTAGAGTCCAGGTCAGCTGTCCTACAGAATATTGCACATCTGGACTCTTCTCTTTCCTGGAATTCAGTTGAGGTCAGACATTTACGGCAAGGATGACACGCAGCTGAGGCTGAGTACCTTCCATTTCATGCCTTGAGGGAGCATATGATGAAAAGTCATCACATGAAAGATGACGCCATAGGTGTAGTGTTCTCAGTATTTCTCCACTCACGGGGTGGGCGGGGGCATCTTTTTATGGGGGGAGATTTTACCGTCATTCCTCCACTGCTAGTGTCTGCCTGACTCTCCACTGTGGCATAGCTCACAAGGTGGCCCTGCTGTTTTCAGTTCTCTACTACATACAAATGGAAGAGAGTGGTACTATTTCCCCTCTCCTAGTTATGTTGTAGGCTTGAACTATCAATTTTACTTATTTTCCTTATTGATATACACACTTTTTGGAAGAGTGTGAAAAATTAGAAGTCCTGTCATCTTTCTATGAGAAGTTGGAAGGCCTGCATGAGCTTTTAAGGTCAAATTTTCTTAAAGCCTCTAAGAGTTTGAGCCAGACAGGAGCCATAATATAACCAACTGACTTTGCTTCTAAGAAAAGATTTATAATGAGTCAAAGCTTTTTTCTTTTTTTTTTTCTTTACCTACATCTGAGATGAAAATAAAGGGTAGAGAGGCAGTGATTGACAGTTCTTAAAATGAGCACAAAGGTAGTTATTTTATTTGTGCTTTTATTTCTTCATATTTTGTTTTAAATTATTTGATATCATTTCTACCTGACTAGTACAGGAATGCTGTTTTACCTTTAACATAGTTTATGTCTATGGAACAATCTTAATCGTGTGCTAATCTGTACTGCCAATCAATCTACAAGGCAATATAAAACACTCTTGAAAACCTCCGAAGTCCCAGACCGTGCCTCAGTCTAGTGGAAGGTAGTAGCCATGGTGCAGCAAGCCAAGTAAATAAAGTGATGGCAAGTCACCTTAAATCCTTTCTGGAACAAAGTTGGGTTTTTAATTCAATTTTTAAAAGTAATTTATTGATACCAGATGCTCCTTCAATTAAAAGCATTTCTCATGAAGAACTCTAGAGAGCCACAAAGCAGTTGAAAACTTTAGAGACCTCCTTCAATCCTCTCACTTCACAGGTGAAGAAGCAAAGGCTGGAAAAGATAAGGAACTAGTTCAAGGTCACACTGCTTATCCAAGGCAGATCCAGAAAGACTCTTAAGAGGCCCAGATAAAGGCAGGAAGTACAAGAACTTATCAAGGACACAGATCCAATGAGACACGTCTTTGAGTTTCTCAAATTACACCTCAGAGCTGTAGGCAGAACATCTATAAATATGGCTGGCTCTGCCTTTTGTGTACCTTTCTCCCCGGAGAACGTTACCCATTCTGTCTAAGATTACATCTCACATCTCACTGTCTGTCTGGCTTTCTTCTCAGGACTCTCTCCCCCTAAACTAATCACATTATAGACATGATTTATGTTTTTTAATTTGCTCACGTGTACCACTGCAGACTCCTTTACTGGGCCAAAAATAGCAGTGGTCCCAAGTGAGGCACTAAAATCCAATGACCCCGTTAAGCACAGCCAGTCCTTGCTGGCCTTACAAATCACTTTCACAGCATTGTAGAGCATCATTGGGATTTTAAGGAAAAATCCTCACTTAGAGCCATTGACAGAAACTGTATTTCTTTTTTTTCTCGTTTCTTCCTTGGCTTGAAAAAGTCTTTCTGCTTTCCTTCTCCTTCTAAACCAGGACATCGATTCAATTCTGGCTGTAAGCCCAGGAAAGATGTGCCTGAACCCATTAGGCTGAAAGGGTTTCACTGTGTCACTGCACTGGAAGATTAAGTGGCCAGGATGACGTCACGCAAAGAACTGGAGTGAGAACTCTTATCCTCCCTGATGCAGAAACTAAGACAGTAGACATTCTTGACCTAGACAATCTCATCTCCTGAAGGAAAGGGAGCAAGGAGGCACACTCAAGCAACCAGGGCCAGAAATTCCTTCTACTCTTATAAGCAAAAGTTTCAAAGATACACATTATATTGAAATAAACTGATTATGGGGAAGAACCTTCCTTATTTCCTTATTTTCTTGCAGCTTTATTGAGATGTAATTGATAAGAGAGTATAAGTTTAAGGTGTACAGCATAATGACTTGACTTACAAATATTGTGAAATGATTACCAAAATAAGTTTAGTTAACATCATCTCATACGGATACAAAAGGAAAAAATGTTTTCCTTGTAATGAGAACTCTTAGGATTCACTCTCATAGCAACTTTCAAATACACCATCCAGTAATGTTAAGGTTTAGTCATCATGTTCTACATTATATCCCTAGTACTTATTTATCTTATAATTGGAAGTTTGTACCTTTTGACCAACTTAATCCAATTACCCTAACCCCTAACCATCATCTCTGGTCAGCACATTCTGTTTTCTCTACTTAGGAGTTAGTTCAGGATGGTTTTGTTTGTTGTTGTTTTGTTGTTTTACTTCACATATAAGTGAGATCATACAGTATTTGTCTTTCTGTGTCTGACATTTCACTTAGCCTAATGCCCTCAAGGTCCACCCATATTGTCACAAATGGCAAGATTTCCTTCTTTTTTATGGCTGAATAGTATTCCATTGTGTATACACATATATACACATACATAGACATGCACACACCACGTTTTCTTTACCCATTCATCTACTGATGAACACTTAGGTTGTTTCTATGTCTTGGCTATTGTAAATAATGCTGCAGTGAACATGGGGGAGCAGCTATCTATTTGACATAGTGATTTTGTTTTGGGAAGGACCTCTTGGAGTGTCAGTGTACCCACATAACTCAGTTGTGGCACATTTATCCTCTAGGCCAGTGGTGATCTCATGGACACTTTCTTGCCGAGGTGAATTTTTTTCTTTTCCTGCTATCTGCTCTGAGCTACGGGATTTCCACTTAGCTTATCACTCTTGCTCCCCCTGCCTTCTTTTTCTCCTTAGTACAAGCTGTGCTCACTTTGTGCGATAGTGCATCATCGCAGACAGTGACTGTACAAGCTGAAACCACACAAAATTATCTTATCAATGGAAAAAAAATTGCAGTTGCTCTGTAAGATTTACAAATTGTCTGAGATATAATAGAACATATATATTGGTCTCTGTTCCCGGTTCCTGGCACAGAACTCCTGAAACCCTTTTAACTTCCTAAGTGATAACACCAGGAGCATCTTTTGTTCTAGTGCGGTGACTCTGGGTGGGCTCCTGGGTGGGGGCTGGTCACCAGAAAGACCAAACCATGATTAAAAGCCCTGTCTCCATCCTCCAGAAAGGAGAGAGAAGCTAGAAGACAGTTAATAATTGATCATGCCTGCCTGAGGAAGCCACTGTAATATCCAAGTAGTATGGTTTGGAGAGCTTCTAGATTAATGGACACACCCATACTGGGAGGGGGATACACCCCAACTCCACGGGGACGGAAGCTCCTGTGCTCGGGACGCTTCCAGGCCTCGCCCTTTGTATCTCTTCTTCTGGCTGTTCAGCTATATCCTTTATCATATCCTTTAATAAACTGGTAAACATAAATGTTTCCCTCAGTTCTGTGAGCTGTTTTAGCAAATTAATTGAACCCAAGGAGGAGGTCACTGGAATCTATAGCCAGTTGGTCAGGAGCACAGGTGATAACATGGGCTTGTGACAGCCCTCTGAAGTGTGTGTGTGTGTGTGTGTGTGTGTGTGTGTGTGTGTGGAGCTGGGGGGAAGCAGTCTTGTGGGACTGAACACTTTACCTGTGGGATATGACACTCTCTCCAAGTAGATAGTGTCAGAAAGTTGAATTGTAGGACACCCAGCCGGTGTCCCAGAGAATTGCTTGGTAGGGGGCCAAAACCTCCACACATTTGGTGACCAGAAGGGTAATGCTTGTATGACTAGTTAAAGAGACACAGGGAGGAAACTCACAGTAGGGAAAACCCAGTTTTCCCTTCTGTGTAGAGACCCAACACAGAAGGGAAAAGCTGGAGTTTTTAAATTTACCATTGTCCAAGCATTACAAACTCTTGCTATTGGTAATAAACGTATAAAGAAATAGAATTTAGTACACTGTAATCTGGAACATTAGAAACACTGAGGATGAAACTGCTTTATTTCATTTCCCTATATATCTCAAAAACACTCTTTCTTGAGAGTAGTTGCCTTCTTGTATAATATATGATAGAAGCAAGCATCTTTCCATTGCCTTGGCAAATCAACATACTCCATTTTTTTTTTTTTTTGCGGTACGTGGACCTCTCACTGCTGTGGCCTCTCCCGTTGCGGAGCACAGGCTCCGGACCCGCAGGCCCAGCGGCCATGGCTCACGGGCCCAGCCGCTCCGCGGCATGCGGGATCCTCCCGGACCGGGGCACGAACCCGCATCCCCTGCATCGGCAGGCGGACTCCCAACCACTGCGCCACCAGGGAAGCCCCATCATACTCCTTTTAAAGTGTGGATCAGCTTCCAACGTTTTATCCTTTGCATTTTCAATACAGTAAGATGTCTCCAAGCGTTCCTTTAATGTGAATTTTTTGCCCCTGTCACTTCCTGAGACACGTTCATCCTTTTTGTCACTACCACTTTTTAAATTCATGTCAATTTTTATTTGTTCCTCCGGCTACAGATCTAGAGCCTCTTGAAGAGGAGCAACGTCAACATTCCCACAGTCACTACTGCTTCTGTGAACTACTTACATTCAATTTGAATTTCACTTTCAGCACTACCACTTCTTGTTTTTTGCTGCAGACTCATCTTTATGACCTAACACCCTCTTTCGATTATCCATTTTTGTAAAACATCACACGGGTTTATCACTGGGAAATCAGTTTAACACAACTACACTTTGCTACCTGTGGTTAAACTGAATAACAGATATGCAGTGACCAAGCACTGACAAACACTAAGAGACAGAATTGGTCACTGACCAATGTATTGATCTGTTATGCACATAGTTATTTGTAGACTGAAGAACTAGCAGTAAAATTTGCGCTTTATGCAATTACCATACTTAGTATACTACAGTAACTAAAATTTGAACTGTATTCTTGGGGACTGATGCTATTAACTAAACCATGGTAGTATGAAAACAATGTAAAGTGACCTATGTAACTTAAGTGTATATATATGTCATATTTTATATGTTTTTTATGGTCCTGGTATAAAAGGGCTTGTCTTGCTTGGGCAAAATGGAAAAACTATGTTAAGAGTCTTCTTGTTCTTCCTCAACTAAGCAAGCTATTTACACCCCTATCTCACTGAAAACTAGCCCATACTAATTAGACATATAGACCATGATCTGGATAGGGGATCTTTAGTATTCTAAAGATGTCATTTGCTTCTTCGCAAATTCATCTAGTAATAAAATGCAAACGCAGTTGAAATCCCAGGGGAATTTTAGGGGGAAGAGAGGCTTGATTAAACAATTTTAAAGTTCATCTGGAAAGATAAATGCATGAGAAGAGGTAAGAAAAAACTGCAAAAAAGGATAATGGGAAATGTCTTGTCCTATCATATATTAAAGTCTAAAGGTGTGGTAATTAAAATGATAAGGAGCTAACACCAGAATAAGCAAATTATCTGATAAAGCTGGCATTTCAAATCAAAAGAAAAGAGGTGGCCTATGCAATAATTGCCCCATTTAAAGTGATGGAAAGCAGTTCCATTTCCCTGGTAACCAGTAAATAGAAATGGAAGCAATGAGAAACCATGTTCAACTACCAATTCCCAAGGTTGCTGATGCTATGGTAGCAGTACAAAGTTGTCACATTTCTGAATAATATTATGTGTAAAAGCCTTTAAAAGGTGCATACTTCTTTGACCCAGCAGTTATGAGGAGCTGGGCTCCTGGATAAAACCCTAAGTGTGGTTTTTCAGGCCTGACCACAGGCAATTACAAAAGCTTTACCTGGCAGGCCTCACCAGGAGGTTGCCCTCCTCACACCAGACTTGGGGCACAGCTGCATCACAGTCTGAAGGGGGATGCACTCAAGGACCCAGATCCTGCTTGCTGCTCACACTCTTCACATATTTCCATTCCAAGCCCAATTCCTTCATTCCTGGGTTTCTAAGGCCTGGGGTGAGGGCTTCAGGTGCCCCTGCAGAGGCCTCCTTATTGGGGGAGAAGGGGAAAACTGGAGGACACCGTCCCCACTCTGGCTCGGGACCCAGTACTCTTCCACTGCTGCCCCTTCCCTCTCCTGCTCCCCACAATCCCAGAGTCTATAAAACTGCCGGTGTCTTTTTTTCAGGGCTCCCTGAACAGCAAGACAATCCCCAAGTCTGCACTGATCCACCTGACCTTCCACCAGGGTGCAGCTCCACGGGGAAAATTAAAGATGGAGAGTTGGTGTTTTCTCCAGCTCTGCTACTGCAGAGAGTAAAGCCTTGATCGTAGCTTTAAGTTTGGCTTATTGTTGCTTTAATTGACTCTAACACTTGACAGCTCAGCTGTCTCTCCAAATCAGCTGAGCTCCTGAGAACTTATATTCCAAGGAAATACTAAAAAATGTGCAGAATGCTATATGAAGATGTTCAACACAGCATTGTTTAGAATAGGGGTGATGCTTTAAGAAAATCTAACTGCTCATCAATAGGGAATGGTAAAACAAATTAAAATACATGTATATATTGAAATACCAGACAATCACTAAAAGTCACATCTTGATTTACATTTTTTGGCATGGAAATATGAAATATGTCCCCAAAATAGTGTTACGACAATACAGCATGTATGGTAAAGTTCCATCTTGGTATAAATATGTGTGTGTGCACTCATATATGTTCACATATACATGCACGTGAGCTCACAGATAAGTCTGGGAGGATGAAAATACCACATTTTGTGCATGCTGACTCTGTGTAGAGAATTTTTCTATTTTATGTATTTTATCTAATATAATCCTCAAAAGGTAGGTGCTTGTTATACTCAATTTTACAGATCAGAAATCTGATGCATGAACTATTACTAACTTGCCTGAGGTCAAAGCTAATAAGTGATGGAGCTAAAATTCTAACACAAGCATGCTAGCCCTACAACCAACCCATTCTGAGTGTGCTAATAAAGCAGCCTTACCAAGACAGAATTGGTTGTAGTCACTGGTGGTGGGTTGCAGTAGTGATTACTTTGGTTTTATGCTTTTCAATATTGTTTGAATTTTTCAAAAATATATTACTTGTATCACTTAATTATTTTTATTTTGAGAAAGAAAATGAATACAGCTGCAAGTAACAGAAGGTCAACATTATAGTAAACAAATAGAAGTTTCATTTTCTCACCTTAGAAATCTGGAGGTAGATGATCCAGGGTTGGTTTTCCTGCTCAAAGATGTCATCAAGCATCTAGACTCTAACTTTCTGCTCTATCCTCTTTAATGTTTTGGCTTGTGGCCTCATGGTTGCAAGATAGTCCACCTCCGGGTGTCATGTCTGAGTTACAGGTAGAAAGAAGGGGGAGATTGATGGAATAATCAAGAAAGTATCTTTAGATGCACCCTCAGCAGACTTGTGTTTATATCTCACAAGCCAAAGCTACGGTACATGGTTACCCTCAGCTGGAAGCCATCAAGAACTGGGAAGACTCAGATTTTACCTTACTTGCAAGCTAACAAATTGGCCTGCCACAATTTCATGGATGCTGGTAGAAGGTACGGGGCTCCCGGACCAGAGACGAAGGACTTTATCACTTACAGCACAGCAGGCAGCGTGAGCTTCATGTTTGCAGTGACTCCCCTTACCCTGACCCTAAATCCCACAAGGGCGACATAGAGGCAGGTCCAGGTTGACACTGAGAACACAGTGGGTTTGTGTCACAAATGAGAAGCGCTGAGTTTAGTAAGCCCCCATCTTTTAAGAGGGTTGCTGGCCAACATGCCCAACCTATACCCCAGATGAAAACTACTTTATTATCCTACCCTCTGCCTCAGAGCAAGACACTATCTCTGCCTGCCAAGGCTCTTCACCACACAAACGTCCTTGGAATGATAGTCCAGAACAAACCCTGACACAAGACGTGAAGAAATGCAAGAGGCCCATGGAGAACTGTCTCCCAACAAAGGCCATATCCAGCTAGAGAGAAATAATTTATGGATGAAAGTTGTATCAACCAACCCAAAGTATCTGCCTTTAGACGACTGTCTTATAACTATCATCAAGCCTAGAACAACTAACTGGCAAACACTTTCTCTACCGATATGTTAGTTTCCCATTAACGCTGCAACAAATTACCACCAACTTACTGACTTAAAACAACGTAAATTACTCCCTTACAGTTCTGGAGGTCAGAAGTCCAAACTGGGTTTCACAGGGCAGATGTTAAGGTCTGACTCCTTCTGAAGGTAATGAAGGGAAAATCTTGAATTTTTCGGCTTCTAAAGGCCACCTGTATTCCTTGGCTTGTGACCGCTTCCTCTATCTTCAAAGCATACCTCTCCAACCTCCGCTACCATCTTCATACTACCTTCTACCCTGGCTCCGACTTCTCCTGGACCCCCTCTTATAAGGACTGTCGTGATTTCATTGACCCCACCTGGGTAATCCAGGGGACTCTCCCATCTCAAGATCCTTAGCTTACTACCAAGTCCCTTTGCCATACAAGGTAACATTCACAGGTTCCGGGAATTAGGAGCTTAACATCTCTGTTAGGTCGTTATTAAGCATATCACAACTGACTTCAGTAAAAAAAATATTGAGCTATTTCTATAAATGTCATCTATTGTAAAACTTCATTAATTCAGAATCAATTCAAAAAGAGTGATAACTATAGAAACAAACAGGACAGACTTAAGTTTTCATTTACTTAATAAGCCCTTTTTTCTGAGATTCTTCAGATTCGTATTTTAAATAATGTCACAAAGAGAACTTTTCCAAACCTAACAATAAACTGTGTCTAAACGGCCTTATTAAGCACCTATGTCACATATTGCCCTTTACAAATCATTCTCTGTCTTCTAATGTGGGCTCCCTAAGGGTCCCTGCTAAGCAAATCTTAGTGTTTTTTTTTTTAACATCTTTATTGGAGTATAATTGCTTTACAATGTTGTGTTAGTTTCTGCTGTATAACAAATCTTAGTATTATTGAACCAAAGGGCTGTTGAATTTCAGTGCTGAAAATCTCTCTAGTCTAACCTGCACCCAGAGCAAGAACACCTTCCCATCCCTGACACATATTTAAGCAGATTATATTTGCATATTGCTAGTAATAGTGAGGACCCCATTTTAAGATGCAGGCCCTTATTAGAGTATTGGAGGAGATGATGTCCTGAAGAGGGCACTGGCTTTGGAGTTAGGTTGACCTAGGTTCAAAAGTCTGTTCTGCCACTTGAAGATGGTATCACGGTTGAGTGTGACGGTCACTTCTGTGTGTCAACTTGGCTAGACGACAGTCCCTCCTTACCCAGTTAGACATTAATCTAGGTGTTGCTAAGGTATTTTGTAGATGTGATTAAAGTCTACAATGAGTTTACTTTAAGAAAGGAAGATTATCCTAGATAATTCGGGTGGGCCTGATTCAAACATCTGAAAAACCTAGAGTGGCACTAAGGCTCCCCTGAAGAAGAAATTCCACCTGTGGATTGCAACGTCAGTTCAAGCCCTAGAGTTCTAGCCTGCCCTTCCTCATAACTTTAATAGCCTGCCCTATTGACTTCAGTTTTGCCTAGTGAATCATCACAATCACATAAACCAATTCTTTCCTAGACCTCTGATTTTTAATTTCTTCATCTGTAATATGGGCATAGTAATAACCTCATAGGCTTGCTGCAAGATTTATATTTGATAATTGAGGTAAAGCACCTAGCATCGTGACTGGCATATAGTAGGCCCTTTAAGAAATGACGTTCCCATCGATCCCCTCTCCCTTAACCAATTAGATGATTTTCCCTCAGCTGGAACTTAAATCTGCTTTTCTGTAACCTATATCCACTAATCCTAATTCTGCCTCTGCAACTAAAAGCAGTATGTCTATTCCATTGTTCATGTGGTTTCCCTTAAAATATTTGAACCCAGCCATTTTGCATTTATTTAGCTCTAGTGGGGTGGACAATTTAGGAGGGGCTCAGTCAGACATGCTTCTCATCTTGGCTTGTTTCTCTCACATGGCTGTTGGCTGATTTAAAACAACCTCAGCTGGGGTAGCTGTGCTGGCTGAGATGGCTGGGACAACTAGGCATTTTAGCTCTCCTCTGCTGGCTCCTATACATCCCTCCTTCAGACTAATGCAGGGATATTCCTATGGCTTGGGCAGAGAACAAGAGTGAACAAGCCAATCATGCAAGAAGGAAAGCAGGAAGCACAAGTGCTCTTCAACCCTCTGCTTGGATCATATTTTCTAACATTCTGTTGACCAAAGCAAGTCATGAGGCCAAGCTCAGAGGCAGGCAGGGAACTATACAGTTATAAGGCACAGGGCATGGATACAGGGAAGCCATTAGAGGCTATTAATCAACTAATCTACCACAGTCTGCTCTCCAGACACCATTGTTCACAGTCTTTCCTATATGCAAAACATACTCATCACCTGTAAAGACCTCTCAAAATCTTATCCAAGCATGGCATCTGGCTCAAAGCCCATGATTTTGTGATCTGCATCAGATTAGATGTGTCTCTTCTTTATCTTGAGACTTATGAGCAACTGGATTATTGATGATATAAATAAATATGACCAAGCTCTCTGGCAAGAGCAACTACTTCATGACCCCTGCCTGGATGACAAAAATTATAAGATGGCATCAACTGTAAGACACAGCCCAATTTCAGATACAGTAAAATGTGGAAAAAATTTGTCTTAGAATTGATGGAATATAGTAAGTTTGAGAGCGATCAGCCTTGTGGAACTGCAATCAGCATGTTGAAGCCATGGGACTATTTGACATTGCCTAGGTAGGGAGTGTATGTAGAAAAGAGGTTATAGAACTGAGCCCCGAGACACTATAATAATTAAAAAATAGGAAGGTGAGGAATATCTAGCAAAGAAGAGCTACAATGTACAGGTAATGAGGTAGGAGAAGAACCAAGAGAAATAGGGTCACATAGCAAACTGAAGAAATAATGTCAAGAGGAGGGAGTCAGATGCTGACTCAGCTGCGTCAGATGCTGTTGACAGAGTAGGAATAAAACTGAGAACTGACTCTTGGCTCACAGCAATGTGGGGGTCATTAGTGATGACCTCGGCAAGAGCTCTTTCGGTGAAGCAGAAGAGGCAAAACCTTGATAGGCATGAGTTCAAGAAAGAATGGGAAGTCAAGAAGTGTGAAAGGTGAGGACTCCCTTGGTGGTGCAGCGATTGAGAATCCACCTGCCAATGCAGGGGACACGGGTTCGAGTCCTGGTCCGGGAACATCCCACATGCCATGGAGCAACTAAGCCCGTGCGCCACAACTACTGAAGCCCGCGCGCCTAGAGCCCGTGCTCCGCAACAAGAGAAGCCACCACAATGAGAAGCCCACGCACCACAACGAAGAGTAGCCCCTGCTCACCACAACTAGAGAAAGCCCGCGCGCAGCAACGAAGACCCAATGCAGCCTAAATAAATAAATAAATAGATAGATAAATATATATATATATATAAAAGAAGTGTGAAAGGTAAGGAGAACTTTTAAAGGCAGTTTTGCAGGAAAAAGGGGGAACGGGAGCTAAGCAATAGGGCAGTAGCTGGAGGGTGATGTCAGGCTAAGGTACAGCTTTTTAAGATGGAAGATATTGAAGAATGTTTGGATGCTAGTGGGAATGATCCAGTGTAGAGGGCAAATCTGATAATGTTTGAGAGAGGGGGTAAGTGCAAGAGTGATGTCCTTAACTAGGTGAGAAGGATAAGAGCCAGGGCACAAGTGAAGGGGTTGGCCATGGGTAAAAGCCAGGACCCCACACCACCCATCATAACAGGGATGGAGGTGATGTGTGTGTTGGTAGATGTGCTGGTGGGAGTGTTCACTTCCAATGGCTCTGTTTTCTGAGTTAGGCTCCCCTTCAGTCTGCTGAGGGCAATGTGGAGGCTGTTCTGTGACAGGAACAGAATACATTTGCCAGAGCCTCCAGTAATTTTTTGGTAGATTTTCTTGGGTTTGATAAATAATCTATATTTTTTATTTATGCAAAATATCTTTAGACTATAAATAATATTCTTCTACATTCAATGCCCATTCCCGTCATTGCTGTTCCATTTTTATTGCTTTGTCCAGAACTGCTATGCTAAGGTTAACCAATGATGGCTTCTGGCAAGCATCCTAGATTTTAGGATGAAATTAATGGAAATGCTTCTAGTGCTTTCCCACTGAGTGTGAGATAGCTGTTGTTTTAGAAGAGAGGTACCATTTCAAATTAATTGGAGACGTGGGATTTTTGTCAAATACTTTCTGGGTATCAATTGATCATATAATTTTTTCTTAAGTTCCTGATATACTATATTTATTAACAGATATTTTTCCTTCGATAACTTTCTGGACTTTATCTCAAATATTAAGAAATGCCCATGGAACATAATCTGGGAGTGAATTTTAAGTTAAAAAGAACAGCATGATATTGTCCAATTGGTCATGATGTTTTTGTTGTGTGAGCTCTTGGGAAGACCCTAGGAAGAGAGGATGTAACCACTGAGACTGAAATCTGTCTGAAAGCCTGTGATTGTCATGCAGGCTGCATCCTCTCTGCACAGTTCATTCCAATTTAATTACAGAGAAAATTATGAATTAACAGCAGCTAATGAAGAGTTTAAATCCATTTTTTCTCTTGCCGGCTCTCAGGCAAGAAACAACTACAGTTGTCCCTCTGTATCCACAGAGGACTGGTTCCAGGACTTCCCACGGATACCAAGGTTCATGGACGTTCAAGTCCCTTATATAAAATGGCATAGTATTTGCGTATAGCCTACACACATCCTCCCATTTACTCTAACTCATCTCTAGATTATTTATGATGCCTAATAAACCCTATGTAAATAGCTGCCAGCAAGTGGCAACTGAAGCTTTGCTCTTTGGGACTTTCTGGAAATTTTTTTTTTCAGAACATTTTCTATTCGCTGTTGGTTGAATCCACAGATGCAGAACCCACAGGTGCGAAGGGTGACTGTATAGGTCTTTTACTGTACTCAGGAAATGGTCTTCATATTTCTTATTTTGTGATTATTCCCACTCCTTCGAGAGAGAGAGAAAATCTGAAAACATCTATTTAAAGGAAAAAAATGGTATTAGAGAGAGGAAATAAAGAGCAACTTGGCATTGATCTGCTGTTTTTAAACAAGTCAATATTAAACAAATATATCAATTCTATTTTTCTCTTTGCGTACAATTCTCAGTTTAACTATGCCTGCCTTTCAAATGTGCTCTTCAAATGAGCCATCGCACTATTATTCCCGCACTATTTTCAGTAAGTACATTTGTATCCTAGCTCTTCTGCAGTGTTGATTTAAAGTGAATGTCTTGGGATTACAGTTACTGACATAAAACCCTTTTCTTTTGGAACAGGAAAGCATGATATAAGCTCCTCTCCTCCCCTCTTTGTCTATTACGCAGGACAGTTTAATACAGGACTGTGAGGGATAGAGATTGATGCTGCCTGAGCCTCACTGCTCTTCTGAGTTTTTTGTGTCACTGTGTAGAGACAGCTGTGCTCTGAAGCTTTCCCTAGAGCCTCACCAATCTAAAATCTCTCTCTATTTTACACTGTCTGTGATGCATGCATCCCAGGGCTCTGCATATAAAGCATAATTAAAACAGGCTTTCCTCCTGGAAGCCAGAATGTCCTTTCTATCGCCAGCTCTTAGGACTAGAGGGAGAGGTTTCAGGATGCTAATCCCTCTACAAAGCGTCTGTCCTGCTATAATGGAGGCTGAGAACGCGTAAGAGATTCACATTCAGTGCACAACGTTATCATCCTCAATACTAGACACAGGAAATGTCTCAGGCATCCTATAAGTTTTAAATAAGTTCCTACATGAATTGGAAATAAAATGTGCCTATAGACATGCAGCCAGGATTTTTACACATTAGATGAGGTCATTTATATCCAAGTTCAGCTGATGAATTCACGAGTCCACCATTTCTTTCAATTTTAGGCAGACACCAAATTGACTTGAAGAGAGACAGTTGCTGCCATCATTTAATAAACATTGCAAACCATCAAAATGCACACAAATAGTGTTTTATCAGGTGTGCTCCTGTGACATTTCCTGAATTTATGTTCCAGCAAGCCCCCCGTATCCGTATTTGAAAATCACCGACCAGCAGAACTGTAGGAGTGCTGTGATTTTCTTGATTTGGCTTTTTAGCAGCACCACCTTAGGGTGAGGTGCTGCATGCTTTGTGCTGTACTGAGGCGCAGCTGTTGGAAGTAATGGAATGTCAGTGGGCATCCCGTCAGTTCACATGAGTCAGCAGGTGGTTAAAAGCAGGAGCTCTAGGGATATACTATATGGCCAGGATTCCTGCCTCTGTTGCTTCCTGTTGTGTGATTTGGGCAAGTTTCTCAGAAACCTCTTTTTTTTCATCTCTAAAATGGCAGTAATGATAGTACTTGCTTCGTAGGGTTTTGAGAAGTATGTTGTATAGTTTTAGAGTTATGCTATAGATGAGATAGGTAGATAGATAAACAGACAGGTAGATAGACAGATGTAGGGTTAGGAGGAGTGTTTCTATAGTGTCTGGCACAAAGTAAACACTGAATGAGAGCCATGATGGTGATGATGTCATTGATGATGATGGTGATATTGGACTGATATAGTCCTGAAGAGTAGCCTGTTAAGGGAAATGTCAGTAAAGCAAGTTAGATTCTTTCAAGCTACTTTCATTTTTTCTTCAGAGATGTATCCTTGGCTGAAGCCATTATCTGACATTGTCATCAAATGGAATAACCACGCTTCTCATCTGACCCCGAATGACAGTGACTCCCCATCCATGCTTAGAGGTCTAGCTCTCCACTCTCTTGGGGACATTTTTACGTGATTTTAGGAACAATGAGAGAATGTTGGAATAGTGGCAGTGGTATCACACCTCCTCAACAAGAGCTGTGCTTCCTTTTATAAACTAAATTCATCTATGTATATAATAATTTATTACTTCTTATATTATATAAAATCTGAGTTTTGCAAGTTGGCTTCCCACTAAGCAAAATATACCTACACTGTATAGGGTGCAAAAGTGAATCTGGATGACACAATTCAATACTTACCTAGACACAAAAGCGAAGCATTGATTGGGATCTATAGTTGGGAAACTTAACATATTAATATCACTACCCAGTTAACATAATAAAATCTCATTATTTATATTGCCTGGATTTGAAATTTTAAGAAATCCAGACAGAGTACCAAACCAATGTGTGCTAGGCCCAAAGACTGATTTTTAAACTTTTTTGACACATAGAAAAAGAATTTTTTGCCATATATATTTTCTCCACTCATCTGGAAGATCTGCAACCAGCCATGAGAATTTATGGAAGGCATTTGCTCATATCTAGGTTCAGATTTGCCACTGAGAGAAGGTGGTGGGCATGGGCATGGGTCTCATGCAATTTTTCTGGAATTCTTCATTCTTATCCATGTCTCCAGCGAGAAAGAAGTCATAAACTTGGACACTCTGAACTAGGCTATAATTTGTCTTTGTTCAAAACACCTCTTTTTTTTAAAAAAACACAGGCCATTCAAGTTAAACATGTACATAAGTTTGTAGGATGGAATGTTTATAGTACTTTGCTACAATGCTACGGTTGACCAAAACCATGTGAAATAGGCCTGGGGCAACCCAGTAACAGATGCCAGTCTAGACCAGATGTCATAAAAGTTTACTTTTCTGAATCCTACCCCAAGGTCTTTCTCCTTGCTGGCTCCTTCTGTCCCAAGGATCTCTTCTGAGCCACAAATGCAACATGTTTATCCTTTTTCTTCAGTGTCTATGCAATCACCCAATCTTTCTTTTAAGGTTCTTATGCTTCACTGGGAACAAATGGTCTCATATTAACTTAAACTTTTTTTCGGGAGAGGTTTTATGTAGGTTCAGGTTGGACAGATTTACTAGAAAATGGAGACGTGTGTAGGTGACAATCTGATTAGTGCCCTATTGATTCCATGTGAAGTCTTTTGAAAGATTTTCTAAGGGTGTTGCCAAATAATTTTGGTAGAATCTACCAATAGGTATTGAATTGTCCATACCTGAAGTAGACTAGGATAGTAGTTTGAGAACACACTCCTACAAAGCTCATTTAAATCTACATAGATGTATTAATAATAGCTTATCTAAGGTATTTCAAATAAGTAAATGTCTACAAGGACTTGTACCTGGTAAAACTTAAAATGAATCACTTATTTGGTCTAGTCTGAGTATCTTGTGCTTGAAAATAATAAAACTATGTCTTTTAGAAAATTAAAAATTGTGGTTTACTCTGAAAGAAAATCATTTGTTAAATCAGACTCTATGTTTCAATTTAAAATATTAGCAAGTAAAATTATTGACTGAAGTTGGGTTTTTGATATGAAATTTAGGATGTGGAAAATTAAAATATATATGTAGAAATTTTATTAATTTAAAAATTTTTAATTAATTAATTGATTGATTGATTTATATTGGCCCCACCATGCGGCTTGAGGGATCTTAGTTTCCCAACCAGGGATCGAACCGGGCCCTCGGCCATGAAGGTGTGGAGTCCTAACCACTGGACTGCCAGGGAAGTTCCTATGTAGAAATTTTAAAACTTTATCATTAACTCATGATCATTATTGTTTGAATGAATGCAAAACTTCTTAAAATTATTAATAATAATAATAGTTATAATACAATGCAAAGAGTGAATTTGTAAATTGATCTTCTTTTTTGGATATTAATATTAAATTTTCAGCCATAACTTATTTTTTGTCCATGGTTCTCAATCTCTTTAATAATATTGTAGTCCCATCTTCCCCCCAAAAATTCTCTCTTAAAGAAATAGTGCAAATAAGAGAGAATTAATCTTTCTAGAGATTTTGTTTGGCATCTTTCATAAATGTTCTTGAGTTCATATGAACTGAAGTCAGTCTATTGACCATCCCCAAATATTTTGAGAGCTCATACTATATACTAGACACCACGTATCATTCATTCAAATTAAACATGTTCATTCTCTCAACAAGCACTTGAGTGCAGGCTCAGTGCCTCCATTTTTAAAGACAGAGAACAACTTCCTGTTTTGTAGAGCTGTTCCAATAGTCTTTTATAATACTCATCTAAGGCTAAATGTAAACCAAATCAACTGGACAACGTATCTATCATGTATCTCATTCAAAATGTGTATGTACCAATCTCCCTTCTTCCCTCTTTCAATCCATAGGCTGACCCTCCTGGAAAACACATTTCTGTATCACCTTCTCAGAAAGCCTTTTCTGGTGGGTTGCTTACATTCTCTAAATGCAGTTCTCACCCATCTCTTCCTTTCATATGCACTTGGAATGTGTATTAATCTGAATAATTAATGCTATATGATGTAAAAACTACAAACAAATAACCTCAGTGGCCTACTCCAACAAACACCTATTTCTTGCTCATGTCATGGACTGATGTGGCATTGGTCCCTCTCCAGCCTGTGTCTTCTCTATCCCCTGGCTACGCCATCTGGAACATGTGGCTCCCAAGGTTGTCTTGGCAGGAGAAGAGAGGAGCATAGAGTGGACTCCCTACTCTTATCTACTTGGGACTGGAAGCCACACATTACTTTTGTTCACATTCCCTTTGCAAGAATTAGTCACATGGCCCCAGTTTAACCACAACAGACTCTTCCTGTGTATCCAGGCACAGAAAAGGGGTGGGGGACATTGTCTCTGGTGGAGACATGTTTCCGCTTAGAAAATAAAAAATATTATCTGACCTTGACACTGACATACCCTTTTCTCTACCTAGTAGTGGTACAATCACTCAGTCATTCATTCAAAAAATATAGATTGTATGCCCACCATACCACAGAGTGGAGGGATTGAAGCTGTATCCACATCAGGTTGCAAACTCCTTCAAGACAGAGATCATAGCTGTTTTATTAAGTGCCTCATTTGCCTATTCTCAGCTTTCAAAAAAGTGTGTGCTCTATAAAATCTCATCAATGTGATAATCTAATATGATTTTTACGGACAAGAGAGTTTATTTTTCTATGACCTTTTTTAAACCTTTGGGTTTATTTCCTGAAGAGTCAACTCAGCACTTACTGTAAGTCCCAAGGGAAGTAACTCGCTAACTAATTTTACACCAAGCCCTGGAAATGTCAACATTCAACCCTAGTATATAAATTTCTAGACAATAAAGAGATGCAAGAGTCCGGCTGTTTATTGAAAGGAGGCTGAAGAATCATTCACAACATGGACTTGAAGTTAAACATCACTTTTTATATATTTTCTATGTTGTTTTCATGTTTTGGTTATAAACAGCAAACGAATTCCTCTTGGTTTCACTATTTTCAGTTTCATTACCCCTCGAAACAGCCTGTTGCCCCCTTCGTCCTCCCTGTCATTTCAGGTCTTGTGTGTATCCTAGGCACTCCCATGGGGAGTAGGAGAGTGAAGGGAAATAAGACGTATAGTAATAAGGCAACATTTCAGGGAGCATTAATGGTGTTACCCCATTACTTCTCTTTCCCTTTAAGTCAATGCTGCCAGGGGTAGATCAAGCACTTTAACTGCAGAGTTTGCTGGGGTAGGAAATCCAGACCTTCATGGAGCTTAATTATTTGAAGAAAAGTAAGACACAGAAAGCATAAAACAAACATGAAAGAGAAAAAAGTGAGAAATATATTTAATTATGAATGGGAAATTAGCATAGGGAACAAGAAGCACAGACAAAAAGAATAGTAGCCTTTATCTTCCATGAAGGGATGTGGTACATGTTTTTGATTAGGGAAAGAGATCATTAGAATTCGTATAGAATGGTTTACAATATTCACAATATGTCTTTAAAATAGGGTTTTTTTTTGTCTTCCAAAACTTTTTCAAAGATAAAGAGGGTAATATAGTTTATATAATCAAAGAGACAGGGCTTCCCTGGTGGCGCAGTGGTTGAGAGTCCGCCTGCTGATGCAGGAGATGCGGGTTCGTGCCCCGGTCCGGGAAGATCCCACATGCCGCGGAGCGGCTGGGCCCGTGAGCCATGGCCGCTGAGCCTGCGGGTCCGGAGCCTGTGCTTCGCAACGGGAGAGGCCACAGCAGTGAGAGGCCCGCGTATCCGCAAAAAAATAAAAATAAAAAAATAAAATCATCAAAGAGACAAATCCTAAATATTGAAAGAATTTGCCTCTAGGCATACACATGTGAAACAACTCTCATGAGGCCCCTTTTCCATGGTAATCAGATTAAAAATTAAAAAGATTATCTGGCCTCATTATTGATTACTCTCCTCTCCTATCCTCCCACATTTTCTAAACCTCCAGTAGAGGTCATTTCTAGTTAGTATACATCATTCATTCATTCAACAAACATTTATCATAAGCCCACAAGGCAGCATGGTGAAGAGGTTAGAACACCCATACTGAAGCCAGACAAACTATCTTTGTATCCTGGTTCTGAAGCTTATTAGCTGTGTGACCCTGGGCAAGTGTACTTAATTCTCTGGGTCTCACCTTCCTCAGCTGTAAAACATAACAGTTCCTGCCTTTGTACCAGCAGTTCTCTCTTCACAGATGTTCCTCCTCCAGAGAATCCCAGGGTTAACTCAATCACCTCCTTCAAGACCTTGATCAACTCTCATTTCAATGATGCCTACTCTGCTGCCTGATATAAACTTTTAACCACCCTGTCTCCAATCCCTTCCTCCTGACCCTTCTTACCCTGACTTTAAAAAATTTTCTCCCTGGCACTTATAACACGCTAGGTACTTCATTTACTTATTATATCTGTTGCTTATTGTCTATCTCCCCCTGCTAGACTGTATGTTCCACCAGGGTAGAAATCTTTCTTTACTATGTATCTCAAGCACCTAGAATAATTCCCCACACATAGCTAGAGATCCATTCGTAATTTTTGAATGAAAGAATATTCTGTCGTTTAAGGAGGAGAGCATCAAGGAATGGGTTTATTTGCAGAAACATGACCTTTTGGTCATTTGAGTACTAAGAGGTTCATCAAAAAGAATAAATTTTTATAAATTAATCATAGTATATATGCCTTATTCATTTGATCCTCCATGATCATTTTAATTGTGGAATATATACATATATTTCCTAAAGAGTTTCAGATACTTGCAGAAAGTCAGGTAATTAGTATCAACCAAAGCCCAGGGTCTAAATCTGGGTCTTTGGACTGTTGTGTTTTTTCCCACCATATAATGTAGTATGGGAGCACAACAGAATGGCCATCTTCACTTTCTGACTGCTGAAAGTGTGATTCCTCACACAAAACCTTAGTTTACTTGTTTCTCTCTCATCTTCGGTGAATGTATTAGATTTATTGAGCTATTCAAAACAAAGGCTAAGCATAAGTCTCAGTCATAACGAACCTAGAAGACACTTAGAACTGGATTGTATAAAACTCCCAGCAGTTAGTTTGGTTACTTATAGACTAGAAAAGTTTCCTTCTTTGCTATACTTTCCTTCACAACTTGTATTGAAGGTGGGTAATCAATAAAGTAGAAAATACTTGGCTTCTGGAAGCCATATAGAGTGCAATTATAACAGGGTCTTTTCTTCCTTAGCTGTACATTGTGTTCAGAATCTCAACACAGTGACAATTTTAGCTTTTTTTTTTTTTAAATGCTCCATGAAGCTGATGATCTGGAAAGATTTAATATGGGAATGTTAATCTTTTGCCTTTATGTGTGAGCATTTTTTTTTTTTTTTTTTTGCAGTACTTAGGCCTCTTACCGTTGTGGCCCCTCCCGTTGCGGAGCACAGACTCCGGATGCGCAGGCTCAGCAGCCATGGCTCACCGGCCCAGCCGCTCCGTGGCATGTGGGAACTTCCCAGACCGGGACACGAACCCATGTCCCCTGCATAGGCAGGCGAACTCTCAACCACTGCGCCACCAGGGAAGCCCCTATGTGTGAGCATTTTTGACAGTCAAGTACAGCTGTGCTAATTGATTTTTCTTATTTCTCTGGAAAATTGAAGGTAATCTTCCAGCATTTGAAGAAGCTCTAGTATTTGCTCTTCCTGTATCTCTAGCAACAACAGACTAGTTGATAGAATTCAAAAACTCAGTCTAGAATAAATGTGTAAAATTATACCAGGAGGACCAATTCACATCCATTAGGATAGCTACTATCAAACGAAACAAAACAGAAAATTACGTGTTGGTAAGGATGTGGAAAAATTAGAACCCTTGTGCACTGTTGTTCGGAATGTAAAATGGTACAGCTGCCATGGAAAACAGTATAGTGGTTCCTCGAAAAGTTAAAAATAGAAATTACTCTACTATCCAGCAATTCTACTTCTGGGTATGTACTCAAAAGAACTGAAAGCAAGATCTGTGTTGGATAATTCTACACCATGTTCAAAGCAGCAATATTCACAATAGCTAAAACATTGAAGCAACCCAAGTGCCTATCAGTGGATGAAAGGATAAACAAAATGTGGTATATACATACAATGGAATATTATTCAGCCTTAAAAGGGAAGGAAATTCTGACATATACTACAACATGGATAAAACTTGAGGACATTATGCTAAGTAAAATAAGCCAATCCCAAAAGGACAAACACTATATGATTCCATTTATATAAGGTACTTAGAGTAAACATCATAAAGACAGAAAGTTGAATGGTGCTTGCCAGGGGCTGAGGAGTGGAGAAATGGGGAGTTATTGTTTAATGGGTATAGAATTTCAGTTTTTGAAAGATGAAAACAGTTCCAGATATGGATGGTGATAATGGTTGCATAACAATATGAATGTACTTAACATCACTGAACTGTACACTTAAAAAATGGTTAAGGGCTTCCCTGGTGGCGCAGTGGTTGGGAGTCCGCCTGCCGATGCAGGGGACACGGGTTCGTGCCCCGGTCCGGGAAGATCCCACATGCCGCGGAGCGGCTGGGCCCGTGAGCCATGGCCCCTGAGCCTGCGCGTCCGGAGCCTGTGCTCCGCGACGGGAGAGGCCACAGCGGTGACAGGCCCGCGTACCGCAAACAAACAAAAAAACAAAAGAAAATGGTTAAGATAGAAATTTTATGTTATATGTATTTACCACAATAAAAAAATTGTTTTTAATTCCTCACAGGAGGAGAGGAATCAATCTGCTCTACTTTCTTACTCCATAATTCTCTCACCAAGCACTATAATTAATGTGTTCAGTTTGTGAGAGTCTAGTGTCTCTGAGACCGAGCTGACTGGTTTGATCTTCAGGTGGGCAATGAGCACCTATTATTGCCACTGATGGTGCCCTTCTTCTTAACTCTTGCTCTCACGAGGAGAGTGCCCCTAATCATAAGCAGGAACACTTGGAGGTGTGCTGCAGATTCATGATCTGTACATAAAGACAGCCCCGTGCACATGTCCCTCTAATACTGTCACCTTAAATATTAAAATGGAGAGTTATTATAGATCGTACTGGGTTGCACCAGTGAATATATTATCGTAATTATGGGTTTCATTGGGAAGCTAAAGATTTTTAAATCGTCTACCTATCACCTTTTTTCTTTTAACTAGTTTATAAAAATTGCTTTTATTGTTGCAAAAGAAACAGAAACTTCATGATGACTACTGAATACACATATTTATTAGCCTCCTTCCCCACCCCAAAACTCCATTAAAATGAGAGCAAAAGAATAAAAAAAAGAATAAATGCATAGCAGTAAAGGGACTAAGATGGGAGCCATGAATGGATTAGAGATTTCAACAAATTTCTGAAAGATAGAAAGTGGAGGAAGTGTGTTGATCGGTAGAACGTGGTGGAGAAAGCCTTACCCAAGAATATTCTGGAAGGGGCTTTGATGGAAGAGGATGCCCAGAGAGGCTCCAGCCATGGATTCAGCAGGTATGAAGGTTAAGAATGAGAAGGGGGCTGAAAACAAGATGGGGACTTTACTGAGAGCCTGACAACAAAAGAACCATGCCAATGGCTTCACTTTCCTGTCTTGCTAATTAGCACAATACTTACAACAGTTGCATATAGTACTCAAGAAGCATCTCATAGTATTAAACAACTTATATTACTTCAAGTATGCACTTATATAGAACTAAATGTAATATGTATGGAAATGTATACTAATTCTTTACATTGTTAACTAGATGGCTCTTGAAAACTAAAAATACAAATGGTTCATTTAAAATAATTTAATGTTATGTAACTAAAATTTCAAAACAGAGATTTCAGGTTTCAAAAATAATTTTACTTAAAATTTTGATATTTATTAATTATATTTTGTAATTTTAAATAAAATAACATTTTTGAAACATATACAGTAACTTGTTTCTATTTCGTATTTACCTTAATTTACATTTTTTAAAAACATTCTAATTATGCTTTCATTTTATACATTTACCTTCAGTTTTTATTCTTTTACACCATTTCTTTCAAGAGAATACAAATAATCTAAAAATCTTGATTACAACAAGGAAATCAGTGAATTTGCTAAAATGAAGGCAAGAAAAATCAATTTAATGGACTCTATATAATAATTTATCAATTATGTATGTCTTTATTACTCATCCAAATAGCACCAGCCCACTGACATGCAAAAATAATTAAACCACCTAGACATGTGCTAAAAATAATTAAACCAAGTCATCTTTGATATCTGCTATCTTTCAGTCATATAGAAACCATGGCTTTACGTGTATTTTTCAATTTTACAGTTATGAAGGTATATTTACAAGGTAAGGGGAGAGAGCATACTTTACTTAGAGGTGTGCTAGCTTAATATATAAGTTTTAAATATTTATATGTAGATGTATGGTGTATGGGCTTCCATTTGTATTCTTGCCCCAGCCCACAAATATTAAAGGAGGGCCTTCAGAAAGGCACAAGACAGAGTCCCTAGGAGTCAAATCAATCCACTAGGACAGTCCAGTGGGTGCAGCTGTGATCCAGGTGAGTGCAAAGTGGTGTCAGAGTGCAAGGGAGGGAAGGGCCCTGTCCTTTCATCCTTGTATCTAATATGAACACTCTGGAAATGTTTGGGAATGGATAAATGAATGCATGCAGGCACGCATGAGGTACTTATAAACATGAATACAATAAACAACAAAGCTATAAATATTAGAAACAGGTTGTATAAAGTCATAAAAGAGCAGAGCAATAGACAGTGTCTGGCACTTGACTTAACATGGTTATTATAGAATATACTCAATGAGTTCTGTGTTTGTTGATATTTGATTGACCTTCAAGGTAATATAAAAATAGCATCAGGAAGAATTAGAAATGGGGGGGCTCATACCAGCAGGAAGATTTTATAATTGCATGAAGCCACTATTAAGCTTGAATATCATTTTTCACTATAAAGTCTTTTCAGCAAATTCACTCCACAATACAATTGTGATGTACAAGCATTACTGCTAATTTTGTCTGAGGAAGCAGTAATGATGCTTCAAGTCTTTAAAAGAGTATTGATTTTTAGTGCAATTTCTCATTTCTTTGTGCATAGAACTGGTCTTATATTTCTTTTTCCCTCTACCAGAGAGAACGACATTTGCAAAATCAGGTATTTCTATCTTTGGACTGACAGAAGATAGATAAAGAATAAGGATGTGGACAATGGACTCCACAAAGTAACAATGAAGTAATGTTGTCTGAAGTGTATATTATTCCATCTCTGTGGATTTACATAATTGATATTTCTCCCAATGATCATAGAAGCTAGACTAAATCTTTGAGCAGCAGTATGATTTTAAGGCTGTTGTGTGTGTGTATGTTTCATTGATAAGTTTCAACCCTAGCTCCATTTCAGAATCACTTGGGGAGCATTTTAAAAGTACCATTATCGTGCTCCCCACCCCCAAAGATGAAGAGAGTCAAAAATTACTGCATTAAGTAGACAGGCATTATTAGTTCTAACTACTTAACACCCCATGAGATGTTAAACAGGGTAAGTGTGGAGGCAATCGATTCCCTCCAGATTGTATTTGGGATTTCCTTAGAAGGAACACAGAACAAAGGACAGAAGTTCCAAAAAGGGCTGTTCTCTGCAGGTGGCAGGCAAAGAGAGCAGGTCTCCTCTAAGGACAGCCTCCACCCAGACAAATAGCAGAAAATTAGAAAAGAGGTCCTTTACTAGCCTGTCTCCAAGGCATAATTTGTTCATATCTAGACTTCTTAAGCCAGAAACCCTGTCTTCTTTTTTTAAATTGAAGTCGAGTTGATTTACAATGCTGTGGCAATCTCTGCTGTACAGCAAAGTGACTCAGTTATACACATAGAGACATTCTTTTTTTATATTCTTTCCCATGATGGTTTATCACAGGATATTGAATATAGTTCCCTGGGCTGTACATTAGGACCTGGTTGTTTATTCATTCTAAATGTAATAGTTTGCATCTACCAACCCCAAACTCCCAGTCCATCCCTCTCCCTACCCCCCAGTGGCAGCCACAAGTCTGTTCTCTATGTCTATGAGTCTGTTTCTGTTTTGTAGATAGGTTCATTTGTGCCATATTTTAGATTCCACATGCAAGTGATATCACATGGTATTTGTCTTTCTCTTTCTCTGACTTACTTCACTTAGTGTGATAATCTGGAGTTGCATCCATGTTGCTGCAAATGGCATTATTTCGTTCTTTTTTATGGCTGAGTAGTAGTCCATTGTATATATGTACCACATCTTCTTTATCCATTCATCTGTCGGTGGACATTTAGGTTGTTTCCATGTTTTGGCTATTGTGAATAGTGCTGCTGTAAACATAGGGGTGCATGTATCTTTTTGAATTATAGTTTTGTCTGGATATATGCCCAGGAGTGGGATTGCTGGATCATGTGGTAATTCTATTTTTAGTTTTCTGAGGAACCTCCATACTGTTTCTCATAGTGGCTGCACCAATTTACATTCCCAGCAACAGTGTAGGAGGGCTTCCTTTTCTCCACACCCTCTCCAGCATTTGTTATTAGAAACCCTGTCTTCTTTACCCTTGTGTCACTAGCAGTCACGATGGTGCAAAGAGCAGGTGTTTAATAAATAACTGGTAAAGTAATATATGCATGAATATATAAAAACTGATGTTAATGAAAGACTCTGTCACAATTTTGGTGTGAGGGATGAAAAGGTAGGGGAACAAAAGAGTAGACAGAAATTGGTCCTCGTTTGCCAAAGGGAACCACCAAGTCACCTATAAAAGGAAGTGTTTTGAAACTCTTATCCCAGTGTGCACTTCAAGAGTATCAAAGAGTTAAGGGTGAAGAGGTCAGGGAGAGGATTTCCTTGGAGAGAAGTGTGGGTATGCTGTGAACACCCCACCGTAAAATGGGAGAGGGTAAGGGCCCACCCCCTCACTTCAAGCATAATGAGAGATGCTTCAAGGAGAACCATAGGGAACCTGATACACATCCCCTGAGCCTAGGAGGCCAGTGGGAATCTATACCAGAGAAACCTCCAAGGCCAGAGGCAGTGACTGGAATCTCCTCACCTGAAGGGTGAGGATGAGTGGTCAAGTTGAAAGGGGTCAGCCCTCCAGAGTTTGTCAGGGCAGCAGATGCAAGAATGTGTTCTGGGAACCAGACGTGGTCCAGCTGGAAGCTGCCCTAAGAGTATGTACCCAAGAGGAGTTCCTGCCAGAGGCAAGTTTGCCTCAGTAGAAGGAAACAGGAAGAATACCAGCAGATACAGATGTCTGGGGGTGAGAGGTAGGGGTTTGCTAGTTTGGAGAGAAATCAGTTCCCTCACATTTATAGAACTTCAGATGAAAACTTACCAGCTATGAGGTGTCTCCGAAGAATCCACAAATGCACTGTAAGAGAAAGAGACAGTTTTGAAGATCTACCTGGCCCATTGAGAGTCAGCTTCAACACCCACAGGGGGTGACATTTCAGGCCATGACAGTTCCACTAAAGACCTACTTCCCTGCCCCCGCCTTCCCTGAAAAACCCTAGTGCGGAAACTGGGGGCAGGTAATCTCAGCTGCCTTTCTAACTGCAGGCCCAAACTACGGGAGAAAAGGAGCTTTAAATTCACGCTGAGTTCCGAGTTTTAATTATTACACGAGTGGATTTTTTAATTCCTGAAATGAAACTGGTTTTTGTATATGTATGTGTACGTGTGTGACCAAGGCTAATTGGAAGACTCTTAGTATCTACGTACAAGTAGAAAAAACCCTAGGTCTACCAGAAATGGTGTCCAAGGGAGAGAAGGAACCAGTTCACCAAATGGTTTTGATCAGGCAAATAAAATTGCTTTATGATTATGCTCCATCAAATGACTCTTGTTCCGTGCAGTGGTTACACTGGTTATAGTCTGAATTCAGAAGGTCACTGGTGGTTTTTAAAAAAGGGGTTTTTCTGAATTTTAAGTATACTATCTAGATATTTTCAGTGCTTCTATTTGCAAGGGTATCCATGAGTCATTTACAAGCTATGCAGACTATACATTGACAGTTTTCAATTAACGGTGGAGAGTGAACAGGGAGGCAAGGCCATGTTCGAGAATGCTGACTCTGGACTCAGAGTCTAGGGTGTGAGATAATGCTTCCCACCGGCTCCTTGACCAATCTCTTGTTTTACCGTAAGTGACTGATTAGATGGCACCTTAGTTTTGTAGGGCAGTAGGGAAGTGAGGCAGGGAAGGGAAGGCAGCCAAAGAGGGGTGTGTTACCACTGTAGGTAGCTGGGAAATGGTGTAAAACACCCACCTCAGAATTATCCCCTTGAGGGGTGAGGGAGCTGGGGTTCTCTGCACCAATTATTGTCAGTCTTGAGTGAGAGCTGCTCCTGGGAGTGTGAATTCCTCTGCATTGAAGGCCTGGTGTGCACGAGGCCAAACTGGTTTTTGGTGTTTCAGAAAAAGTCATTAGGCACAGAGGCGCAGACTGGGATTGGCAGCCAGCTGTGGCCCATGGGGATGGTGAGTCTGAGGCACTGCCAGCATCTGGAATAGCACATCTCTTTCATCACTCAGCTCCCTTGTACCTTATGTTGAGTTCCCTCTGTCCTATCACTGATTCTTCAAAGTGGTAGCTGGTCATAATTTCTTAAAAGAAAGACTTTTAATGACAGGAGGGGTAGTAAGACAAGATACAGTCCACACTGCTGTAGCTAGTCCTAAGGCTGCAAGTGATATCTGTCATCTCCTTCCTTCCCACCCTTCTAGACTCAACTCATTCTTGACCAGCACTTATGCTGGTCTAGATTGCTTGCTCATGGGGATTACACACACTTTCATCCATGAGAGGTCTGAGCCCTTGTGCCCACTCCAGGCTATGGTTGTTGCAATTGCCCATTTGCGGACATAGAAGCACCAAGAGGTGTCCCAGTGAATCTCCTGTAACTCTAGATTTGGTGAAACACTTTCTGTGTCTCTTAGGAAATGTGTCCCTCTCCTGAGAGTCAGGATTTCTGATCTCACAGAGCCTAGTTGCAGGTATGGGAATCACAAATTTCCCAAGTGGGCCACTGAGAGTAATGGTGAGAGGGTCCACTTTTACTTTAACCTCGTTTCCCAAACCCACGCGTTCTACCTACTGAAAACACAGTACCATGTAATCGCTATTATGCAGAAAACTTTTGGATAATATAAGGTAGGACCAGAGGATACTGTGATTATAAGTCCATTGTTGGACGTCTTTCACCCTTACATGGGTCCCCGGTTCATAGCATTGTTAATAGGCTTCCACGAGAAATCAGACGCTCCATGTGATTGGACTGGCTGAGGAACTGTGGGACAAGGAAGGCAAACTCACATCCAGAATGTGCACTGACTCTAGGAAGAATGAATTGTCCCCCCCAGGGTGGCAGGGGTCTGAAGTAATAAACCCGCCACCATATTTTCCTCACAGTGTGGTGCCATATCAAGGACTCAGCATCAGTCTCTGCTGTTTACAGGTCAGCCATTCAGCAGTGGCAACTGCCAGAGTGCCTTTGGTGAATCCCATGCTGCTGGGCTCACGGAGAGCCTCCACCCCTGCCACCACGGCTTCTAAATTCATTGGCCTGAGTGTGCAAACACTGGAGTGACTGGACAACATAGCTGGCTGACTTCCGCTGGGCAAGCCTTCCTCTCTGTCTCATTGATCAGTCTCTTGTGTGGTAGATGGCCTCTGGTTGGTATTGCTATGAGATCCAATGGGAAAGAAAAAGAAAAACGTGGGAGGAGAGTGTCTTGGATATCAGAGGAAGTGAAGAGATTCAAATTCAACAATGTCAGATGAATTATCTTGGTCAGGGTTATTTCAATTTTCTGTCCTTCAGTTTCACTAAAAGCAAGTGGGTTTATCAATCTTTATTCCATTTTCACTGGCTGTACTTACTGAACCCCTTAGGTTATAATAAAGACTTGTGAGTTCTTTGGGTTACATGAGTATGATTTCTTATTATTTTTATTACTGCTCACCAATCACTTGAAAAGATTTCCTTGCTTGTGGGTGAAGCAGGGGAGATAACAATTAGCTTTTTCCATGACCTTACTTCCTTTGCTATAAAATGAGTTCCTTGGTGAAAAGAAGTTTTATGTGGGTTACCGTAATGGTGTATAAGGCTTTCTATAAGTCTACAAATAGTGCTGTTGACAGAAATATGGTGATCGGGGAAAGCAAATCCATATCCATAACCAGAATGAGTGTCTTTTTTCAGTGATAACAAATCACTGCCCTCTCCTTGATGGAGATACATATAATTTTTTTTTCTCTGTGTGAAGCATCTCTAGAAGATCAGGTAAATCCCCAGATTGAGACAGTGTATTTCATTGGAATCTCCTTTGTTACTTCCTTGTTTAGCCAAAACAACCCCATGAAGCACAGGTTAGGGTTCCTTGGCATGGGATACAGTTCAGAAAGGCTCTCCAACCTTGAAAAATTTGGAAGCCTTGGATCTGAGAGAGCCTTGCTGAAATGGAATAATATTTTCATTCCGCTTTCAAGAAGCACTGACAGTTGCCATTTCCCAGCAGGCAAAAGCAGAGTGATCAATTCTGAATAGAATCTCTACTGAGAGCATTTTAATCAACTAGAATGAGTACAGACAGCTGGCTCATCACCAAAAACTCACAGATGTGTTTGCACCCAATTGGAAAACAGTAAACATCAGGCATCAGGCCAGGTCAATTTGGTGTATTAATTTCTGAGTCTAAAACAGATCTTAGAGGCAAACATTTTTTCTACCTTCATATACAGGAATACTTACCCCTTTCTTCCTACCATCTAGACTATCTGAACAGAACTAGCTCAAACCCAGCTTATAATAATCAAGATAGTTTTAATATCCTATGGCATTTTTGTATACAAATCTATAGACCAAGAATAAAAAGGGATAGAGAGAGAGGCTGGGTGCTGAGGGTTGGCATAGGGGAATTAAATTTCACCTCTTTACCATTTTCCCTAATTTTTAAGATAATTAGAATTATTCATTCGACTTTGAACATGTGGCTGTAACACAGAGCTGTAACAACAGCAAAGCTTATGTATCTAAATGAAGGCAGACATCATGGAAGAAACATAATTATTCCAGGGATATTGCCATTGTTCAAAAATATTTTTAAATTCCTTCTTTGGAGTGTCTCTCAAGGCCATCAGGAAATTCAATCTTATAGACCCAACTCACACTTAAGAGTAAAATGTTTCTCAATTTAGTCATCCATTTATATCTGGCTTGACTCTGAGTGATGTTTGGCAGTTTTAAAAAATAAAATCCACCCTCAAAAGACATTTTGCCATCTCTAAGGATTCTCGAAGCAATATGTGTAGGAAGGGTAGTCCAACTGTAAATTCCAAATATATCTTGACCAATTGTAGTATCATCAGACTAAGAATTTAGCCATTGAAAGGGACTATTTCAAAAGAGAGAGTCTTCTTTGAATGTAAAAAATTCTCATGCTTGTTAAATTAGTCATATTACTGAAGTAATATTTAGTAATTTAATATTTAGTAATATTTATAAATGTTAGTAATGTTAGTAAAATTAGTAATATTTATCATTTTATAATTTATCAAAATGGGAAATAACTTTCTAATTCTTCCCCTCCGTGTGGGGTCTTTTTGAAAACCATAACATATGTGAGTGTTGGTAATTTATTAAACTCATTGGTGATGGCCTATTTCTCAGATGTGTTCTCTTCATGCCATCTCCTCATTCAATTCAGTTCAATTATGCTTATCTTTGAAGTATGTACCATGAAACACTAGAGGGATAAGCGTACGTTCTGTAATGGAATAAATTTAAGAAATGCAGCCTGTTATACTCCCTCTTAGATATTCATAATGCATGTAAACACATCAAAGGTGCCCCAGAGCTCAGTTATAGCTGATATTTTATGGGGTGAATACCTCCCACTTGATAAAAACTTGGAAAACATAAAGAACATAATTTGGAGCCCCTTTTAAAAAAAGCAAGATCAAGGAGGAGACAAATGTTACTTAGCTCAATCATGCCCGGGGTGATTATTTTGTAAGAAAAAGGTTAAAAGAAAAGTTAATAAGAGATTATACCTTTCTCATTTGAGATGTTTATATTTACTGTAGTCAGGTACAATTTGCCCTTGGGTAACTCCGGAGAAAATGAGCTGTAGCTGCCACTGGTAGGACTAGGACACTCATTTTCTGCTTTGTACTCTACAGACCAAATCGTATGTCCTCACCTTCCCCTCCCACCCTTGTATCCAGCAAAGCCTGGGGAGAAGAAATCTTTTAGCATTCAGAGTCTAAGGCACCAGACTTTTTAAGATATGGGGAGAGTCTTAGGGCTATGATGGCCTCCCTACTGTGGAAAGGGGTGGGATTTTCCAAGGGCAGGGATGGAGAAAGCAGACTGTAGGTTGTGGGTTCTGAATTGAGACTGCAGAAAGAGAAAGCCAAAGTGAGATAAAGAGGAATCTGGAGTGAATGTTCAGTCCAAAGACAAAATTGGGGCCTTCTCTCTTCCTCAGCCCTATTCCCAGAGGGACTAAGTTGGATCAGGACACAACTCCTGATTCTCATGCTGTGTATTGATTAAGGTGACCCAATGCGCATTTATCTTTATTCCCACTGGCACCTCCAAATTCTTCCTATTTGGAGAGAGTTCCCAATTGTATGAAACTTTGTGGGAGTCCAAAAGAAGCCAACAGCAACCCAAGACCACCTCTCCCCACCCCTGGAAGTTAAGACGTGGTCACCAACCAGACTCAGCCAATCAGATTCTCATACTTGGATCTTTCAGTTTCGAGCAAGATATGCAAAGATAAAAGATTAGTAATAAAAAATATTTAAAATTTTAATTTTTATTTGAAATACAGTAAATTTCACTCATTTTACGATTCAGTTCTTTCTGTTCTCATGAATGGATACAGAGTCATGTATCTATGACCACAATTAAGACACAGAACAGTTCCACTAACCCCAAAACTGCATGCTGTCCCTTTTTAGTCAAACCCTTTCCCTGGCAATTACTGATCTGATCTCTGTTGCTACAGTTTTGCTTTTCCAAAATGTTATATAGAATATGTAGCCTTTTGAGTCTATCCTGTTTCACTTAGGATAGTAAATTTGAAATTCATCGATTTTGTCAAGTGTATCAATGGTTCACTTGTTTTTATTACTATGTAATATTTCACCGTTATTCCTGGTAATGAAAAGGAACAATAATAGCTTAAAATTTTTCAGAAAAGGAGAACAAAATTGAAAGACTCATACGACTTGATTTCAACTAGAAATTCAGAAATTAACACACATAAATATAGTCAATTAATTTTTGACAAAGATACAAAGCAATTCAATGGAAAAAGTATAGTCTTTCTTTTTTTAATATAAATTTATTTATTTTTGGCTGTGTTGGGTCTTCGTTGCTGCGCGTAGGCTCTCTCTAGTTGCGGTGAGCAGGGGCTACTCTTCATTTTGGTGCATGGGCTTCTCATTGCGGTGGCTTCTCTTGTTGTGGAACATGAGCTCTAGGTGCATGGGCTTCAGTAGTTGTGGCTCACGGGCTCTAGATCACAGGCTCAGTAGTTGTGGTGCACCGGCTTAGTTGCTCCGCGGCATGTGGGATCTTCCCAGACCAGGGCTCGAACCTGTGTCCCCTGCACTGGGAGGCAGATTCTTAACCACTGCGCCACCAGGTAAGTCCAAGGATGGTCTTTCTAACAAAAGTGCTGGAATAATAGGCTATCCATAAGCAAAAACCCGAAAACCCTTACCTCTACCTCACACCTTATTCTTTTATTATAATATCTGTATATCTATAGTGATACCTCCTCTTTCATTCCTGATTTGGTAATATGTGTTCTCTCTCTCTCAATCAATGTGGAGGTTTATTAATTTTAAAAAATCTTTACAAAGAATTAGCTTTTAGTTTCATTGATATTATTGTCTGCATTTTTATTTCTCCTGTTAATTTCCATTTTTCTGCTTGCTTTGGATTTCATTTTTTTTTCTAGTTTCTTAATGTGGAAGCTTGAATCATTATAAGGTCTTTCCTTTCTCTAACACAAAGGTTTAATGCTATAAATTTCACCCTAAGTACTGCCATACCTGCCTCCCATGTATTGTGATATGTTCTGTTTTCCTTTTCACTTTACTCAAAATATAATCTAATTTTCTCTGTGACATCTTTTTTGACCTATTCATTATTTAGAAGTCTGCTGTTTAATTTCCAAATATCTGATGATTTTCCAGATATCCTTCAGTTATTGATTTCTTATATAATTTCATTATGGCTAGAGAACATATTTTGTATGATTTCTTTAATTTTTTTTTTTTTTTTTCGGTACACGGGCCTCTCACTGTTGTGGTCTCTCCCGCTGCAGAGCACAGGCTTTGGACGCGCAGGCTCAGCAGCCATGGCTCATGGGCCCAGCCACTCCGCGGCATGTGGGATCTTCCCGGACTGGGGCACGAACCCATGTCCCCTGCATCGGCAGGTGTACTCTCAACCACTGCGCCACCAGGGAAGCACTCAATTCTTTAATTTTTTTAAGGTTTGTTCTATGGTCCAAGATATGAACTATGTTAGTGAATACTGTATATTATTAAATACGTGTATTTTGTGGTTGTTGCCTGAAATATTCTATAAATATCAATTATGTCAAGTTGATTGATAGTCTTGTTCAGGTATTCAGATATAATATTTTCTAGTTCTAAAATTTGTTTGTTTCTTTTTTATAATTTCTACTTCTCTACTGAGAACTTCAATCTTCCCATTCATTTTAAGAGTTCCCACCATCACTTCATGGAGCATTGTTATTATAGCTGCTTTAATTCTTCTGATAATTCCAACATTTGAGTCATCTTAATGTTGATTCTGTTGATCATTGTTTCCTGGGGTTTTCTGGGCTGTTTTTAGTTTTGTTTGCATATTAATCGTATTTTTTATTCTTTGTATATTGGGTAATTTTTGATCCTAGAGTGAGCATTTTGAATATTATGTTGTGAGACACTGGGTCTTATTAAAAATCTTCTTGGGACAATTAAAAAATGGGCAGAAAATCTGAATAAACACTTTTCCAAAGAAGACATACAGTTGGCCAACAGGCACATGAAAAGATCCTCAACATCACTAATCATCAGGGAAAAGAAAATCAAAACCACAATAAGATATCACCCTTATACCTGTCAGAATGGCAATTATCAAAAAGACAACAAATAACAAATGCTGGTGAAGATGTGGAGAAAAGGGAACCCTCCTACACTGTTGGTGAGAATGTAAATTGGAACAGTCACTATGGAAAACAGTATGGAGGTTCTTCAAAAAACTGAAAATGGAACTACCATATGACCCAGCGATTCCACTCCTGGGTATTTAGGCAAAGAAAATAAAAACACTAATTAGAAAATATGTGAACCCCTATGTTCATTGCAGAATTATCTACAATAGCCAATATATGGAAGCAGCCTAAGTGCCCATCAATAGATAAATGGATGGAGAAGATGTGGTACACACACATACACATACACACACACACACACACACACACACAGAGGAATATTACTCAGCCATAAAAAGGAATGAAATCTTGCCATTTGTGATAGCATGGATGGACTTAGAGGGTATTATGCTAAGTGAAATAAGTCAGTCACAGAAAGACAAATACTGTATGATTTAACTTATACTTAGAATCTAAAAATCAAATTAATGATCAAAAACAACAAAACAGAAACAGACTCATAGATACAGAGAACAAACGGGTGGTTGCCAGAGGGGAGAAGAGTAAGGGGATGAGAAAAATAGGTGAGGGAGATTAAGAGGTACAAACTTCCAGCTGCAAAATAGATGAGTCATGGGTATGAAACATACAGTCTGGGGAATACAGTCAATAATTATGTAATATCTTTGTATGGTGACAGATGATAACCAGCCTTACTGTGGTAAACATTTGGAAATGTATAGAAATATTGACTCATGATATCATGCACCAGAAACTAACCTAGTATTGTAGGTCAATTATACTTCAAAAAACAAAGAAACAAATCCACAGAGAAAGAGATCAGATCTGTGGTTACCAGAGGTGGGGTGCGGGGGGGGGGGGGGGGAATTGGATGAAGGCAGTCAAAAGGTACAAACTCCCAGTTAGATAAATAAGTACCAGGGATATAATGTACAACACGATAAATATAATTATCACTGCTTTATGTTATATATGAAAGGTGTTAAGAGAGTAAAGCCTAAGAGTTCTAATCACAAGGAAAATTTTTTTCTATTTCTTTCATATCGTATCTATATGAGATGATGGATGTTCACTAAACTTATTGTGAAAATCACTTCCTATGTATGTAAGTCAAATCATTATGCCTTACAGCTTGAACTTATATAGTGCTGTATGTCAATTATATCTCAGTGAAACTGCAAGAAAAAATCCTCTGGAGAATGTAATTTTTTTAGCAATCAACCTGGTTTGTTTTGAACCATAAAGTCTATCTTGCCTTCTATGGGTTCCAATATCGGTTCATTAATTTTCTTTTGCGGTGTGCGGGCCTCTCACTGCTGTGGCCCCTCCCGTTGCGGAGCACAGGCTCCGGACGCGCAGGCTCAGTGGCCATGGCTCACGGGCCCAGCCACTCCGCGGCATGTGGGATCTTCCCGGACCGGGGCATGAACCCGTGTCCCCTGCATCGGCAGGCGGACTCTCAACCACTGCGCCACCAGGGAAGCCCTCGGTTCATTTTTAAAGGCTTCAGTAGGCTGTTTGGATCTGGCTGGTAAAGACCCAGATGTTAGATCTGGTCAATATTTCACAGGGCAGTTTATTTCTGGAAGTCTTTGCTCTGTTTCTTTGGGTCTGGTCTACATGTGCCCAACTTGGAGGTGAGCCTGACCCTAATATTAGTTTGTGCATCTAATTAAGGGATCCTCATCTCCAGTCTTTTCTCTCTGGTGTTTCAACCACACTTTGGTTCATAGTGACTTGTTTCTCCCAGTTCCTCTGGCCAGAAAGATGGAGTGCTAGCCTCCTGTGCTTTTTTACAGTTCCACATAACTGGCGCTGCCTTCAGAATAAAGGAAATAGGGAAACAAGAAAGAAAAATAAGGGGATTTCCTCACACTCTTTGGACCACAGGGGTCCCTTTTTCCAATTCCTTTTTCCCAGAACTCAGTCTTCTCTTGGGGTAAAGGTGACTTCATCGCAGTGGTGGCAGTGCAATGCCATGACTAAGGCAGGCCCTGAGTCAGGAATGGAAGAGGAAAAATGTAAAAAACAGGAAAAAAGAAATCTCCTCCATACTTTCTGGAAAGCAGGGGTCCGTTTTCCTGATCCTCTGGATAGAAGGAGATGATTTCTCCCAGATTTCCTGTCAACACTTGCTGCCCAGTTGCTCATGTCAGCCTGCCCCCAGTTCAAAGCCAGGAGTCAAAAGAGAGAGAAAGAAAAAAACCCAAAAGACCCCCAAACCATGAAACTCTTTATTGCTACAGTTTGTTAATCAAGTTTTGACTTCAGTCCCTGTTTCTTGTATCGTTTACTTTTCAGAGTCCTCAAGTAATTACCTTGTCTATGCTGTCCAGAGTTTTAGTTATGACCAGTGGGATAGGCCATTGTCTACATTGTCTACATATCCCATCTTGGCCAGCATGAGAATTTCAGTAAAAAACATCTCTTTATCCAAGCAACAGGGAGCAAGTTAGTTGGCCTGCTGATACACATATATCAATGAAGACATTAGTAACAACTTGATTATTGAATACTAACTTCCCAGGATATTTGCTAGTAGGCCAAAAGACAACATGAATTAAGCTATACCACACTCAAAAAGCCACAAAAGTGGATGGGCAAAAGACATTAAAGTAGGTAAGCAGTTTCCAAGTTCTTAGCCAACTATATGAATTATTTGTCTTGTTTTTTTTCTTTTTGTTTTCTTTTTTGTAACAATTCATGTCCTGCACCTTTTTTTTAAATGAATAAAGACATTGGGCTTCCCTGGTGGCACAGTGGTTGAGAGTCCGCCTGCTGATGCAGGGGACACGGGTTCGTGCCCCGGTCTGGGAAGATCCCACATGCCGCGGAGCGGCTGGGCCCGTGAGCCATGGCCGCTGAGCCTGCACCTCCGGAGCCTGTGCTCCGCAACGGGAGAAGCCACAACAGTGAGAGGCCCACGTACCGCAAAAACAAAGACAAAAACAAAACATTGATACACTTCTGCCTAAAAAAGTTAATTCTCCCATCTTCACAGACCCCTTTGGCAGCAATAAAAAGTTCTCTTGCTAAAGCAAGTAGAGAAGGGTGAGGGGGATAAAGAGGGGGAAAGAGGAATCATTTAACACATATCAAAACGAATACTGGCACCTCCAAATGAGTCTTTAACAAAAAAAGGAGGCCATGGATGTGGTCTTGGGGAGAAGACTATTTAGAGAACACCCATTTCCATATTTTAGTACAATAAAACTGAAGTCAAGAGAGATGAAGTGTTTTATTCAAGGTCAACCATCTATCTCCTTGTTGCCCACTTTCAGAATTTAGCATAGCAGTTGCAGATGGAGTGATTCACTTTGAGAAACACTGCTTTGTGATTTGCAAATTTGTAGATTATACATCTTTTGCAGTGTTGAGCAGACAGGATGAAAAAATCAAAAATGGAAAATAGTAGGGGTAGAGGAACAAGAAAATGAATGAGCCGAAAGGGGACAGAATATTACATCCTGAAAAAAAAGGAGGGGGGAGGGGCAGGAGGAAGGAATGCAGAAAAGCCAGAAAGGATCTGTCCTCCTGGAAGCATTAAGTTCCATAGCCACTCCACTGGGAACAAAATATTTTTGCCATTCGGGAGAAAAGTCACATTAAAATAATATCCATCAACAGTTGTACCCACTTAAGAGCCAGTTGCCAATTGAAAAGTATTTAATTTATATTTATCTCTCAAGCAGTATCACAAGCTCTAGACCTCTTCATCTACTCCTCCATGAATTGTCAGCTAAATCCTGTTCCTGAAGGGTTTATTCTTTATTAGCTTTTACATTAGAATGTGATCTTGCTCATGTAGATAATTCTGGAGCTGTACTAATGGGCACTTCCAGACTCAGCCCTGTGCAGAGGTAACCAGGTCTCTATTCCAAGTCAGATTTCTTCATTTGAATAACACAGTGCCAGCCTTAATAAGAGAATCTTCCTTTAATCCGGAAACCTGAAAATAGAGAATGAATAAAAGCAATTGGATAACCTAACTCTTATTAAGAAGTTACTGACCAGAATACTTTAATGTCTCCTCTCCCAGAAGAATTGAGTTTTAAGAGGGAAATCTAGATGATATTATGCTTTAGTCCCTAGAAATAAATTATGAATGGTGGGAATTTATGTACCAGTTAGGATACAGGTTGAAATCCAGCTATAGAAAAGGACAAAGAAATAACAGCTTAAACAAGTTAGACATTTTTTTTTCTCAGTCACATAACTGACTGAGGTAGGCAACCTAGGCTAATATTGCTACTCCATGGTGCTGAAGACCCCAGTTCTTTCTGTCTCATGGCTTGGCCATTCTCAGCACACAGCTTCTATCTCATGATCTAATGTGGCTGCTCCTGCTCAGGCCATCACATCTAAATTCTACTTTGTGGGTAGAGGAAAGGAAAGGGGGAGATCACATGCCTCTCCTTTTAAATGAACAATGGAAAAATGCATGTAGGTTCATCAGTTGTAACAAATGTATCACTCTGGTGGGGGATGCTGATAATGGGGGAGGCTATGCATGTGCAGGGCAAGGGGTATGTACATGGGTAACCTCTGCATCTTCCCCTCAGTTTTGCTGTGAACCTAAAACTGCTCTAAAAAGTAAAAGTCTATGAGGGAAGGAAGGAAGAGAGAGAGGAAGGGAGGGAGGGAAGGAGGGAAGGAGGGAGGGAGAAAGAGAAAGATTACAACCAGCCACAAAAAAAGAAAAAACATTTGTCGGTCTTACGGAACTAATAAAACAAACATAAAATTACATTTAAAAAATACTTCTGTGACCTAAGGGTTATACACTTCAATTATAAAGTAACAAAAGATTAAGAATCTCTTGCAATTTAAATTCATTTAGTCATTAAACCTTCCATTCTTGTTTTCTCATCATGAAATAGTGCTGTAACTACTACAAGGATTATTTGCCCTTTCCTATAACTCTCTTTTAATGATTTAGTACAAGGCGACTCTAATAGGCAGGAGGTCAGTCACACTTTGAAGTAAGAAACATACCCATTTAGAAGTAAATCAAGTGTGACTGAGGCTCTTGTCTTCGAGATATTAGAGTCTCTGCAAATTGTGCACGGCCCGCAAATTTTGTTGTGAATCAAGGGGACCATTAACTGCTAGGAAACAATTTTAGTCCCATCAAAGCAAAGGTATCAGATACTAAGAAGAACAAAACCTGAAGGCACAGGTGAAGGAAAGTGCCGAATATTACTTCAATGGTGCTTGTTAAATAAACATTTACAGAACGTCTATTATGTGCTAAGCATAGTACTGGTACTAGGAATCAGGTGAAAAAGCAAGGTCTCTCTGTTTAGGGAGCTTACAGTCTTGAGGTGGAGACATTCTTGAACATATAATTTCAACATGGAATGATAATTATAGGACTAAAGTTCAGTTCCCAGTAAAGAGACCTTAGGGGGAAGTAAGGCAGGGGCAAGGGAAGGTTTGCTGGAAGAGACAGGGCTGAATTCAGACTTGAACTAAAAGACAAAGGAAGGCAGGTGAAGGAGAGGAGGAAAGACCTTCCAGGTAGGAGGGCCAACTGAGTGAAGGCACAGAGACCTGGACAGACATGGTACAGGCTGTGTGCGATTGCTAGGGCAGGACAGAGATCAGGCTTGGGAGGGGTAGATTTGGGAGTCAACTGCATTTTAAATAGTGTGATACTTCTGGGTTCTTCTTTCATCTGACCTACTAAAATCATTGTACAATTATATGGGAAGATGGGGGATAGGAAGGGTGACTATGTTGTGACGTTGAGAAAATATGAAATCTTCATTTTTCCCCCACTGGAAGTTAACAGATAATGTCCAGAATGGACTGAATTGTGTTCCCCCCAGATTCATATGTTGAAGCTCTACCTCTAATATGACAGTATTTGGAGATGGGGACTTGGGGAGGTAACTTGGGTTGGGTGAGGTCATGAGAATAGGGTCCTCAGGATGGGATTACTGGTATAAAAATAGGAGGAAACAGAGCCTTCTCTCTACCATGTGAGAATACAGCAAGAAGGCAGCAGTCTATACACCAGGAAGAGGACCCTCATCGGGAACTGAACTGGCAGGCACCTTGATCTTGAGCTTCACAGCTTCAAGAACTGTGAGGAATAAATGTCTTTTGTTTAAGCCACCCAGTCGAGTTATGTCACCATACAAAGATATTGCAGATCTAGGGCTTCCCTGGTGGCGCAGTGGTTGAGAGTCCACCTGCCGATGCAGGGGACACGGGTTCGTGCCCCAGTCCGGGAAGATCCCACATGTCGCGGAGCGGCTGGGTCCGTGAGCCATGGCCGCTGAGCCTGCGCGTCCGGAGCCTGTGCTCTGCAACGGGAGAGGCCACAACAGTGGGAGGCCCGCGTACCGCAAAAAAAAAAAAAAAAAAAAAAGATATTGCAGATCTAGTGGCAGCCTGCTGGTGGGTAGGGCCAGCTCCTGACGTGGCTGGCTGCAGGGTCTGGTATGTCCCCAAACTGATATCGGCCTGCTGCTGGGTGGTACAGATCCTGGGAAGGCTAGATGCGGTGCCCAAGGTGTTCTAGAGCTGGTGTAGGCTTGCTGGTGGGTGGGGTCAAGGCCCAGAGGGTTCTGGGGCTGGTGCTGGTCTGTTGGTGGGTGGGTGGTGTCCTGACATGACACACTGTAGGGCTGCGGTGGTCTTTGGGCTGATGTCACCTGACGGTAGGCAGAGCCAGGTCCCAGGGCCTCTGGTTGCAGGACCTCGGGGTCCCAGAGTTGGTGTGTCAGCCCAGGACCTATGGGGTCCAGGGCTGATGCCTGCCTACTGGTGGGTGGGGTTGGGTCCTGGGTCCTCTGGTGGACAGGGCCAGGCTCTGGCGCTAATAAGCTAGAGGAAGGATTCCAAAATGGTGCTTGCCAGTACCAATGTCCTTGTGGTAGAACAAGCTCCCCCAAATGGCTACCACCAGTGTCTCTGTTCCCAGGGTAAGCTCCACTTGCCTCCTGCCTCTCTGGGAGACTCTCCAAAATCAGCAGGTGGGTCTGACCCAGGCTCCTTTCAAATTACTGCTTCTGTCCTGGGTCTTGGAGCAGCTGAGATTTTGTGTGCACCCTTTAAAAGTGGAGGCTCTATTTCTTACAGCTCTCTGGCTCCCCCAAAACTAAGCTCACTGGCCTTCAAAGCCAATGTTCTGAGGCTTCATCTTCCTGGTGCAGGACCCTCAGGCTGGAGAACCCCATGTGGGTCTCAGAGCCCTCGCTCCTTGGGGAAAACCTCTGCAATTGTAATAATCCTCCTGTTTTGGGTCACCTACCCAGGGTATGGATCTTGACTCTACTACGTCTCCACTCCTCCTACCCATCTTGTTGTGGTTCCTCCTTTATATCTTGAGTTGCAGAAGATCTTTTCTGCTAGTCGTCCAGTCTTTCTCATTAATAGCTTCTCTGTAAACAGTAGTAATTTTGGTGTGCCCGTGGGAGGAGGTGAGCTCAGGGTCTTCCTACTCCCCCATCTTGGCCACTCTTCTCCTCTACAAACATTCTTATGCATGTCTTTTGATGAATACATGTATGCATTTCTGTCAAGCATATACATAACTTGCTTTTGCAGTTCCCAGATTGCACAGTACCAATATACACAAATTTCAGTTGCCACAGTTTAGTTAAATAACACCAGTCCCCCAATAAGACAACTTGAATTTCAGTTAACGCTGTACATTAACAGTGAGCAATTGCAGAAATTACAGACTTCACTACTAACCCTTCAGTTCACAAATCACTATGTAAAAAAATAAGATGGACATCATGATCAGAGATCAATCATGGACTCTGAAAGAAGTCTACACATCTGTTATTCAGTTTATTCATAGCAAAGCCTATCGCTGTGTTGCCTACTTGTTTCCCAGTGATAAACCCACATGGCATTTTATAAAAATGGATAATTGAAAAAGGGAATTGGCCAATGAAGAAGAAAGTGCAAAAAATAAGCAAAAAGTGGTAATGCTAGAGGTGAAATTTGAATCAAACGTAAATGGAGTTGAAGAAGTAGTTGATCATGGGAATATTGACCCTGCCATCGTCTGAGACACTAGATATGCAATCGGAAGAACCTGGCAAAGGTGAACTCATCAACATATATGAAGAAAAATGATTATGATGAAAACGATGAAGATGTCCCAGAGGAAGTGACACCAGCAAAGAGCTTTACTTTAAATGAACTCTCAGAGATACTTCACAACATTGAAAGAACAAAATGAAATGTTGGGAGCTAATCCAAACTTAGGAAGGAGTGTGACAATCACTAAGGCATCGAAAAGATGTCATTCCATATCGTATATAATATGACAAGAAGAAGGCAATTATTCTTCAAACTACCTTTGATAACTTTTTTCACAAAGAAACAAAATGCTTTAATTCTCAATGTTTCTAATGTAATAATTTACAGCATACTAAATACATATTAGTTTTACTCTCTTTTTTATTTCCCTATACAAATGTGACAGGAAGAGACTTAACGTTTTGACAAAGTTTTTGAAAGATCACAGAAGAATTATCATTTCCCCATTGATTATTAAGATCATTTTCCATGGTCTCAGGTTACATGGTCATGTTTCTCTCCCACATTACTGTGCAAGGCAAGGACTGACTGTACTGAGGAGTATAATTCTAGGGTAACAAACATTTGACACACTGCTCAACTACCAATTAATTCCTGTCATAAACCCCTGTCCTAGTGTGATAGCCTTAAAGACTATGTTCCAAGTAGGATCAATAGATGTGTAAGTCAACTTATGTCCTTGGAAATTAGTAAAGGTAAAGCAAAATGAAGAGTGAATAATCATTACACACTAGCTCAGAATCTCAGTATCAGCAAGCTCTTCTCTCTGCTTATAACATATGAAGTCTGTCTTTAGCCATACGAGCTCAGGCTTTGCCACTGTAATGCACCTTTTCACTTTGCCTGGTCCCACCCCTTATGTCACTGTCCACAAACTTCTGACAAGATAGGCCTTTCTATGTAAAACTTGGCTGTACTTCAGTAGCAGGACCTGAACCAAAAACAGTCACTATATGTGGATAAATTTTTAAATACTAATAGTTAGAAATTAATTTCAAAAATCAAATATTAGAGTAAACAGAATCAAAATCTTTATTCAAAGTGTTTCCCAGAATTGCCTCTGCCCAAAATGGTGATGGGCCTGTAAAATCATAGACCCGAGGATGATTCAAAACCAACAAACAAAAAAACAAAAAGCAGAGGAGGTCAGTCTGCAGAGGGGAATTGTACAGGTGTGCGAAGAGAAGCAGATGTAAGAGACCCTGGGGCTCTGGAAAGAGAAGCTTTGGAACTTCCCTGATCCCTAGAGGCTGGATTATATGAGTTTCCTAAGATTCTTCTACATTTTTTCCTACAATTTAACCTACAATTAAGGGGTTAATTCTACACATTTTTTAAAATGAGTTTCTGTTCCTTAGGGTATTATTGTGATAACCTAAGGTCACATTGCAATAATATCCCAGTAATGTAGCATAATTCAAATGCCACATGCACCATGCATAGAGCTCAGTTTTTAATAGAAATCTATAATTTTAATCTAACCAAAACATTTGTAGATTCACACTAATAATTTTTCATTTCTGTTATAAAGTTACAAAGGTATTTCATGTAGGGATAGTCAATGTAAAAAAACTAAATGATCCAGAAATGTATAGAGAGACTGTGAATGTGAAAATTCCTATACTTCCCCACCAAAGACTGGCCCTCCCCATGCATTCTCCAGAGATAAACACTAACAACAACATTTCAGATACTTCATATGCCTCAATGTATATAAATGTCATCTATTCCTTAATATAAGCAAGATAATACTTTATTCATTCTTTCATAACTTGCTTTTGCAATCATTAATATATCTTAGATATATTTGTCAGTCAATTAAGATCTTCCTGATGGTTTTTAACAGCTCTATGGCAACTACAGTATTAATAATTATACACTTAATTATAACCATAATTATTACCCTTTCCTTATTGATGGTTGTTTCTAGCCTTACAGTATTTAAAATTATGCTGCAATGATTTATACATCAATTACTGTGCACATGGTCGAGTATTTCTGGAAGGTAGATTCCAAGAAACAGAATTGCTGAGTCAACTTTCAGAGATGTTTCCCTACTATTCCAGCATATAAGAGAACATATTTCTCCCACATTCTAGTCAGTACCAGACACTAAATATTATCAATTTTTGATGAAAATAACGGGTAAAATTTTTACCAATCTGGAAGTGAAAAAGTTCACTTTTTGTTGTTTTAAACTCATAATCCAAAGAGCAAACACAAAATGATGTTTTAAAATTTTATCTAATTTACTTTTGAGTATCTAATTTAGAATACATGGTTTCATATTGGAAAATCAAATATGAAGTTTCAACCATGTCTGAGAAAAATTAGTATATAAACTATTACATTATAGGTAAGATATACTTTAAAAAATAACAAACCCATGGGCATTTCTTACAAGAAAACCTGCCACGTAGTTAAATACATTGGTAACATTTCTATATGTCAGTATTTTATAAGCAACTGATATTTTTCCACAAAGTAACCAAAGTTAGTACACAAGATAAAGAGCATGAGATGACTGAAGATGAAAAAAAATTGTTTTCCTCTATATGCTCCTGTCCTTCGTACTGGCACCAATGTGTGTTCACTGCTTCTTCCCTGATCCTCTCCATCCTTGAGGAGGAGAGGACATAAGTGCAAATGGCCTCACAGTGACCACAGACCCTCCTCCCCATAAGTAGACTAGGACTCAAAAGCAAAATTAGTAAGACAATGACACAATGAGACATTTCTCTAAGGCCTAAGTCATTCTAATTTCCTTTTTCAAAATTTCTTTATGTTTTAAAACAAGGAACGAAAGAAACCAAAGCAGAATTGGAAACAAACTCTGTTTACTAGGAAATAAAGCAATGTCCTTTGTCTCAGTGGAGTGAGTTATAAGATCATAGTCTAATGAAGTGGAGGATTAAGAGTATAGGTTGGCCCTACAATCAGACCATGTGAGTTTGAATCCCAATGTCTCCTCTTACCTTGAGCAAATCACTTTCACCATCTAAGCTTCATAAAAAGGAGATAATAACAGTAATTACTCAATAGAATGGTTGGGATTGAATGAGAATTAAAAGCAATCATCCTTGTAAAGTTCTCAGCCTCTGTCTGGTGTAGCACCTAAATGCTAAATAATAGTATCTACGTTTCAGAATAGTGATCCTGTGCCTTATAAGAAGGCTGTATGTGGCCTAAGGTGAGAGAGTCTCCCCAAAGGCTCTGAAGGTATAGGGGAATGAGGTGGCTCTACTGAAGGTGTCTACAGGGGTATGAGCAAACCTAGGTAGGCAAGATGAGAACGTAAAGCATAAAGGGATCATAGACAGGAAACTGGAGCAGACTTCTATAGAAGAAAGGAAGTGAATGAGGCAGGAAAGTAAGAGGAAGCAAGGATGGCAGCAGTTGGCCTGGAACCTGGATGGTTCCACACTGGATGCACAACATATTTAACCATATCAAAACATTCAGCTGAGCAACTAGCCGTGGTGGTTTTGGTCCTGCCCCATGGTAGCCCTACCCAGTCTAGCTCCCTGAATAGTGATCTCAAGGATAAGTGGCCGTGGGCTAGAGATTGTCAGGCCTTCCCTTAAACATTCTCCAGGCCATTCATTCATTCAGCCATTATTTGTTGAACATCTACTAAGGGCCAAGCACTGGCATAAATGTCAAGGATACAGTGGGTATAAACTGGTGAACAGACAAGTAAACATATAATCACAAATTGTGAACAGTTTTATGGAGGAAAAGAACAGAATATGATGAGGAAGAATAAGAAGAAGTACCTAATTTATATTTTTAGGTTAATGATGATGGTGGGGGTAGGCCTAGGGGAGGCTTCTCTGAGGAAGTGACATTTAGTTTGAGAACAGATAAGCAAAAATTAGAGTTGGAAGAAGAGCTTTGATGAAGAGGAAATATCAGGTGCAGAGATCCTAAGGTAGGAAAAAACAACCCAAGAACTGAAAGTAGACTGGAGTGCAGTGTGCCAGGGCACCAGTGGCAGAAGATGAAGTTGGAGAAGTAGGCAAGGACCAGATAATACAGGGCATTATAGGCCACTGTCGCAAGCTGGGTTCTGAGATGGAGTTTAGTTTGCGGGATATTTATTAAAGAGTTCCCTCTAGATAAACACATGTGGAAAAGGGGAAGGAAGTAAGAAAGATGGGCAGAGCAAGAAGTGAGCTGAGGTTCAGGCCCACACGACAGCTGCAGCCAATCCCATGTGGAGCTATAATGGTCTTTCAGGCCAAGATAGCCAAGCATTTATGCCACTGCATTAACCTGTTATTGGATGTGGGCCACCCTGGGAAGGGCAGGACCTTAGGCAAGGCAGCTCCCTGCCACTGAAGGGACTGATAGCTGAAGGTATCCACCAACAGCATTCTCAGTAGCCAGAGCAACAGATCCTTTTTTAAAGGGGGATCTGGGCAGGACACCACAGTGTTTCCCATAGCCATTGTCTTGGAAGTTGGGATTTTATTTCTATGCAATAGGAAGCCACCAAAGGATAGAAGAGAAGTGGATGACACAGCTCAATACACATGACCAATATGGCTGCTGCATAGAGAATGGATCAGAGGGGGTAAGCTTGGCAGCAGAGGGACCAGCCAGGAGGCAGTGGTCCAGGCAAGAGATGATGAAGGCTAGGATTAGGGTGGGAGAAGTGGAGATGGAGAGAAGTGAAGAGATTTAAGTTGTATGGAAGAACGGAATTGATGAAGGCTTACATAAGTGAGGAGGGGCAGTACCAAGAATGCCCAGATGGAGCCTGATTTCTCAGAGGCCTGGAGCTCTGGAGCTAGGGATTCTTTCAAGAAGTCACCTAGTGAGGGACTGATATAAGTAAGCACTGCCCTGGGGAAAGGAGGTGATAAGTAACGATGCTGTGTTAATTGTCAAATCAATATAAACAGTCCATAAATTATTTGACATACTATTCTCAAATGTGTCTTTCTCTTGAATGTAGATTCTATTCACATTTAAAATTTTTCCTGAAAGCACCCTCAAGCTTCAAATTAGAAGAGTGCTCACACCCATGGATTTCCAACTTTCATACCAAATTTGCAGTGTCTTTCTTTTTCATAAAGGTCAGTGAACAGAAACTGCATTCGGAAATGCAATCTCCTGGATTACAAACCTTCCAGAGAATTCTGTGTGGTGTTCAAGCCATCACACACACTGCAGAACCAACTGCTGACCCATGAGGGAAATAGCATGTCATAGAGACCTTTCGTACAATTCCTTTTGTTAATAGGACCGGTGAGCCTCAACTGAATTCAATCTTAAATTCCCAGTGCACCACAGCTGGATGTCCACAGAGAAATATGTGCCCTTCTAGGATATTGTAAAACATAAATTTGGAAACTTTTGTCCTTTTCCAGAATAATGTGAGGAAGCATGAAACATTTCTGTTTGCATTTACAGATGGTCCCCTTCCCAAATGTCTCCACATTGCAACTGAGACTATTTTAATGGATGTTGCCAGACTTAGCAGGGAGAGGGGAGAGAGATAGAGTTGAGAGGAGGAGAGGATAAAGGAATGGAAGGAGAGGAGAGGAGATGAGAGGAGAGAAGCGGGGAAGTGGAGGAGAATAGAAGGGAGTAGAAGGGAGGGGAGTAGAGGAGAGGGGAAGGATGCAGGGGAGAAAGAAGGGAAGAGAGAATGCTTATGAACCAGCTCTCATCAAGCTTTTTCTTTCATTGCTTTCTCCTAGAGGCTAAGAAGAATTTGGGGAAATTCCCATAAAAATCTATTTTTGTTGGTATGACAGATAGAATTTTGACAGTAAAAGTTCTGACAAATATGAAACACACACAACTAGTCTGTACTCAGGACTTCCAGAGCTTTAGGATCCAGCCAATATTTTACAAAATATAAACAAACAAACAAAAAATAAATAAAATAAATATTTCTTTCGTTCAAAAAAAGTAGTTTGTTTCTCTTAAAATATAAAAGATAGACCATGCTCAATAAGTAACCAAAGACTGAGAGCAAAGTATGAGACTAAATAAAATAATTTATATAAAGTGATTAGCATAGTACCTGCACTTAGAAGGAGCTCAGCAAACACTAACTTATTATCATTATTATTTGTGTAATGGTGCAACCCAATAAAACTTACAACAAAATTAATTGGACACAAATTACCTACATACATAAATGTTGGTGTATGTGGTAATTAGCCATAAATGATAAGTTCTCATAAATTTTTATAATTAATATTACCTTTACAGAACCAGATCTAGTTTTTCTCCTTTCTGTTTTAGAGTTTTGCATCTTTATAATGTAACATGACATATTTTCCCTAACTGCAAATTAATCCTCTTTCCACATTCATGATAATCCTATTTCTGGAAGCCACAAAGACCAGATAGTATTCTCCCAAGCAGGTGCCCCTGCTTCCCCACCTGACCTTAGGCACACATTCCTTGGTTCTCCTATGGAGGGGGCCTGGCCTGGGTACCTGAAGACAGAGGGCTCAAGGCTGCTGACTCTAGAGTGTGAGCAGTGCAGATAAGGCCAGTAGCATCCCCCCAGAGAAAGGACCAGTGTAAAGGGATAGGCTGGGGGTAGGAAGGCTCAGACAGGGCAAGGGATGTCAGTGAACCTTTTAATTTCTCTGCAGAAATCTTACAGGCCAGGAGATAGTGGGATGATATGTTCAGAGTTTTGAAAGAAAAAACTCCAACCAAGAATACTTTAACCAGCAAGGCTCTCCTTTGGAAATGAAGGTGAGATAAAGACTTCTCCCAGACAAAAGCTGACAGAGTTCACCATCACTAGACCTGCCTTACAACAAATGCTGAAAGGAGTTCTTCAAAGTGAAATGAAAGAACAGTAACAAGTAATATGAAAACACATGAAAATATAAAAAACACTGGTAAAGGTAAGTATATAGTCAAATTCAGAATATTCTAATACTGTAATATGGTGGTATGTCAACCACTTAACTCTAGTATAAAGGTTAAAGGACAAATATATTAAAAATAACTATAGCTACAATAATTGGTGAATGGACGTAATATAAAAAGATGTAAATTGTGACAAAAACATAAAATGGAGTGGAGTAAATGGGTAGAATTTTTATATAAGATTGATGTTAAGTTGTTATCAGATTAAAATAGACTGTTATAACTATAGGATGTTTTATGTAAGCCTCAGGGTAACCACAAAGAAAACACCTACAGTAGATAGACAAAAGATAAAGATAAGGTAGTCAAAGCATACCATTACAGAAAATCATTAATTCACAAAGGAATACTGTGAGAAAGGAAGAAAGGAACAAAGGAATTACAAAACAGCCAGAAAACAATTAATAAGATGTCATTAATAAATCCTTTGCTATCAATACTTACTTTAAATGTAAATAAATTAAATTCACCATTTAAAAGGTATAGAGTGACTCGATGGGTAAGGAAAACAAGACCCAACTATATGCTGCCTACAAGAGACTTATTTCAGCATTAAGGAAACACACAGGCTTAAAGTTAAGGGATGGAAAAAAGATATGCCATGCAAATGGAAACCAAAAGAGAACAGAGGTAGCTATACTTATTTCAGACAAAATAGACTTTATGTCAAAAACCATAACAAGAGACAAAGAGTCTCATTATATAATGATAAAAGGGTCAATTCTTTAAGAGGATATAATAATTGTAAATATTTATGCACCCAATGTTGGAGCACCTAAATATATTAGATCTGAAGGGAGAAACAGACAGCAATTCAGTAACAGTAGGGGACTTCAATACCCCACTGTCAACAATGGATAAATTATCCAGACAGAAAATCAATAACAAAATATTGGACTTGAAATACATATTAGAACAGATAGACTTAACAAATACATACAGAATATTCCATCTGAAAGCAACAGAATACACATTCTTCTCAAGCATTCATGGAACACTCTCCAGTATAGCTCACATGCTAGGCCACAAAACAATTCTCAACAAATTTAAGAAGACTGAAATCATATTTAGCTTATTTTCTGATAACAATGTTATAAAACTATAAATCAAAACAGGAGGAAAACTGGAAAATTCACAAATATGTGGAGATTAAACAAATGCTCCTGAACAACCAAATGGATCAAAGGAAAAATAAAAATATCCTGAGACAAATGAAAATGGAAACACAGCATACCAAAACTTAGGGGATGTAGCAAAAGCTGTTCTAAGGGGAAAGTTCATAGTGATAAGAGCCTACACTAAGGAAAAGAAAAGATCTCAATCTAACTTTACACCTCAACAAATTAGAAAAAGAAGAACAAACTAAGCCAAAAGTTAGTAGAAGGAAGAAAATTACAAAAATCAGCATGAAAATAAATAAAATAGAGACTAGAAACACAATAGAAAAGATTAATACAAGTGAAAGCTGGTTTTTTGAAAAGATAAAATTTTAGTTGGACTAACCAGGAAAAAAAGAGAAGACTCACATAAATAAAATTAGAAATGAAAGAGGAGACATTACAACTGATACCACAGAAATACAAATGTTCATGAAAGACTACTATGAACAATTATATATAAACAAATTGGATAACCTAAAAGAAATGGGTCAATTTCTAGAAACATTCAACCTAGCAAGACTGAATCATAAAGGAAAAGAAAATCTAAACAGACCAATAATAAGTAAGTATACTGAATCAATCATCAAAAACCTCCCAGTAGGGCTTCCCTGGTGGTGCAGTGGTTGAGAGTCTGCCTGCCAATGCAGGGGACACGGGTTCGTGCCCCGGCCCAGGAAGATCCCACATGCCGCGGGGTGGCTAGGCCCGTGAGCCATGGCTGCTGAGCCTGCGCGTCCGGAGCCTGTACTCCGCAGTGGGAGAGGCCACAACAGTGAAAGGCCCACGTACTGCAAAAAAAAAAAAAAAAAAAAAAAAAAAACTCTCAATAAAGAAAAGCCCAGGACCCAGTGGTTTCCCTGGTGAATTGTACCAAACATTTAAAGAAAAATTACTACTAATCTTTCTGTAACTCTTTCAAAATATTGAAGAAGAAGGGACACTTCCAAACTCATTTTATGAGGCCAGCATTATGCTGATACCAAAGCTACACAAGAAGACTACAAAAAAAGAAAATTGCTGAAGAACATAGATGTAAAAACCCTCAACAAAATATTAGCAAACTGAATTCAAAAGCACATTAAAAGGATCATATACCATGATCAAGAGGGAGTTATTCCTGGAATGCTAGATGGCTCAACATATGCAAATCAATCAATGTGATACACCACATTAACAGAATAAAGGATAAAAATCATATGATCATCTCAACAGATACAGAAAAATCATTTGACAAAATTGAACATCCTTTCATGATAAAAACTCTCAAAAAATTGGGTATAAATGGTATGTACTTCAACAACAAAGGAAACCATCAGCAAAATGAAAAGACAATGAGAGTGGCAAGAGTAGGCCTCCTTGATAGTGGATGTCCAATATTCAATATAATACTGGAAGTCCTAGCCAGATAAATTAGGTAAGATAAAGAAATAAAAGGCATCCAAATCAGAAAGGAAGAAATAAAATTGTCTCTGTCTATAGACGACATTATATAGAGAAAATTCTAAAGACTCCACCAAAAAACTTTCAGAATAAATGAATTCAATAAAGTTGGAGAATACAAAATTGATATACAAAAATCAGTTGCATTTTTATACACTAAAAATCAACTATTGGAAAGAGAAATTAGGAAAACAATCCCATACAGTTATGTCAAAAAGAATAAAATGCTTAGGAATAATTTTAGCCAAGGAGGTGAAGACCTGTATACTGAAAACTATAAGACAGTGATGAAAGAAATTAAGGAAGATAAAATAAATGGAAAGGTATCCCATGTTCATGGATTGGAAGAATTAATACTGTTGAAATGTCCACACTATCCAAAGCGATCTACAGATACAATGCAATCTCTATTAAAAATTCCAATGGCATTTTTCACAGAAATAGAAGAAGCAATCCTAAAATTCATATGGAACCACAAAAGACCCCCTAATAGCCAAAACAATCTTGAGGAAGAAAAACAAATCTGGAGGTTTTACACTCCTCAATTTCAAACTATATTACAAAGCTATGGTAATAAAAACTAGTACGGTACTGGCATATAAACAGACACACAGACCAATGGAACAGAACTGAGAGCCCAGAAAGAAACCCACACATATATGGTCAACTAATCATTGACAAGGACACCAAGAACACACAATGGGAAAAGGATAGTTTCCTCAGTAAATGGTGTTGGACAAACTGGATAGCCACATGCAAAAGAATGAAACTAGGCCTCTATTTTACACCACTTACAAAAAAATTAACTCAAAATGGATTTGGGACTTAAATGTAAGATCTGAAACTGTAAAGATCCTAAAAGAAAACACAGGGAAAAATGCTCCTTGACACTGGTCTTGGCAATGATTTTTTGGATATAACACCAAAAGCACAAGCAACCAAAACAAAAAAAATTGGGACTACATTAAACTAAAAACCTTTTGCACAGCGAAAGAAACAATCAAAAAAATTAAAAGACAACATACAGATTGGGAGAAAATATTTGCAAACCATATATCCAATAAGGAGTTAACATCCAAAATATATAAAGAATTTATATAACTCAGTAGCAAAACAAACAAACCAACAACCAAGTATCCCAATTAAAAAGTGGGCAAAGAAGCTTAATAGACATTTTCCCAAAGAAGACATGCAAATGGCTAATAGGTGCTCAGCATCACTAATCATGAGGGAAATGTATATCAAAACCACCACGAGATACCTCACCCCTGTTAGAATGGCTATTATCAAAGAGGCAAGAAATAACAAGTGTTGGTGAGGATGTAGAGAAAAGGGAACCCTTGTTCACTGTTGGTGGTACACTGGTAAAGCCACTATGGAAAACAGTATGAAATTTCCTCAAAAAATTAAAAATAGAACTACCATGTGATCCAGCAATTCCACTTTGGGATCTGGGTAGATATCCAAAGGAAACAAACTCATTACGTGGAAGAGATACCTGCACTCCTGTGTTCATTGCAGCATTATTCACAATAGTCAAAAGGGGCTCTATGGGCTTTCTCAATACCATCTGCCTAGATGCCTCATGCATCCGTTTCTACTCTATTGCTCCCACATCATATTGGATGCTAGGGCTTCTCTAGATGCTTGATACATGTCCTGGCTTGGTTTAGAAAGCAAAGCACAGATCCAACCTGTTGTCAGAAACCCAAATCTCTGTGTGGTTTAGAACATGCACATGTCTCTGATCTTCTACCCTGGGCTCAGCTCCACTTGGGAGTCAAAGCACAAGACCCTTTCTCAGAAAGACTCAATGGTATCGAACTGTCTTGTCCCTCAACTCCTCCCCCAATCTGTAGGATATATAGCTCCTCTCCAACAGGAAAAACAAGCTCTACATTACAAATAGTAATTATAATAATAATATTCTGAGTAAATAATATTAATCTGCCAATTTAAAATCCTTCAAATTGCATAGCAAATAAATTGAAATATGATAACAATAGATTTAACTAAATTTATAATAGCAGAGTGAATGAATTATACTATGAAGAAGTAGTAATTTGGAAAAGCTGCAATGGCAGTGTTTTGAAGAAATTAAATATTTCTAATGTCAATCCTGAAAAGCCACTCAAAGAATTACAATGTTTATCAGTAATACCATTTCTTCACATAGCTTAATCATCTGAAGAAAGGAAGATCATTTTGGTTAATTGATAAATGGGTATAAAAAATGCTTCAAAATTAAGGATAACAGCCTGTTCGTTTATTAAACTGGGGTTATAAATAGAAAAGTTTGTTTTATTATTAGCCATATTTTTACAACTTGGTTATTAATATGCTTTTAAAATACTTAATATTTAGTGATTTTTAAATAAATTTCTCAGGCCATTTCATTAAAAAAAAATTTTAATTTTATTTTAAAAAATAGCCCTTAAAATTTTGAAGAACAATGTCTTCCATTAATTCTATCAATACTGTCTTTTTAATTTGTGTCCCAGGTATGCTAATAGAGAATCCTACGTAGTAGGAAAGCAGGTGCAATGGGCTAGAATGTTCAAATAGCCCTCAGTCACATTAAGATGGGAACATTCAATGTAGAAAATATCTCTTTTTTTAATCTTTACTGAGTTCTTACATAAATGGAACCTAAGCTATATGGAAATGGCATGCTTGCTAGTAGCACCCGGCTCTGGTTGTCATATTTTCAAAGGAAGTGGAGAAAATAGTGATGATTCAACAAAAAAGAATCTAAATAATGTAGCAAACAGAAGTTGGGCTGTGTGATATATGTTGAAGGAACTGTTCACTAAAGAGAGAAAAAAGTTTAGACGTGACAATTTGTGAAAATTTTCCATGAGAAAAAGTTCAGTTGCTTCTCTCTAGAGATATAATTACCAGATGTAAGAAAATGGAATTAATATGGGAGGAATTTAATGTGTAATATAGATCAATTAATTGACCAATATGATATAAAAAATAAATTGACTACAAAAAAAAAGAAAAACAAGCTCTGACATCCACATGCATTCTTTCTAACTGTGTTAATGGCAAGACTTTTTTGCACTGAGTCTTTCAGGATCTTAGTTTTGATATTCAAAAATCAGGATTTTGAAATCAAAACTTTTCCTTCAAACTGACTTGAGTACATTTTGAACCTCAAACCTGAGAATTGATTCCTCTTTTTTATTTTCTCTCCTATGACACGCCTTCCCAGAAGAAATTGATGCCTCTGGTCTACTGTAAACAGGTGTGGGGATGGGGGGAGCTACAGGGATTAAAAGGAACCACTAAGAGGAATTTTTTTTAATGGTTAACATATTAAGATGTTGTACCCTATTCTTCAATTGTGAGGATTGCTTACCAAAGGATTTTGGCCCTTTGTAGCCATGCGTACACTCAGCCTGGCAGGAATGCAGCTTGTATATACTGCTCTGGCCCACATCAGCCTTTTTCCCCCTATTTGTTGGCAATATCTGGCTATATACAGTGTATGTTCATCAGGAACATTTGGTCTCCAATATTATTCAAGTGACTTGGATTCAGAGCCACCAGATACACAGAATATGCAGGTAAAAAGTAGAGCCAGCCTCTTCAGTATATTCCAGTACTATACTCCTTTTTAGTGTCAGGAAAACTCTGACACTAAAAAGGAAAAACAAAAGTGGAAAAGATGTATGTGTTTAAGAATTATTATCATTCTTTGAAGCCAATATGATTGCAAAAATTATCAGTAGCAAAGCTCATTAGTTCTTTTAACGTCAACTGAAATGCCAAGAATTCCTTCTGTCTTTCCAAGAATGTTTTGTTATACTTGGTAATTTTTTTATTGAAGTGAACTAAAATAACTCTGAAAGAAACTTCCATTATACAGCTGCAAGCCTTGGAGCAAAAGTAAATTTGGATAAGCTCAGTGAGGATAATTTATATCTGTGTCAAGCTACCCTGGCCTGTAATTCTTTTCCTAAATTACATACAACTTTGATTAAAGTGAGTATTGCTTTTTTCTATCAATCACAGTTAAATGGGACCTATACGGAAGTCATTTCAACCTGAAACACAAAGAAGCCCCGATGTCAGTGTTTCAATAGTTTCAGCATTCAATAATTTGTACAAGAGTCTTACTGTCTCTGGCTTAGATGTGAGTCAAAGAAAGAAAAGAATAAAAGAAACCCAAGTGGTTCATAGAAACCTAAGGTTAGGAGGTCATCCAGTTCATCTGAAGGGTCACATTTCACCACCACAGGGGATGATAAATCACCCTATTTGAAAAAACTATAACCTTCTCAAATGGCTTATTCTTGTAGTCTATGTTCTTTGCGTTTTTAAAAAAATCTTCCCTGTTCATAAAATTAATATATATTTTTAAATATACATAATATTGCAAATAATGAGGAACTCTCCCTCTCCACCCCGATGATACTGACAACCAGTGCTAGTCACTGAAATACAAGCAGAGTTTGAGCCCTTGAGTCCGTGGGTGACTCAGGTGTATCTAAGGATTATCTGTTGCACTTCAGGGGCTGCCCTCTGGCACCCTATTTGTTGAAGTTTGGGAAGCCTTCGGGAGGGAACTCTCCTGGAGGAGTGCCCATGATAAGACTGATCTCCTGAGCAAGCCCTTTGCTGCTGGAGGTAAGGAGTGGTTCTGTGCGCTGTGTACACAGTGTACTGGACTTGCTGTCTCAGCCCTGTGAGGGGATGGGGGAATGCTGTGAATAGGAACTGTAAAAGTAATTTCTCTACATTCTGACTTACCAGGGCCAGACAACACCACCTTGATACCCATTTACAGATTATGACAAAGGAGATGGAGGCATTCTTTCCTGGGGCCCAAAGACAGCTTGAGTGCATCTATGATGAGGCTGGTGGAACAGAGGTCTGGCCTCAGTGCCCACAGGGAGCAACCTCGCTGTTGTGAGCACATGTAAAAATCTCTTATATGTAAAATGGTACCAGATACCATTTTACACATTACAGGTTTAAAGAATAACCTCCTGCATATTATCTTATTGAATGCTCATAGCAATCTGTGGCAAAGGCTTGATAGATACATGAGCCTCTGAAACAAAATGCTGGGGGAGCCCCAAACATCTGACACCCTCTGTTCTTTGCTGGTTGTGTCTTTTGCTGTTAACAGATAAAAGTGGGTCTAGTCTTTAAACCACGATGTTAGTACCATATCCTTGTTCTCATCTCCTAGACCATGTTCTTCTCCTTTATAGCTCTACCAGAGTCTACTCTCAGGATATCTGCTATGCCCTCAGCCCCATTCTAAAGAAATGCTATCCAGAGACTTTTTTTCTTAAGAAAGTGGCTATAGCTAATTCATTAAACTTGTATGGCTATGTCTTGTGCCACGTATCTCCACCACCTGAGTATATGTTTTGGACCAGGAGAGGGACCCGACAATAAATCCCTGAACTGACAATCAGCCCATAAGGGGCCTGGTACTTCAGTTTTGTCCAACAGGGATGACGGAAGTTAATCAAACTTATCAAACTCTTGCACTTACGGAGTTTGGAGTTTAAAATATAGAGTTTGAATGGAGTAAAGAAAGTTGAAGGAGAAAGACACAGAGAATGCAGTACACAAGTGCCACTGTCAAATACTGGCTCCCCAAAATATCACCAAAACAACCTGTTGATAAGACAAAGCCAAGTGTATTGTTTACCTACTGAGAGAGAATACTACCTCAACAGAGTCTTGGTAGCATCTCAAAGAGTAAATGGCAAAATCAGGATATTGAATGAAATTTTGAAGTCTGGTTCTTTTCATGAGTGGGAGGGTCTTAATTAGGATAAGGTCAGGGTTATGACATAATAATTTAGGATTGGTGCACATGGCTAGGTAAGGATTTTGAGGGGAAGGGTTCAAAGAGTCTTGGGAATAAACTGGTTTTTGATGTATTCTATTGAAGAGTTAATGGATCTTCCAGGAAATTACTGGAACAAACTATGAAGTTATTTGCAACTTTTATCTTCCTGGGGAGAGTCTCCTGGACTAGTAAAATTATTCTGATGAAGACAATCAACTCGGTGGATGGTTTTGGTTCCCATCACAAAGCAGAAGAAGCAAAGAAGTAAATAGAAGCAGAAAGTAGAGAAACACTGTACAGAGCAGAAACAGAGAGCGTCTGAATCACAGATGGTGGAGCACTGGAAGACCAACTCTTATTGCAGAAAGTATGTTTTTCCCCTCATCAACCTGCTTTGCCCTCAGACAATCTGAGTCATCATGTAATCCAACCAGTAACTGGTACTGTTATTTCATGTTGAGCAAAAAGAATGAACCAACACAAAAAAGAGTATTCCATGATAAGCCTTGGGCTCACAAGTTTACATTCTCACTTACAGTTCCATTCAACAAAGCTTTGGAGTTGGTGGGATCCCATTTGGATATGAGAGAGAGAAAATTGCCAAATCAAGAAATCATGGATTCTGCTGGCATATCTGATATATTCCCTGGCATCAAAGAGTCAATGTAAGCTCATTATGCAGTGAATATCAGATCTCACCATTTACTTCTTAAGCCCACTACTTTGTGAACTGGAACGTGTTTATAGCAAAGTACATTTGGTTTCCAGTTACAAACTTGTGTTAGTTCTGTTGGATTTGGGAATTGTGTTTGTTCTTTTCCTGCAGTATTCACTCCCTAGGGTAATCCTCTTCTCTCTTGTTCTCTGACCTCTGGTTTCTCTTGGAGCATCTAGCACTCCTGTCATTCACCATGAGCACCTCAAATTCCATCATTCCAGAGACAGTCTTTTTAGTTCTGATTAATTGCAACAGTCTGAGTGGCAGATGAGGAGTCACGAAGAGACACTCGGAATGAGCAGCCTACAGTGCCTCACACACAAAATGGTACCAAGGGCTGTTGTGCACCAGACATCTCTGTGATGATCGAGTTCTTCCTCTTATTTCTCCAACTCAGCTTTTTTGTTCTTAGAGCATCCATCTTTCAGCAAGATGTAACACATACTTAATCAAAAAGTCACAGAAAATTGTTTGTCATTGAAATGACAGTAAATATGCCACTATCATTCTGTTCACTTGCCTATAAAATACTTAATACACAGGAAAAAGAGTGTAAAGCCCCAGCTTTTATTTCTTCTAGAGACATGGAGAAGAAATTTGCTTGGGCTTACTGCATTTATCAAAGTGTTGGAGTGTTCTTTGGGACAAATGGTAGGTTACTGTTCCTTGAGTAGCATGATATGGTACAATCCCAGCCCTACAAATAACTGGCTCTGTGACCTGCATAAGCCACTTAAAATGTCACTTGTTCATTCCTTAAACAAGTATTTTTTTCCAGTTTAACTATGTGCCAGGCTGTCTGCTAAGATCTGGATACAGTGGCAAGTAAGATACAATCTCTACCTTCTTTGGCCTTACCGTGTAATAACGTCTTCAGCCAAAAAATAAGGCAATATCTACTTCTCAGGTTGTGAGGTTTAAGTGAGATTATTATATGTAGAAAGTGCCTTATTTGGTGCCAGCTCTGTGGTAAATACTCCTTTAATGTTATTTCTCTTCTTGTTCCTCTTTTAATAGCATTCCAGGTATATTTCATTCTAGATATGGCTCTATACCTAACTTCAGCATTTGAGAGGTTATATACAGACAGACAAAAATGCTATGCACAGCTGTCAGATACTCACGCTACCTTCTTGTGGCTGAATTCTCTATCTTTATTATCAATTTTGTGTGGTAGGGAGGAGTGAGGTATTGCCCTGGACTTCTTAAAAAAGAGTCTGCTATTTTTTTAAAAATCTATTTTAATCTTTATCTTAAGCAAATGTTGAGACCAGCATTAAAGTGCAAATAGTTTCATCGAGAGGTTAAAGAAAAACCTGTTTCTCTAGTTACAACACTTCTGATACCAAACGTATGGGGTTTTCAAACCAAGCAATTCTCCAGTTTTATGCAGACATCAGCTGAGTGTTGTATAACGTAATTCATGTAGTACTAACTACTTGGAGTCAGTGCAGACACCACAGATTAAGAGCTCAGTCCCACAAGACTGCCCCCCACTTCAGATGCCAGTTGCAAGTCTGGGCCTCCCATACTTCTGACTGGCTGGTTATAAATTGAAGGTTCCCATGAACCCCTCCTCTGGTTCAGCAATTTGCTAGAATGGGTCTTATAACTCAGAAAACACTTTACTTACTATTACTAGTTTATTACAAAAGATATAACTCAGAAAGAGCCAGATGGAAGAGATGTATAGGGCAAGGTACAGGGAAGGGGCACAGAGCCTCCATGCCCTCTCCAGGCATACCATCTTCCCAATACCTCCATGTGTTCATCAACCTGAAAGCTCTCCAAACCCTGTATTTTAAGGGGTTTTATGGAGGCTCCATCACACAGGCATGACCAATAATTATTAACTAAATCTTCTGCCCCTCTCCCCTCCCTAGAGGATGGGGGATAGGGCTGAACATTCCAAGCTTCTAATGAAGGCTTAGTCTTTCTGGTGACCAGCACCCATCCTAAAGCTAACCAGGAGCCCACCAAGACTCCCCTCATCAGAACAAAAGATGACTTATCACAACAGTACGAAGATTTCTTCTGTGTTGTGTATTGCAGTGGTATGTAACCTACAAGTCCTGTTCAAATACTCTAGCTTTTTGAGAAGAATCCAGAATCTCTTGCTTTTTTTTTTCTGGAAATGTTCGCGTTAGCAATGGTATTTCTAAGAGCTCTGTTCCTGAAACACAAGGCAAGGATGGTTCACCAGTCCTGGTGTCCTCCAGCTACTTTTCAACACATCCAACCTGCAATCCTGGAGCCTAGGAAGTCCACAGACAGTTTAGTGGGATCATTCCTATCAGAAGATGGGGTCTGGAACCAGTCTTGCCATCTACATACAATGTACATGTAATGAACTCAGGCACTCACAAGTTTTCAGAACTACAGCCTCCCTCTACCCCAAAACGACTCCCATGTCTGCCTAACCCCTAATCTTTCCACGTCTTTCTAATTATCTCCCCACTCTCCAGCACCTAGACTTAAGCCTTTTATGAGCTCATTTGCCTGGGACCCTGAGATTTATCCTGCTCTAATTTATACCATCCAGTGTAGGTTGGATCTTTTCCTTCAAATGCAATGAATTATCCAGAAGCATGATACTGTTACCTAGCTGATTTCAAGTATGGTCAGTTTCTGGAGACTCTTGATTTATATCCTACTCACTGGATTAGATACTGGGGACTTCAACACAGACCAAACCCGCTTTCACTCTGTACCTTAAGACACTACCATTTGGGGAACTCTACTGGACTAAATTACTAGGTTGGGTCCAAGCATCTGATGTCTTTCTCTCCCACTGGTCCATTCCTGTGGTCTGGCCTGCTTCACAGAAAACCTGGTTTGAATTTACCAGGAATGAATCAGGGCCTGGTTCAGATTGACCTTAAATGGATCAGGCCCATTCTTAGATTCTTGCCTTCATGGCTTCCACTCTATCCCAAATCAAAGGTACTCTCCTGCCATATGAGAAAAAGAGAATTTGGTCAATTCAGAGTTACTCCAGCCTACCTGGCTTGATCTTCCTCTTGGGCAATGTAATCTCAAAATATAGTCTAAAACCTATTAAGCTAAGGTACGTTGCTTTGGCTTTACTCTGAAATAATTGCAAATATTTTCTGTGGAAAACTTTAAAACGTTCCCCTGTTTCAGTTTGTTTCTTCTCTTCTACTTGGTTGACTGTAACTTAAGGGTGGGAAGAAAAATAATGGGGCCTTGCAGAGTTTTCATCCAGGGCCCTCCACTGAATAAAGTCTAAAGAAGTGATGTGAGGTTAAAAACAAATACAAGGTCCCAGTTGATCATATCCCGCACACTTGCTCCAGGTGTATCTTTTTTTCTTTTGACATTTTTCATAGCCAAGGGATATGTTCTTTTATCTATTCAAAAAGGAGATGAGGATTTCCCTGGTGGTGCAGTGGTTAAGAATCTGCCTGCCAACACAGGGGACACGGGTTTGAGCCCTGGTATGGGAAGATCCCACATGCCACAGAGAAAATAAGCCCATGTGCCACAACTACTGAGCCTGTGCTCTACAGCCCGCGAGCCACAACTACTGAGCCCGCATGCCACAACTACTGAAGCCCGCGCACCTAGAGCCCATGCTCTGCAACAAGAGAAGCCACTGCAATGAGAAGCCTGCACACTGCAACGAAGAGTAGCCACTGCTCACAGCAACTAGAGAAAAGCCCATGTGCAGCAACGAAGACCCAAAGAAGCTAAAAGCAAATAAATAAATTTATTTTTTTTAAAAAGGAGATGAAACTACTTTAAACATGATATAAGTTGGAATCAATCAAATATTTGTTGAGCCTTCTATGTGCATTGGTTCACTCATTCCACTAATATCTATGGAGTGCCTGCTCTGAGACAGTCATCATCAGGGATGCAGCAACGAACAGTAGGGTATAATCCTACCGCTCTGGAGCTTCCTGGGCAGGACACACTTAGATCAAACAGGGGCAATTCTTGTGTCTGCGGAGGATCATCTAGGCTCTGCGGCATTCAGTGGTGCGGGGGAGGGGGGCAGTATAATTCTTTGTGATTTTATGTCTTTTGTGAGGGGGATGGGGAGATAAGTATAATTTTTTTTAATCAAGTAAGTATTTGCAAAGTACTGACTTTATTTTTTTATTTCATATTTAGATATTTTATTCATCTAGATATAAATCCTTATTCATTTTTATTAAGACTCAATCAAATGCTTAGAATATTCTGGAGAATCCTAGTGGCTCTTTTTTTTTTTACATCTTTAATTGCTTTACAATGTTGTGCTAGTTTCTGCTGTATAACAAAGTGCATCAGCTATATGTACACATATATCCCCATATCTCCTCCCTCTTGTGTCTCCCTCCCACCCTCCCTATCCCACCCCTCTACGTGGTCACAAAGCACCGAGCTGATCTCCCTGTGCTATGCAGCTGCTTCCCACTAGCTCCCTATTTTACATTTGGTAGTGTATATATGTCAGTGCTTCTCTCTCACTTCATCCCAGCTTCCCCTTCCCCCCACCCTGTGTCCTCAAGTCCATTCTCTACATCTGTGTCTTTATTCCTGTCCTGCCCCTAGGTTCATCAGAGCCATTTTTTTTTTTAGATTCCATATATGTGTGTTAGCATACAGCATATATTTTTCTCTTTCTGACTTACTTCACTCTGTATGACATACTCTAGGTCCATCCACCTAACTACAAATAACTCAATTTCATTCCTTTTTATGGCTAAGTAATACTCCATTGTATATATGTGCCACATCTTCTTTATCCATTCACCTGTCAATGGACACTTAGGTTGCTTCCACGTCCTGGCTATTGTAAATAGTGCTGCAATGAATATTGTGGTGCATGTCTCTTTTTGAATTATGGTTTTCTCAGGGTATATGCCCAGTAGTCGGATTGCTGGGTCATATGGTAGTTCTATTTTTAGTTCTTTAAGGAACCTCCATACTGTTCTCCATAGTGGTTGTATCCATTTATATTCCCACCAGCAATGCAAGAGGGTTCCGTGGAAATAGGTATAATTATACCATCTGTTATTTGGGGAAGTTGAGAAGGATAAATGAAAGAGATAAGAGATACATTAATTAGTTTACATATTTAGGAGAGTGACATCACCAAGATGGTGGCATTGGTCATTCCCAACTTAGCTTTCCCTCATAAGAACAACTCACAACTATTCATGGACAAGAAACCATTGAGAAAATCCTAGAACAAACTTAACAGTAGCTTGGGCTTAAAGGGAAAAACAGACTAAAACTAAAGGTCAATACATGTATTTATTGTTATGTATGCTCTCCTTGTATCCCAACAGTGTCTTAATGGAAAGAGATTGGAAACAGAAACAATTTTACCACTCAGCAGTAATGTTAAAAAAACAAAATGCCTTCAAGAATAATCCCTCTTCCTCTGCCTTTAGCCCACTTGTTGTCTCCCTCTTGCTGGCGTCTCTCTCCCACAAACATACCATTTTCTAGTCCTCGTACTCCCACAGTGCATCAAACAGAAATAAGACCATGCACTCAGCAAATGCAATTAACTAGTCACTGATTCGGTGCAGGTCCATTCACCTCCCCCGTTTAGACTAAGTGACATTATAACAGCATCTGTGGTACCGGAGAAAGGGCAAGCAGGAGCACCGGTGCCTCTGCTGCCTCCGCATAAGAAGGGCAGTACTTAATGTCTTACCAAGGTAGCAGGAAGAGCATTCAGGACCTTGACACATGAGGACAGACTGTCATTAGCAGACCAATTTGGCCACATCTTGCCATGGTTAGCACTGCACTGTGGAAATCAGCGTGGGCCCTTAGGAAAGAGGAACAGAGGCTTGGTCAGCAAGCCTGATTCTGAAGCCAATGCTGCTGCCTCTGGTTTCTGAGTCTCAGCATCTCTGCAAGTGAGAACAGTAACATCTACCTTCCTACAATCAAAAAGCATGATGTCTATAGGAACCACTAACACTGAATGACAGTGAATATCAAAGGGGGTTTTAAGTACCAAATGAGGCAACTTCATAGGCATTTATTATATGAGATGATACTGAAATTTTCTGCACTGCTGGAGAGGTTATCTAGCAGTTGAAGAAGGATTGTCAGAGACTGGTAGAACAAAAACCACCAGCAATAATAAAGCCACAGAGTTGGAGGAGCAGGCAAAACAGGGACTGATGGAATTGTGGAAAGGCTGAGTGGTTGGCATAACCAAATCCAGAGGTCCATGGAAGGACAGGAAGGGAAATTGCTGGGATTGAAATGCACTAACAAGCCCCAAGTCACTGGTTGGGTGAGTCGCTCACAGGTACCCAAACCAAGGGGCAGATTGGGACTCATCCTTTCCCTTGCTCATCTGGCACATGCAACTAATTCATACAAATTATTGCTGGAAGCAACCCAAACGTCTGCCAACTGATAAATGGATAAATAAAATGTGGAACATCGATACAATGGAATATTATTCTACTATAAAAAGGAATAAAGTGGGCTTCCCTCGTGGCACAGTGGTTAAGAATCCACCTGCCAATGCAGGGGACACGGGTTCAAACCCTGGTCCGGGAAGATCCCACATGCCGCGGAGCAACAAAATCCGTGCGCTACAACTACCAAGCCTGCGCTCTAGAGCTTGCGAGCCACAACTACTGAGTCCATGTGCCACAACTACTGAAGCCCACGCACCTAGAGCCCGTGCTCCGCAACAAGAGAAGCCACCGCAATGAGAAGCTCACTCTCTGCAACTAGAGAAAGCCCGCTCACAGCAACGAAGACCCAACACAGCCAAAAATAGAATAACTAAAATAAATAAATTTATTTTTAAAAAAAGGAATAAAGTACTGATACCTGCTACAACATGAATAAACTTTGAAAACATGCTAAGTGAAAGACTCCAAACCAGACGGCCACATATTATATGATTCCATCTGTATGAAAAGTCCAGAACAGGCAAATCCATAGATAACGGAAAGTAGATTAGAGGTTGCCTAGGGCTGGAGAAAGAGGGGAATGGGGAGTGAGTGCTAATGGGTAGTCTTCCCGAGGCGATGAAAATTCTCTCAAAGCAACTGTGGTCATGGTTACACATAATCTGTGAATACACTAAAAGCTACTGAATTGGATACTTTACACGGGTGAATTGCATGGTATCTTCCAAAAAGCTCCATAAAGCTGTTATAAAAGAAAAGTCATACTCCCTTTCTGACTCATGCCCAACTAACATTGGCATTCTCTGGTCAAGGCCAAAAGCATCACATAGTTAAATCCCCCTTTCCCAGGAATGCACCTACCAGGAGATGAGAAGGAGCAAGGGCAAGGCTGTCTATTCAGGGACAGGGCTCAGAGACCTCGTCAGAAGCTCATGGCGGTGGTTCTGGGGTTTGGCTTCCTCAAGACATGTTTAATATTCTGTCTTCCTTTAAGCCTCTATTACATTAGAACAATTTCGCTATTTTGCTTCATCTCTTTTCTTACCAGGCTACACAGAATCAGACTAAAGAAACAAAAATTAACCATCTACCTGCCTTTCCAAATACATGATGGTCTAAAGAGGATCTATCTCAGTCAGGGCCAACCTTGGTCCTCACCAGCAACCACTCGCTGACATTTCTGCACAAACCCATAGTTATGTCACCTCTGCTCTCACATACGCCAGATGACAAGTGTCCCATCTACCCAAGATAAGCCATTCCTATTACACTCTCTCCCAGGGCTCTTTTCCTTCTTAGCACTTGTCTCAGTTTTATATGTGTGTTTGCTTATATCCGTCTCCTCCATTAACCTGTAAGTGTCACCATAGTGTAACAACCTGGCAGTGAAGCTCACCACCTTGGCCCCTGCATACTGTACCTGGCACAGAGCCTGGCACAGGCCAGAATTTCTGTGAGCATCTGCTGAAGGAATAATCGAGACCTGGTGCGCTGCTTTGGAGATGTGCCATGATCAAGATCACCTTATTTCTTTTAAGTAATATTTCACAGTCAAAAGAGTCAGAGCTCCTCCACTTGTCTCCTTAATGAGCATGGATTTTCCCCCAAGCATTCCTCCCTTTGGGCACTACTCCTCTTTTATGTGGCATAGATGGGGTTAACCATGTGACCCTACGGGTTGTTATTATAGCCACCTCAATTGGTTCAAGCTTGGGCACATGACCAAAACTGGGCCAATCAGAATCCCCCTGAAACTTCTCCACCAGCACTTTCAGGAAAGATGCTCTAAGGCAGATTTTTCAATATCAGCCCTATTCACTTTTTGGTCAAGATGATTGTCTGCTCTATGCATTCTAGGATGTATATCAGCATTCCTGATAGATTCCAGTAACAAGCCCCAGTTTGGACAACAAAAAACTTTTTCAGATATTGCCAAAAATCCCTTGGGGAGTGCAAAATTAACCCCAGTTAAGAACCACTGCTGTTAAGATGTGCCTGTGGAAAAAATAAACCAGTTTTGCCTGCATCTGTGTCCCCTGGGGCTCCCTGGCAGGAAGCTTCCATGCAGAAGCCATCTGCAGGAGGAGAGGCCAACAGAAAAACAGTAAGAAAGCTGAGACATGAAACCTAATGACATCTAAATCTCATTTGGGTGTGATTTTTAGGTTATCTGCAACTAAAGCAGACTCCTGACACATAGGACCATACATAACGATCCTTTCTTAAGCCAAGTATGACCCCAGTATCTCTTGCAGAGTCACATTTACCTATTCCAACCACAGGTGAGCTGGTTAAAAAAGGCTCATGATCAGCCAAAAACAAACAAACACAAAAAGTGTCTGCTATCCATTGGGGCATCTTTTACAACTTTTGTATTCTTCATATGTTTTTTAGTACAGTGTGGGACACAAAGTAGCTATCACCCAAAAGTGGTTGAAGGATAGTGTGTGTGTTAGTTTCCTAGGGCTGCCTTCACAAATTACCACAAACTGGGTGGCTTAAAACAGTGGAAATTTCTTCTCTTACAGTTCTAGAGGCCAGAAGTCTGAAATCAAGGTGTCAGCAGGATTGCTTCCTTCTGGAAGCTCTAAGGGAGAATCTGTTCCATGCCTCTTTCCTCGCTCCTGGTGGATGCCAGCAACCCTCGGCATTCCTGGACTTAGAGCTGCATCACTCCAATCTCTGCATCGCATGGCCTTCTTCACTGTGCGTCTGTGTATATGATGCCGTCTCTTCTTATAAGAACATCAGTCATTGGATTTCGGGCCCACTCTAACCTAGTTGATATTATCTTAACTAATTACATCTGCAAAGACCCTAATTCCAAATCAAGCCACATTCTGAGGTGCCAGGTGGATGTGAATTTGTGGGGGACACTATTCAATCCACTACAGAAGGTATAGCAATACTTTATGTTAGAAAGCCCTACAGCTTTCACAGCATTTTCAAGAAAATAAATAGAGCAGGCAGGCATGAAAGTCACCTTTTCTCAAGGATGCTCTGAAATGGAGAACTCTGAGCTCCACAGAGTGAGTTAGAAAACCACTTTACAGCATCAGCTGGGAAACTAGAGACAAGCTGGATTGCCTGTCTGCAGACCAGTATGCCTCTCTTTCTTACTCTGTCTTAAGTTTCACCTGCAGCCTCAGTATGTGGATCTAAATGCTGGTTATATTGTTTTAAGAATCATCTGAGGGCTTCCCTGGTGGTGCAGTGGTTGAGAGTCTGCCTGCCGATGCAGGGGACACAGGTTCGTGCCCCGGTCTGGGAAGATCCCACATGCCGCGGAGCGGCTGGGCCCGTGAGCCATGGCCTCTGAGCCTGCGCGTCCGGAGCCCATGCTCCGCAATGGGAGAGGCCACAACAGTGAGAGGCCCGCGTACCACAAAAAAAAAAAAAAAGAATCATCTGAGTTTCCATTTGCAGTTCTATCCAAAGCAACATAACACCACAGCCAACCAAAGGAGTTGCTATTTCTTTCTTTCTCCAGTTTATTTTGCAACACGGGTATGCATTTCTAAATTCATGCATTAATCAAACTGCCTACTAGATGATTTGTCCCAGAGGATAAGGACAAGGACTCCAGCAGAGAACTAGCAGCCAAAAACTTGCCATTTGAGAGTTATTACGTATGAAGGGCCTTTGTTCTCCTATGATCACTACCAGTGGCTCCTGGGTGGAAGCACAGGAGAAAACAGAAGGCAACTTTGCTTTGTTTCATGGCCAAATCCTAAACTGGAAAGGTTAATGGTTGTAATATCATATTGCAGGACTAAAACCTAAATTGGAGCTAAAAGCATCACTCCAAGGACATATTTTGAAGTAGGGTCATGCTTACCTCCAGTTATCATTGATAATCATTTGAAGTGTTGGGATTATCTACACTCATCCCTGCTTTCCAGTAAGAAATAGGACTTGATTTTCATTTGCAAAAGTGAACTCTATGTCCTCTCCATTTCCTATCAGGGTCTAGTCAGCTCAACAATTTAACAGAGGGGGAGGAGTCAAGATGGCAGCGTGGGAGGACGTGGAGTTCGCATCTCCCCACAACTAGGGCACCAGCTGGATGCTGGTGGGGGACCTCGACACTCAAGGTGACAGGAGGAACCCCCAAGCGACCAGGTAGGATGTGGGGGGACTGAGGGGGGGGGAGAAGTGGAGGCTGGACAGCACCGGAGTCCCTGAGGGGTGGCCGGGAAGGGGGAGGAACCCTCGGGGGCTTGGAGGATCAGGGGGAGCGCGCCTAGCATTTCCCCTGCCCAATCAGGCTCTGGGAAGCCTGCTCGGCACCCAGGCTGGGTCCTCTGTTTTCCGGGGTCCCCTCCAGAATTGTGGGTCCTAGGGACATGGGAAGGAGGGAGAAGGGGGAAAGAGGAGAGGTGGATGGCGGGGGAGGGACCCTCCAGGACCAGAGGATCAGGGAGGCACGGTGGGCATTTCCCCTGCCCACTCAGCCCTGGGAAGACTGCTGGGCCCCCAGGCCGGGTCCCCCACCCTCTAAGGCCCCATCCAGCTGCAGGGATCCTAGGGCCATAGGAGGGAGGGAGTGGGGGAAGAAGAAGAGAGGCCAATGGAGAGGGGCCCTCCAGGATCAGAGGATCAGGGGGGAACGTGTCTACTCACCCACTCAGGCCCAGTGAGCCTGCTGGGGTCCTGGATCTGGTCCTCCATCCTCCAAAGCCTGGGTGGAGGCTGTGTTGGGTCCCTGGGTCCCTCCTGCTGTGTTAAGCCTAAGCCCCACCCCCCCCAGGGCCTTTTCCAGCTCTGTGGGTCCTAAGCATAGGCCCCACCCACTGCCTAAACCCAGCCCCTGCCTAAGCCCCGCCCCCCAAAGCCAAGGCCCTTTCTGGCTTTTTTTTTTTTCTCCTCTTTTTTACTATTGTGGTTCTGTTTTACCTTCTGGTTGTTGTTTCATCTATAGTTTTATTTTTTTATTCTTTCTAACATATCTTTTAGTTTTTGAATCTTATTTTATTTTTTACTCTGTTATTGTTCTGCTTCTTTTTTTTCTTTTTTTCTTTCTTTGCCACCCTGCATGACTGGCTAGATCTTGGTTCACGAGCTGGGGCTCAGGCCTGAGCTCCTGCGGTGGGAGCTCCAAGTCCGAACCACTGGACTAACAGAGAACCTCAGACACCAGGGAATATTCATCAGAGTGAGGTCTCATGGAGTTCCTCATCTCAGGCAAGACCCAGCTCTACCCAACAGCCTACCAACTCCAGTGGTGGAAGCGTCAGGCCAAACAACCAGTAATACGGGAACACAAACCAACCCATCAAAAAATTTAAAAAATGAGATGACAAAAAAATGTGACAAAGATGAAGGAGCAAGGTAAAAACCAACAAGACCAAATAAATGAAGAAGAAATAGGCAACCTACCTGAATTCAGCAAGGATAGTAAAGATGTAAAGAATTCAGAGTAATGATAGTAAAGCTGATCCAGAATCTCAGAAACAGAATGGAAGAACGGATTGAGAAAATACAAAAAATGTTTAACAAAGATCTAGAAGAACTAAAGAACAAACAAACAGAGATGAACAACACAACAATTGAAATGAAAAATACACTAGAAGGAATCAATAACAGAATGAGGCAGGAGAATGAATAAGTGAGCTAGAAGACAGAATGGTGGAAATACCTGCCGAGCAGCAGAACAAAGAATGAAAAGAATTGAATATAATCTCAGAGACCTCTGGGATAACACTAAACACACCAACATTCGATTCATAAGAGTCTCAGAGAAGAAGAGAAAAAGAAAGGGTCTGAGAAAATATTTGAAGAGATTATAGTCGAAAACTTCCCTCAGATGGGAAAGGAAATTGTCACCCAAGTCCAGGAAGCACAGAGAGTCCCATACAGGATAAACCCTAGGAAAAACACACCAAGACACATATTAATCAAACTAACAAAAATTAAATTCAAAGAAAAAATATTAAAAGCAGCAAGGGAAAAACAAAAAATAACATACAAAGGAATCCCCATAAGGTTATCAGATGATTTTTCAGCAGAAACTCTGCAGGTCAGAAGGAAGTGGCAGGATATACTTAAAGTAATGAAAGAGAAAAACCTACAACCAAGATTACTCTACCCAGCAGCAAGGATCTCATTATGATTCGATGGAGAAGTCAAAAGCTTTACAGAGAAGCAAAAGCTAAGAGAATTCAGCACCACCAAACCAGCTTTAAAACAAATGTTAAAGAAACTTCTCTAGGTGGGAAACACAAGAGAAGAAAACGACCCACAAAAGCAAACCCAAAACAATTAAGAAAATGGTAATAGGAACATACATATCAATAATAACCTCAAATATAAATGGATTAAATGCTCCAACCAAAAGACACAGACTGGCTGAATGGATACAAAAACAAGACCCATATATATGCTGTCTACAAGAGACCCGCTTCAGACCTAGGGACACATACAGACTGAAAGCGAATGGATGGGAAAATATATTCCATGCAAATGGAAATCGAAAGAGAGCTGGAGTAGCAATACTCGTACCAGATAAAATAGACTTTAAAATAAAGACTGTTACAAGAGACAAAGAAGGACACTACATAATGATCAAGGGATCAATCCAAGAAGAAGATAGAACAATTATAAATATTTATGCACCCAACATAGCAGCACCTCAATACATAAGGCAAATGCTAACAACCATAAAAGGGGAAATCAACAGTAACACAATAATAGTAGGGGACTTTAACACCCCACTTACACCAATGGACAGATCATCCAAACACAAAATAAATAAGGAAACACAAGCTTTAATGACACAATAGACCAGATAGTTTTAATTGATATTTATAGGACATTCCACCTGAATGTGGCAGAATACATTTTCTTCTCAAGTGAGCATGGAACATTCTCCAGGATATGTTTGTGACCTCCATCTTGGGTCACAAAGCAAGCCTCAGAAAATTTAAGAAATTTGAAATCATATCATGCATCTTTTCTGACCACAATGCTATGAGAGTAGAAATCAATTACAGGAAAAAAAATATAAAAAACACAAATAAATGGAGTCTAAACAGTGTGCCACGAAATAACCAAGAGATCACTGAAGAAATCAAAGAAGAAATAAAAAAATACATAGAAACAAATGACAATGAAAACACAATGACCCAAAACCTATGGGATGCAGCAAAAGCAGTTCTGAGAGGGAAGCTTATAGAAATTCAATCTCACCTCAAGAAACAAGAAAAATCTCAAATAAACAATCTAACCCTACACTTAACACAACTAGAGAAAGAAGAACAAAGAAAACCCAAAGTCAATAGAAGGAAAGAAATCATAAAGATCAGAACAGAAATAAATGAAACAGAATCAAAGAAAACAACAGCAAAGATCAATAAAAGTAAAAGTGGGTTCTTTGAGAAGATAAATAAAATTGATAAACCCTTAGCCAGACACATCAAGAAAAAAAGGAAGAGGACACAAATCAATAAAATTAGAAATGAAAAAGGGGAAATCACAACTGACACAGCAGAAATACAAAGGATTATAAGAGACTACTACAAACAACTATATGCCAATAAAATGGGCAACCATGAAGAAATGGACAAATTCTTAGAAAGGTACAATTTTCCAGGATTGAACCAGCAAGAATTAGAAAATATAAACAGACCTATCACAAGTAATGAAATTGAAACTATAATTTCAAATCTTGCAACAAACAAAAGTCCAGGACCAGATGGCTTCACAGGCGAATTCTATCAAACATTTAGAGAAGAGCTAATGAAATTAGACCACTACCTAACACCATATGCAAAAATAAACTCAAAATGGATTAAAGACTTAAATGTAAGACCAGACACTGTAAAACTCTTAGAGGAAAACTGGAAAAACACTCTTTGACATAAACCACACAAGATCTTTTTGACCCACCTCCTAGAGTATTGGAAATAAAAACAAAAATAAACAAATAGGACTTAATTAAACTTAAAAGCTTTTGCACAGCAAAGGAAACCATAAACAAGACAAAAAGACAACCCTCAGAATGGGAGAAAATATTTGCTAAAGAAGCAACTGACAAAGGATTAATCGCCAAAATATAAAAACAGCTCATGGAGCTCAATATCAAAAAGACAAACAACCCAATCCAAAAATGGGCGGAAGACCTAAATAGACATTTCACCAAAGAAGACATACAGATGGCCAAGAGGCACAGGAAAAGATCCTCAACATCACTAATTATTAGAGAAATGCAAGTCAATACTACAATGAGGTATCCCCTCACACAGGTCAGAATGGCCATCATCAAAAAATCTACAAACAATGAATGCTGGAGTGGGTGTGGAGAAAAGGGTACCCTTTTGCACTGTTGGTGGGAATGTAAATTGATATGGAAAACAGTATGGAGGTTCCTTAAAAAACTCAAAATAGGACTATGGTATGACCCAGCAACCCCACTCCTGGGCATATACCCTGAGAAAACCATAATTCAAAAAGAATCATGTACCACAATGTTCACTGCATCACTATTTACAATAGCCAGGACGTGGAAGCAACCTAAGTGTCCATCAACAGAGGAATGGATAAAGAAGATATGGTACATATATACAATGGAATGTTACTCAGCCATTCAAAGGAACGAAATTGGGTCATTTGTAGAGATGTGGATGGACCTAGAGTCTGTCATACAGAGCGAAGTAATCCAGAAAGAGAAAAACAAATATCATATATTAACACATATAAGTGGAATCTAGGAAAATGGTATAGATGAACCTATTTGTAGGACAGGAATAGAGATGTAGACGTAGAGAACGGACATGTGGACACAGAGTGGGAAAGGGAGGGTGGGACAAATTGGGTGATTAGGTTTCACATAAATACAGTACCCTGTGTAAAATAGATAGCTAGTGGGAACCTGCTGTAGAGCACAGGGCAGCTCAGCTCATTGCTCTGTGACGACCTGGATGGGTGGGAGGGAGGTCAAAGAGAGAGGAGATACAGGTATACATACAGCTGATTCACTTCATTTTACAGCAGAATAACACAACATTATAAAGCAACTTTACTCCAATTTTTTAAAAAAAGGAATTTAACAGAGTGATAATTCTCACTAAGATGTATGGTTTTTCAAGTAACAAAGAGTTATTCATCATAGCCAGACCACAAATAGTACTTTAAGTGATGGATTTACTAAAACTGGTTCTCACATCATAGACTTCATCTCTGTCTGTGTCTATGTCTGCCTAAGGGAGGATGATAGATGGGAGCCATGTTCTTCCAGGATCCAGTCCCAGAAGTGATGGCTCAAACTTGGGAGGGGGATAGGAAGTCAAGTCATTAAATTGTGCAGTGATATTGATCACTTGTTAGGGTTTGGACTCCATTTTTCTACTCACATGTGCAAAGGACAACTTTGTTCTCGACATTCTGGCCAGAGGACAGTCCATCCTCTCAAAGTTCTAATCAATTGGCACAAAGAGGGTGAGAAGTCCCAGGACACCCAGAGCTGCTGGGGTATTTCATTGGCCTAAGCCTACCCACAGCCTCTCTTTTTCAAGACTGCAGCCTCTGGGATCCCTGATGCCAAGTAATCCACATCAGAAGTATCTGAAGGGCCCCCAGAGAGTGAGCTGGTACTCAACTTACCTTCCAAAGGCCTATTTTGAGCAAACAAAATATCCTAGCCAAAAGAAATCATGTTTTTATAGGCAATAATTTAATCACCTGAATTAGAAGAAGAAAAAAAAAAGTTCATCTCTCCCTAACCTTCTGAAACTACACCAAACTACATAAAAACTATCAAAATCCATCCCTAAGATGTGAAGAGCACAGATTTGGTTTTGAGCTGTAATGTGTAATTCATGCTTTCAACATCCACGTGTGTTTATGCAAAGCTCTTTAATCATTCGCCTCAGAAAATTTTATTCATGAGTGTGTGTAACATTATGCTAATTGATGACTTTTTTCTTTGAATAAAAGAGGAATGCAAGTAGAAACCTGAGCTGTAAACAAAAATTTAAATCTCAAAACAGAATTCTAAAGATGAAGTTGATAACTCTGCCTACCTTGGTGGCTTCAACTCCCACAATTCCCCTTAACATTCAGTCAATTGCGCCAGGTGCCACAGGTCCAAAATCCTTGTTCTCCTTGGTGACTTCTCTGGGCTCCCCAGCAAGAATGTCTCTCTTCCTCTGTCTTATTTACTTCCAGAGTCTTTCTTCTGTGCTTTTCACATGGCAGATGTGAAGCGAATTTGTTGAATCAAATCTCAGTGTTAGGGCTTCCCTGGTTGCGCAGTGGTTAAGAATCCACCTGCCAATTCAGGGGACACGGATTGGAGCCCTGGTCCGGGAAGATCCCACATGCCGCGGAGCAACTAAGCCCGTGTGCCACAACTACTGAGCCTGCGCTCTAGAGCCCGTGAGCCACTACTGAGCCTGTGCTCTAGAGCCCGTGCTCCACAACAAGAGAAGGCACCACAATGAGAACCCCGCGCTCCACAACGAAGATCCAATGCAGCCAGAAATAAATAGATAAAACAAATAAATTAAAAAAGAAAATCTCAGTGTTAGAAGTTAGTCAAACCCACAGAAGCTAGAAAATTGTACAGAGCTCATGATGGCACATTTGCATCATGAGAGCAGACAACTCAATATCTTAATCCCAAATCTAGAGTTTGAATAACAGATTTAGATGGTTAAACCTCTGCATTCTTTCCCAGTGCATTTCAAGACCCATCCTCATCGTGCCCTCTCCACTTCCCATCACCATAATAGCACGTTTCATAATGAACAGGGAGTAGAGTGACAGGAGAAAGAAGAGCAATGAGCCCAACTTTTTCCCGTAGTAAAGAGAAGTGACTCCTCAGGGGCCTCCCTGATGACCTTGTGGGTTCTTAATTAACACCAACAAATTGGCAATTGAAAGTCTCCATAGATCAATGTGTTTCTGATTTCTTGGCCCAAAGGCTACTACTCAGAAGCTTAAGCCTCTTATCCAATATCCAGGCTATAATACATATATCAGTTGGAGTTTTCAGCCTCTTGAGATCTGGGTAAAATTGCCTCATCTCATGCAGTTTCTGGCCTTCAGGACTACAACACTTCTCCAAGGCAATTAGATCTGGAAATCCCTGTTGTGTTTTCTCCACTTCTCAGGAGTCTTTTCCTCACCTGACACCTCAACATACTCAATCATCTTAGACAAATCAGTTCATCTGTGGTTTTTCATTTTAAAAGCCTATATATTCTTACCCAAAACATTCTTAATTTGTTTAATATCTGAGATTCCTAGGAAGGGTTCACATTGTGGATGGTACAAGAATGTATTCTGAAAACCTCTGTTAGCCATTTCTACTCTCCAAAGTTTTTACTCTCACCTTACCTCTAAGGGTTCATCTTTTGTACCTTCTCTTCTCAGAGACCAGGACTTTATCCTTCCATCCTTCTCTTATCACCTCTTCTGTCATGCAAATGACAAATAAGTCCTCACCCCCTTTATATGGGTCTGCCCTCTTTCCTCACTTTCTGTCACCAGTTGACACCTATCTCTTTGGTCTCTAACTTTCTACCCCAAGTGCCTATCCAGGTATTTTTCCAAATATAATCCTCTCCCTAAGAAAAATTATCTTGCCAGACATATTAAGCAAGTACAAGTTTTTTCCCAACTTGTTTCAAGAGAAAAGAAAATGATTATACATCTGACTGTCTAACTCTACCTAAATCACATAAAGAGCCCACAATATGTCCCAGAATAAAAGTCGATGTCAGCTGTCAACTAGAAATCAACATAGTGAAGAGTAATAAAAACATTATTTGGATGGAATAAAGGGAAGAGGGATTACATTGCTGGGTGGATCGAAAATAGTCACCATCTATAGAACTTTCCCCTGTAAGATCTCATCTACCCAAGACAGCTCACCACAATTCCACCTGAGCAGCCTCTTTTATAAATCTTCCCATCAAGCAGTTCAGTTAATAAGGTAGTGACTGACACAACATAAACCATAGTAAGACCCAAACCGGGGATATACGAAGATACATAATACCAGAAAAGAAACAGATCCCATGAAGTAAGGATTGGCATTTTAGTGCAAGGCCAAAATCAAGTCTTAAGAATAAAAGAGGCCAAATGTTATAAAAGGCAGGTAAAAGAGTTTTAACTTGGAAATGGAGGCCAAAGTTTAAGAATCTGGAAAGCACATGAAGCAGTAAGAAACAGGTGATCAAATTTTGTTATGGAGGTCAGGGTTTATCAGACCCTAAGCTATTTTTAATGGAACAGCATGTTCCAGTCATTCTGGGTCTGTGACTTATCAAAGGTCCCTCCTGGCCTCAGACAGATCTCTGTAACACAAAATGGGTGGTGCCATCTCACAGTCTAGACACAGTCCTAATAAAGATGAAAAGGGAGAAGGAAATTTATTCTACAATTCAATCATGTCAGTCAGTGGCACACTTCTTTCCCAAGTCACAAAGACATTTACATAGTCTGACATTGCAAGGCAGATATCTCAAAAATAAACTTCTGGAAGGAAAGAAAATGGATTTTAAATTGCAGAGGTAACATGTCTATTTCATGACACCTGTTATAACTCAAGTTTCCCCAAATAGATTATTTACCAGAACGGATACAAAAGAAAACAGGAGATCAAAATTATGTCATAGGAAACAAAGAAATTAAAAAATGATTATAGATAATCATTATGTGAAATAATTTTTAAAGTACTGAATCAATTTTTTTAACTTAAAATGTAGTTAGAGATTACTGATTATGCATCAGTGTTCTTGGATGCACCAAAATGATGATATATTAAACCTTCTCCTGAAATAAACCTAGAACATGAGTGTACATTCTATGTATTTCACAAATCTCCTAGCACTAGTGCTGAAGTGTGAGCATTTGTCTTAAGAATGTTCTACTCTGCAGAGTCCCTTTGAAATCTGAGATGGTGGATAAAGGCAGCTGGTCAAGGATTAGGAGTCCTGGACATTTTACTGCAGGCACAGGTAAACTCAGTGTTTGGATCTGATCAATAACCAATGTTATTGGACTAACACCACATTAGTCCTCTATATTAATCTCACTTTGAATGGTTGTGCAAGAAGCAACAAGTATATTGGAAGCCTTCTTAAAGTACTGAATTCCAGAGGCTGGGGAGATAAACTGAGAAGATACAGGGTCCTGCCCCATCTGTGAAGATTTTAGGGGTCCAGTGGTCTCGGACATGCCAGTATATCCCCTCTAAAGTGAAGGACAAATTACTACATCTTGTGCTTCCCACCACAAAGGAGGAAGCACCATGCCTGGTAGGCCTAGGGTTACTAGCTGTCTCAGTTTGTCCAGTTCTGGGGCATTTTCTGGGGTGTAAGACTCCTAATGCTAAAACTGAACAGTCCCAGGCAAACTTGGATGGTTAGTCAACCTAGTAGGCCTCTTATATTTTTTTAATAGATATTTATTGGAGTATGATTGCTTCACAATACTGTTAGTTTCTGTTGTACAACAAAATAAATCAGCCATATGCATACATATCCCCTCCCTCTTGCGTCTCCCTCCCATCCTCCCTATCCCAGCCCTCTAGGCCATCACAAAGCACCGAGCTGATCTCCCTGTGCTATGCAGCTGCTTCCCACTAGCTATTTTACATTCAGTAGTATATACATGTCGATGCTACTCCCACTTTGCCCCAGCCTCCCCCTCCCACCCTGTGTCCTCAAGTCCATTCTTTATATCTACACCTTTATTCCTGCCCTGCAACAAGGTTCATCGGTACCATTTTTTTTTAGATTCCACATATATGCGTTAGCATACGGTATTTGTTTTTCTCTTTCTCACTTACTTCACTCTGTGTGACAGACTCTAGGTCCATCCACATCTTTACAAATAACTCAATTTCTTTTCTTTTTACGGCTGAGTAATATTCCATTGTATATGTGTACCACATCTTCTTTATCCATTCATCTGTTGATGGACACTTAGGTTGCTTCCACATCCTGGCGTTTGTAAATAGTGCTGCAGTGAACATTGTGGTACATGTCTCTTTTTGAATTATGGTTTCTCAGGGTATATGCCCAGGAGTGGGAGTGCTGGGTCATATGGTAGTTCTATTTTTAGTTTTTCAAGGAGCCTCCATACTGTTTTCCATAGTGGTTGTATCAATTTACATTCCCACCAACAGTGCCGGAGTGTTCCCTTTTCACCACACCCTTTCCAGCATTTACTGTTTCTAGATTTTTTGATAATGGCCATTCTGACTTGTGTGAGGTGATATCTCATTGTAGTTCTGATTTGCATTTCTCTAATAATTAGTGATGTTGAGCATCTTTTCCTGCACCTCTTGGCCATCTCTATGTCTTCTTTGGTGAAATGTCTATTTAGGTCTTCTACCCATTTTTGGATTTGGTTGTTTGTCTTTTTGATATTGAGCTCCATGAGCTGTTTTTATATTTTGGTGATTAATCCTTTGTCTGTTGCTTCATAGCAAATATTTTCTCCCATTCTGAGGGTTGTCTTTTTGTCTTGTTTATGGTTTCCTTTGCTGTGCAAAAGCTTTTAATTAAGTCCTATTTGTTTATTTTTGTTTTTATTTCCATTTTTCTAGGAGATGGATCAAAAAAGATCTTGCTGTGGTATATGTCAAAGAGTGTTTTTCCTATGTTTTCCTCTAAGAGTTTTATAGTGTCTGGTCTTACATTTAAGTCTTTAATCCATTTGGAGTTCATTTTTGTGTATGGTGTTAGGCAGTGTTCTAATTTCACTCTTTTACATGTAGCTGTCCAGTTTTCCCAGCACCACTTATTGAAGAGGCTGTCTTTTCTCCATTGTATGTTCTTGCCTCCTTTGTTGTAAATTAGGTGACCATATGTGTGTGAGTTTATCTCTGGGCATTCTATCCTGTACCATTGATCTATATTTCTGTTCTTGTGCCAGTACCATACTGTCTTGATTACTATAGCTTTGTGGTATAGTTTGAAGTTGGGGAGCCTGATTCCTCCACCTCCATTTTTCTTTCTCAAGATTGCTTTGTCCATTTAGGGTCTTTTGTGTTTCCAAACGAATTGTAAAATTTTTTGTTCTAATTCTATGAAGAATACCATTGGTAGTTTGATAGGGATTACATTGAATCTGTAGATTGCTTTGGGTAGTATAGTCATTTTCACAATGTTTTTTCTTCCAACCCAAGAACATGGTATATTTCTCAATCTGTTTATGTCACCTTTGATTTCTTTCATCAGTGTTTTATAGTTTTCTGAGTACAAGTCTTTCAGCTCCTTAGGCAGGTTTATTCCTAGGTGTTTTATTCTTTTCGTTGCAATGATAAATGGGAGTGTTTCCTTAATTTCTCTTTCTGATTTTTCACTGTTGGTGTACAGGAATGCTGGAGATTTCTGTGCATTAAATATGTATCCTGCAACCTTACCACATTCATTAATTCTAGTAGTTTTCTCATGGCATCTTTAGGAATTTCTATGTATAGTATCATGTCATCTGCAAACAGTGACAGTTTCATTTCTTCCTTTACAATTTGTATTCCTTTTATTTCTTTTTCTTCTCTGATTGCCGTGGCTAGGACTTCCAAAACTATGTTGAATAAGAGTAGTGAGAGTCGACATCCTTGTTTTGTTCCTGATCTTAGTGGAAATGCTTTCAGTTTTTCACCATTGAGTATGCTTGCTGTGGGTTTGTCATATATGGCCTTTATTAAGTTGAGGTAGGGTCACTCTATGCCCATTTTCTGGAGAGTTGTTGTCATAAATGGGTCTTGAATTTTGTCAAAAGCTTTTTCTGCATGTACTGAGATGCTCATATGGTTTTTATTCCTTAATTTGTTAATTTGGTGTGTCACAATGATTGATTTGCATATATTGAAGAATCCTTGCATCCCTGGGATAAATCCCACTGGATCATAGTGTATCATGCTTTTAATGTGCTGTTGGATTCTGTTGCTAGTATTTTGTTCAGGATTTTTGCATCTATGTTCATCAGTGATATTGGTCTATAATATTCTTTTTTTGTGATATCTTTTTCTGGTTTTTGTATCAGGGTGATGGTGGCTTTGTAGAATGAATTTGGGAGTGTTTCTCCCTCTGCAATTTTTGGGAAGAGTTTGAGAGGGATTGGTGTTAGCTCTTCTCCAAATGTTTGATAGAATTTGCCTGTGAAGCCATCTGATTCTGGACTTCTGTTTGTTGGAAGATTTTTAATTACAGTTTCAATTTCAGTGCTTGTGATAGGTCTGTTTATATTTTCTAATTCTTGCTGGTTCAATCCTGGAAAATTGTACCTTTCTAAGAATTTGTCCATTTCTTCATGGTTGCCCATTTTATTGGCATATAGTTGTTTGTAGTAGTCTCTTATAATCCTTTGTATTTCTGCTGTGTCAGTTGTGATTTCCCCTTTTTCATTTCTAATTTTGTTGATTTGTGTCCTCTCCCCTTTTTTCTTGATGTGTCTGGCTAAGGGTTTATCAATTTTATTTATCTTCTCAAAAAACCAGCTTTTACTTTTATTGATCTTTGCTGTTGTTTTCTTTGATTCTATTTCATTTATTTCTGTTCTGATCTTTATGATTTCTTTCCTTCTATGGACTTTGGGTTTTCTTTGTTCTTCTTTCTCTAGTTGTGCTAAGTGTAGGGTTAGATTATTAGAGATTTTTCTTGTTTCTTGAGGTGAGATTGAATTTCTATAAACTTCCCTCTCAGAACTGCTTTTGCTGCATCCCATAGGTCTTGGGTCATTGTGTTTTCATTGTCATTTGCTTCTGTGTATCTTTTAACTTCTTCTTTGATTTCTTCAGTGATCTCTTGGTTATTTCGTGACACACTGTTTAGACTTCATTTATTTGTGGTTTTTACATTTTTTTTCCTGTAATTGATTTCCACTCTCATAGCATTGTGGTCAGAAAAGATGCTTGATATGATTTCAAATTTCTTAAATTTTCTGAGGCTTGATTTGTGACCCAAGATGTGATCTACCCTGGAGTTTGTTCTGCATGCACTTGAGAAAAAGGTGTATTCTGCCACATTCAGGTGGAATGTCCTATAAATATCAATTAAATCTAACTGGTCTATTGTGTCATTTAAAGCTTGGGTTTCCTTATTTATTTTTTGTTTGCATGATCTGTCCATTGGTATAAGTGGGGTGTTAAAGTCCCCTACTATCATTGTGTTACTGTCAGTTTCTCTTTTCATGGTTGGTAGCATTTGCCTTTTGAGATGCTCCTATGTTGGGTGCATCAACATTTATAATTGTTATATCTGCTTCTTGGATTGGTCCTTTGATCATTATGTAGTGTCCCTCCTTATCTCTTGTAACATTCTTTACTTTAAAGTCTATTTTATCAGATATGAGTATTGCTACTCCAGCTTTCTTTCAATTTCCATTTCCATGGAATATCTTTTCCCATCCATTCACTTTCAGTCTGTATGTGTCCCTAGGTTTGAAGTGGGTCTCTTGCAGACAGCATAAATATGGGTCTTGTTTTTGTATCCATTTAGCCAGTGTGTGTCTTTTGGTTGGGGCATTTAATCCATTTACATTTGAGGTTATTATCAATATGTATGTTCCTATTACCATTTTCTTAATTGTTTTGGGCGTATTTTTGTGGGTCTTTTTCTTCTCTTGTGTTTCCCACCTAGAGAAGTTTCTTTAACATTTGTTTTAAAGCTGGTTTGGTGGTGCTGAGTTCTCTCAGCTTTTGCTTGTCTGAAAGGCTTTTGATTTCTCCATAAAATCTGAATGAGATCCTTGCTGGGCAAAGTAATCTTGGTTGTAGGTTTTTCTCTTTCATCACTTTAGCTATATCCTGCCACTCCTTTCTGACCTGCAGATTTTCTGCTGAAAAATCGTCTGATAACCTTATGGGGATTCCTTTGTTTGTTTGTTTTTTGTTTCTCCCTTGCTGCTTTTAATATTTTTTCTTTGAACTTAATTTTTGTTAGTTTGATTATGTGTCTTGGTGTGTTTTTCCTAGGGTTTATTCTGTATGGGACTCCCTGTGCTTCCTGGACTTGGGTGACAGTTTCCTTTCCCATCTTAGGGAAGTTTTTGTCTGTAATCTCTTCAAATATTTTCTCAGACCCTTTCTTTTTCTCTTCTTCTTCTGAGACCCCAATAATTCGAATGTTGCTGTATTTAGTGTTGTACCAGAGGTCTCTGAGATTGTCTTCAATTCTTTTCATTCTTTTTTCTTTATTCTGCTCCTCAGCAGTTATTTCCACCATTCTGTCTTCTAGCTCACTTACTGGTTCTTCTGCCTCACTTATTCTTTTGATTCCTTCTTGTGTATTTTTCATTTCATTTATTGTGTTGTTCATCTCTGTTTGTTTGTTCTTTAGTTCTTATAGATCTTTGTGAAACATTTCCTGTATTTTCTCAATTGGTGCCTCATTCTATTTCCAAGATTCTGGATCATCTTTACTATTATTACTCTGAATTCTTTTTCAGGAAGGTTGCCTATTTCCTCTTCATTTATTTGATCTTGTAGGTTTTTACCTTGCTCCTTCATCTGTGACATATTTTTTTGACGTCTAATTTTTTTTTTTTAAATGAGTGGAATTGTTTTCCTGTCTTACTGGTTGTTTGGCCTGAGGCTTCCAACACTGCAGTTTGTAGGCTGTTGGGTAGAGCTGGGTCTTGGTGCTGAGGTGAAGACTTCCATGAGACCTCACTCCGATGAATATTCCCTGGGGTCTGAGGTTCTCTGTTAGTCTGGTGGTTCCAACATGGAGTTCCCACCACAGGAGCTTAAGCCCAACCCCTAGCTCATGAACCAAGATCCCACAAGCCACATGCGGTGGCAAAAAAAAAAAGAGAGAACAATAACAAGTAAAACATAAAATTAGACTATGAAACTAACAGATATGTTAGAAAGAATATAGAAATAAAAATATAGATGAATCAACAACCAGAAGGTACATCAGTACCACAACAGTAAAAAAGAGGAGGAGGGAAAAGAAAAAGAAAGAAAAAAAGGAGGAAAAGTCCTTGGCTGTGGAGGGTGGGGCCGAAGAAAGGGGGAGGTTTGGGTGGGGGGTGTGGCCTATGCTCAGGACCCACAAGGCTGGAAAAGACCCTGGAGGCTGTGGGGGGTGGGGCTTAGGCTCAAGGAACAGAAGGGGCCCAGGCGTGCCCCCCACCCCTGGTCTCAGAGAGCGGTGGACCTCACCTGGGAGCCCAGCTGGGTTCCTGGGCACTCAAGCTCAAGTTCCCAGGAAGCCTCCGCTCCTCTATGGCTCCTTCCGGATGGCTCTCCTGATCTCCACGGCCATGCCCCCATGCCCCCAAGGACGCACGTGTCCTGGAGGGGGCTTTGGAGGGCAGGGGACAGGCCTGGGAGCTCAGCAGGCTCCCTGGGCCTGAGTGGGCAGGGCAAATGCCCTCCACTCCTCTCCCGTTCCTCCCGGAAATTCCCTCCCACCTGCCTCTCCTGATCTCCCTGGCGTCGGAGGTGCCGATCCTGTCTGGCCTCCACTTCTCCTTCCCGCTCAGTCCCCCACGTCCTACTGGTTCACTTGGGGGTTCCTCCTGTCTCCTTGGGCATCAGGGTCCCCCCACCAGTGGCCGGCAGGCACCCTAGTTGTGGGGAAACGCTAACTCGGCGTCTTCCCACACTGCCATCTTGACTCCGTTCCTCAGGCCTCTTATTTTTTAAAAGCTACCCTGAGTTGGGTCTTTGTTTCTTGCAGCTATGAGCACTCTAACTTATACTATTCCAGAGTCTGAAAGAAACCCAGGCACAAAGTAGGAACTCTGTAAGTGTCTGCAGATTGAATTGAGCTCTGAGTATGAACAGTTACTGAGCAAACAAGGAGAGCACCTCCATCTATTAGATCCTAAGTGTCTGGCACAACCCCTAGACCAGAGAAGGTGTTTGGCAAATATCTGGTTAAAGCCAAAATGGCTTCAGGATCTTCACAAGCAACAGAGAAATTTTAGCAGTCTGGATGGAAGGATGAAGATGAGAAAAAATTAGCTCAGTCAAAACTCAAGTTCTGGAAGAATCTTTCTACTCAAATGTACAATGAAGGAGCTGCCCCAGGCAGGGTCAGGAAAAGAGAAGCTGAAGAGGTCTCTAGCCTTCTCTGGTGGCTCAGAGGGGAAGGCAGTGTGTCACTTAGGAATCTGTGTGAAGTTGGAGATGGGGAAGGGAGTGGAAATGCACACAAGAGACATCCCTTGGTAAAAAGAGGCAGAGTCTGATGTCTGGAAACTTCCTTAGAAAGGAGAGAGATGAAGCAAAGGAAACTCCAAGCTATCCTGCCTGTATCCATTCCATTAGCTCATGGGAGTTATGGCAGCTGAGAACTCTCAGCCGAGTCCATCTCCTGGACTTGCCCTCAGCTAACTAGTGCTGACTTACCCAAGGCCAAGCCCCCTTCCTTGGAGCAGCCCAAATATAAAGACTTGTCCATGCAAACAGATTCCAGGCCCAAGCCTCTCTCTCCAACTGGGGATAACACTGAAAGGTCATCCAGGCCTCAGAACTGCCCATGGAATTGACTGAAGCTTGTGGCCACACTGCAGTTCAATAGCTTAACTTTTCCCTCAGCCCAGCCCACTTTCCTGTGTTCCCACAATGGTATCGCTCTCAAGAGCATCTCCCATTGACTTTGTGCATGCAAATCTCCTCCCAGTCTGCTTCTCTATATCAAAAACTGAAGGGTCTGAGACTTTTACTCTACCTGCAAGCTAACCAGTTAATCTGCCACAGGCTCATAGATTCTGGCAGAACACATGGGACTCCTAGGTCAAGGACAAAGAATGTTGTTACTCATGGCACAGTAGGCAGCATGAACTTCATATTTAAATTGATTTTCCTTGCTCACCAAATCCCACGGGGTGATACAGAACACAGAGTAGGTTTGCATCACAGCCAAAGAACCCTGAGCTTAGGAAAACCCTATCTTTTAAATGGGGCAACCAGCAAATCTGCTTACGCTTTGCCCTGGAGGGAGACATTATATTTATTCTACTGGTTAGGAAACAAATATGCCTTCTGTCCTGGAGACAGGTAGTCTCTCTAGCTTCTAAGTCTGTTTACCACATAAATATCCTCTAAAATTTTTTTTTTAATTTTTATACAATCTTTGGATATGTACTGTTCCATTGTATATAAATACCACATCTTCTTTATCCATTCAGCTGATGAACACTTAGTTTGCTTCAATATCTTGGCAATTGTAAATAATGCTGCTATGAACATTGGTGTGCATGTATCTTTTCAAATTAATATTTTTGGTTTTTTCGGATATATATCCAGGAGTGAAAATACTGGGTCATATGGTAGTTCTATTTTCAGTTTTTTGAGAAACCTCCATACTGTTTTCCACAGTGGCTGCACCAATTTACATTCCCACCAACAGTGTACAAGTGTTCCCCTTTCTCCACATCTTTGCCAACATTTGTATTTGCATTCTTTTTGATGATGGCCATTCTGAAAGGCGTGAGATGATATCTCACTGTGGTTTTCATTTTCATTTCCCTGATGATTAGTGATGTTGAGCATATTTTCATGTGCCTGTTGGCCATCTGCATTTTTTCTTTGGAAAAGTGTCTATTCAGTTCTTCTGCCCATTTTTTAATCAGGTTGTTTAAACATCCTGGGATAGATAGTTCAGAACAAAAATTGATAGAAGATGTGCAGAAATGGGAGATGACTAGGGACAGTTGTCACCCAACATGGGAAACCCAGCCTGTGCTACACACACATGCACACACACTTGTGAAGCTACTGTAATTTCAGCATTCATGTAAATGTTGTCTCTTAATTTTCAGAGTAGTGTTTTTTTATTTTCAATTATATATTTGAGGGTTATTATAGAGTTTTTTCTTTTTAATTGTTTACACTTTTGTCAATTAAATATGTATATAATTTAAAAAATCAAATGGGGGGCTTCCCTGGTAGCGCAGTGGTTAAGAACATGCCTGCCAATGCAGGGGACATGGGTTTGAGCCCTGGTCCGGGAAGATCCCACATGTCGTGGAGCAACTAAGTCCATGCACCACAACTACTGAGCCTAAGCTCTACAGCCCACGAACCACAACTACTGAGCCCGTGTGCCACAACTACTGAAGCCTGTGTGCCTAGAGCCCATGCTCCGCAACAAGAGAAGCCACCACAATGAGAAGCCCGTGCACCACAACGAAGAGTAGCTTCTGCTCGCCACAACTAGAGGAAGCCAGCGTGCAGCAATGAAGACCCAGCGCAGACAAAAATTAATTAATTAATTTTAAAAATATCAAATAAAAATCAAATGGAACCAAACTCATAATGGAAAACAAGTAGTCCCCTACCCAATCCCCGTCACTACAATTTCCTGTTTCCAAAAGGCAACAACTTTCAATTACCATAGCCAATTCCTTTGGTATTTACCTTCATATTAATAATTTAACAAAATACTGATCATGTCATTTTTGTCTGTTTCTCTTAAATAGAATTTGTTGCCTACTTACAGAAGTCAAGGAATTAACTCATATCAATTGTCATATACACACATTTTCTCTCCCCCACCCTCTCAGTATTTTTTTAGTTAAACCCATATTCAATTTTTCCATTGTTATGATTAAATAAATATTGTTTACCAAGGAGTCAAGAGTATACTATGATAATATTTCCTTCCTAATTTACTTCTTTCCTGGAATTAATTACCTTTTTTTTCCCATTTGGTTTAAATCTCCAAGTACTTTCACTGTCTTCAAATAGCTCCATAAAATGTCTCCCAATTCAATTTTCCATATGATCAAAGCTGTCCAATAATCTACGAGTCCAATTTTCCTGAAGGTATTCTTCCTGTAATGTCCTTTTCCAGCCTGGGCCAGTTGCTCTCTAGACCAGGTGTGCCACTGCTATCCCTGGATTCCCAGGTGTATTATGAAGGAAAATTTCCTCTACTTCTGTCCCTCATTTTGGTAAGGCAACTATCCTCCAGTATTTGCCTGAAAAATGATGCATAGGAGATAAAAATCTGTAGACCCTGGAGGTATGAACATGGCTTTTTTTTTTTCTCTCCTTATGCTTAAATAACAGTTTGTCTGGGTATAAAATTTGAAGAAATTATTCATCAATTTCAAGCCTCCAGAGTTTCTTTTAAGAAATGTGACACCTATCTTAATCTTTTGTATGCAATCTGTTTTATATATCTGAGAGAATTTAACATCTCTCTTCTAACTGAAAAGTATCTTCGTATACTTAGCGGACCCTTTCAATCTGGAAATATGTTTTTCAGTTCCAAGAAATTCACCTTGGTCAGTGGATCCATTTCTTATTCTCTGTGCTCTGGTTCTGAAATTCTATTAATTGAACATCTACCTCCTGAACAGATCCTTTAATTTTCTTATCTCCTCTTGACTATTTTATATTTTCTGTCTTCTTTATCCTTTGGTCTTTCAATAAATGTCATCTTTATCTTCTAATCCACCTCTTGAAGTTTAAATCTTTGTCCATATGTTTTTAAGTTCCAAGAGTTTTTTTCTTGTTCTCTGACAATATTTATTCTTTTTTTTAAAAAAAATAGCATCTTGTTATTATTTCATGAATCGTTATCTTTAATCTTTCTAGAGCAATCATCAGTTATAGGTTTTGGATAGTTCCTCCTACATTTACACTGCGTTTTTTCCTGTTAGTTTTGGCTTTGTATTTCAAGTTAGAGGGTATCTTCAAATGTTAGATGATCCTACACTGTTCATTATGATTAATAGTGAGAATTAAAATCCCAGTTGGGGGGCTTCCCTGGTGGTGCAGTGGTTGAGAGTTCACCTGCCGATGCAGGGGACACGGGTTCGTGCCCCGGTCCGGGAAGATCCCACATGCCACGGAGCGGCTGGGCCCGTGAGCCATGGCCGCTGAGCCTGCGCCGGGAGCCTGTGCTCTGCAACGGGAGAGGCCACAACAGTGAGAGGCCGCCCGCGTACCGCAAAAAAAAAAAAAAAAATCCCAGTTGGAAGCTTTACATGAATGAGCCAGACCTGTCAACAGGAAGGTTTCAATATTGCTGACTGAGGTGGGTCCTAGCTTTTCTTAGGAGGAACTCTCTAATATCAGGATCTGTAGGTATTTTTTGTTTTGTTTTTAAGCTGGCAAGTTTCCCCAAATGGAACTGCTCTAATCTCCTACCTCTCCTATGGCTCTGAGGCTCAGCATTCTCAAGCCAAGAACAAGAGATTGGGGATGGATCTCATCCTTCAGCTTATGGATTTTCATTTAATCCCCTCACCCTATTTTTAACACAGCACCACACCACTGTACCCATCTGTGTCTGGTATCCCTGAGACCTGACCTCATATGGCTCAATACCTCTAGGAAAGTGAACATCCAGTCTTCTGCTATGGGCTGAATTGGGTGAGTGTGCTTGTTGATTAGCTGACCGGTCTGGAAGAAGGAACCTGGAAACCTAGCTGACTCTTCTAAAGGCTTTCAACTAGTTTTCTGTTTGGGGTTCTGCCCTGTAATCTAACCTTCAGGAATATCCAATGTCTCCAATTCCTGAACCTTTCTAGGGTTCTGTGATGCAAAAATTAGTTTCTCCTCACTGATTTCTCCTCTACAGGCATGTAAGTTACAGCTCTCTCTGGCAGGCTAACTTGTTTTTACATTTATCTATTTGCTTTCCATATTCCAAAATTTTCTTTTTATCTCTCATCTGCTGCCATCCTTTCTTCCATTCTCAATGTATTTGTGGTTTTTCACCTTTATTTATCCTTTGACTCATTTTAATAGGTGAGGGAGTTGAGAAGAACTAATGTGCTCATTCTATAATGTTTAATAGGAAGGCTTGGGATGCCACCATCTTTTCATGTCTTATGATCTCTAAGGTTTGTGATCTACCCTTGGGGAGATTTCAAGGCAAAAACTACTCATTAAACACCTACAACCTACCAAAGATTCAAAATAATTTCTGGTTCAGAACACATACATATTCATGGCTTATAAAGAGGAAACAAATAAATATTATATAAGCTAGGCAATCCTATACACTAATGATGAACAATCTGAAAGTGAAGTTAAGAAAACACTCCCATTTACCATTGGAACAAAAAGAATAAAATATCTAGGAATAAACCTACTGAAGGAGACAAAAGACCTGTATGCAGAAAATTATAAGACACTGATGAAAGAAATTAAAGATGATACCGACAGATGGAGAGATAGATATACCGTGTTCCTGGATTGGAAGAATCAACATTGGGAAAATGACTCTACTACCCAAAGCAATCTACAGATTCAATGCAATCCCTACCAAACTACCACTGGCATTTTTCACAGAACTAGAACAAAAAAATTCACAATTTGCATGGAAACACAAAAGACCCCGAATAGACAAAGCAATCTTGAGAAAGAAAAACAGAGTTGGAGGAATCAGGCTCCCTGACTTCAGACTATACAAAGCTACAGCAATCAAGACAGTATGGTACTGGCACAAAAACAGAAATATAGATCAATGGAACAGGATAGAAAGCCCAAAGATAAACCCACGCACATATGGTCACCTTATCTTTGATAAAGGAGGCAAGAATATACAGTGGAGAAAAGACAGCCTCTTCACTAAGTGGTGCAGGGCAAACTGGACAGCTACATGTAAAAGAATGAAATTAGAACACTCCCTAACACCATACACAAAAATAAACTCAAAACGGATTAAAGACCTAAATGTAAGGCCAGACACTATCAAACTCTTAGAGGAAAACATAGGCAGAACACTCTATGACATAAATCACAGCAAGGTCCTTTTTGACCCACCTCCTAGAGAAATGGAAATAAAAACAAAAATAAACAAATGGGACCTAATGAAACTTCAAAGCTTTTGCACAGCAAAGGAAACCATAAACAAAACCAAAAGACAACCCTCAGAATGGGAGAAAATATTTGCAAATGAAGCAACTGACAAAGGATTAATCTCCAAAATTTACAAGCAGCTCATGCAGCTCAATAGCAAGTAAACAAAGAACCCAATCCAAAAATGGGCAGAAGACCTAAATAGACACTTCACCAAAGAAGATATACAGATTGCCAACAAACACATGAAAGGATGCTCAACATCACTAATCATTAGAGAAATGCAAATCAAAACTACAATGAGGTATCACCTCACACCGGTCAGAATGGCCATCATCAAAAAATCTAGAAACAATAAATGCTGGAGAGGGTGTGGAGAAAAGGGAACCCTCTTGCACTGTTGGTGGGAATGTAAATTGATACAGCCACTATGGAAAACAGTATGGAGGTTCCTTAAAAAACTCAAAATAGGACTACGGTATGACCCAGCAACCCCACTCCTGGGCATATACCCTGAGAAAACCATAATTCAAAAAGAGTCATGTACCAAAATGTTCATTGTAGCTCTATTACAATAGCCACGTCATGGAATCAACCTAAGTGTCCATCGACAGATGAATGGATAAAGAAGATGTGGCACATATATGCAATGGAATATTACTCAGCCATAAAAATAAATGAAATTGAGTTATTTGTAGTGAGGTGGATGGACCAAGAGTCTGTCATACAGAGTGAAGTAAGTCAGAAAGAGAAAAACAAATACTGTATGCTAACACATATATATGGAATTTTAGAAAAAAAAAAAAT